>NC_141361.1:40699355-40859355 GCF_057382095.1 Aulonocara sp. 'chitande type north' Nkhata Bay | reverse complement strand
GAGAGCAGATGAGCAGCAGGTGTGACCTAAAGGAGAAGGCAGGGGCAGAGAGAGACAAGGGGAGGGGCCAGAACGAAGGAGGAGGAGAGGGAGAAGACAACACCACGCCCACACACTCCCACAGCCTCCCAGGATGTAACAATCAGCTATGTACCACAGGCCTTCAAGCTAGCTGTAGTTAAACCTTTACTCAAAAAGCATCTCTAGACCCAGCAGTCTTAGCTAATTATAGGCCAATCTCCAACCTTCCTTTATATCAAACATCCTTGAAAGAGTAGTTGTCAAACAGCTAACAGATCATCTGCAGAGGTTTATTTGAAGAGTTTCAGTCAGGTTTCAGAGCTCATCACAGCACAGAAACAGCTTTAGTGAAGGTTACAAATGATCTTCTTATGGCCTCTGACAGTGGACTCATCTCTGTGCTTGTCCTGCTAGACCTCAGTGCAGCGTTCGATACTGTCGACCATAATATCCTATTAGAGCGATTAGAACATGCTGTAGGTATTACAGGTACTGTGCTGCAGTGGTTTGTATCATATCTATCTAATAGACTCCAGTTTGTGCATGTAAATGGAGAGTCCTCTTCACACACTGAGGTTAATTATGGAGTTCCACAGGGTTCAGTGCTAGGACCAATTCTGTTTACATTATACATGCTTCCCTTAGGCAGCATCATTAGAAGACATAGCATACATTTACACTGCTATGCAGATGACACCCAGCTCTATCTGTCCATGAAGCCAGATAACACACACCAATGAGTTAAACTGCAGGAATGTCTTAAAGACATAAAGACCTGGATGGCCGCTAACTTTCTGCTTCTTAATTCAGATCAAACTGAGGTTATTGTACTCGGCCCTGAAAAGCTTAGAAATATGGTATCTAAGCAGATTCTTACTCTGGATGGCATTACCTTGGCCTCCAGTAACGCTGTGAGGAACCTTGGAGTCATTTTTGACCAGGACATGTCCTTCAACGCACATATTAAACAAATATGTAAGACTGCGTTCTTCCATTTGTGCAACATCTCTAAAGTTAGAAATATCCTGTCTCAGAGTGACGCTGAAAAACTAGTTCATGCATTTATTACTTCCAGGCTGGACGACTGTAATTCATTATTATCAGGAAGTCCTAAAAACTCCCTGAAAAGCCTTCAGCAGTCAGTCAGATTGCCGCCCCTCCCTGAGCCTGGTTCTGGTGAACATGTGTTTCTGTTAAAAACGAGTGTTTCCTCCCCACTGTCACCAGTGTGCCTGCTCGTGGTCTGATTGTGTTTCCTCTGTAGGGTCTTTACGTACAATATTAACTGCCTGAGGTGACCGTTGTTGTGATTTGGTGCTAAGAAAAACTGAACTGAATCTGTGAAACCACTGCAGATCACTATAACACTAAACATTTCAGCCCTTTGGGGGGAGTTGTGCTTTTGTTGTGAAAATCTGTTCCTGCTCTTTTCCTCTGCAGGCATTACAACATGATTTCCTGGATTTTGAAAGGTTCAGTGCAGAAGAATATGAACATTATGAGGTAACAGACTGCAGAGACTGTGCTACAGGTCGATATCAATGCAAACAGGACCAGGATACAGGAAGAAATAACTAACGTACGCTTGTTATTCATCCAGTTTATTTGCAGTGCTGTTAGTAACACAGTCAGGGCCAACCAAGAGCTCGTACGATGTCCAGGCCTGCCTTGGTGCACGCTGTACTTCCTCAGTTTCTCAGTTAGATTGATCCATAGCTCACCCGTCCAAGTGATAGACAGCCAGTGAAGTAAAGGTCAACAAAACTGATTTCCAATGAAAGGTAAAAGCCCGTACGTGTTCATTACTGCAGTGGTGGTATAATTAAGGTGTTCTGGATCCATGTTTTAACTGATATGTGGCTAACCTCTATCACAGTCTTTCCTTTCTTTTTGTGCTTTTAGCGAGTTGAAAATGGAGATATGAACTGGATCGTTCCGGGCAAAGTTCTGGCGTTCAGTAGCCCTCATTCTCGTGGTGAGTCAGAATCTCTAAGCTAAAAGCTAAAAGCATGCCTCCAAACCAACACCAGTGCTCACGTTGCTGGGCTGACAGAAGGCCTGTGCAGCCCCTCAGTGCCTGCACGTCCTGAAGCAGCTGAGAAGAGCTAACCTTACCCTGCTGTCTTCTGACGGCGTGCATTGTTTCCTGCTTAGTGCTGTCGTGTTGTTACGGCTGGATTAGACGAGCCTGAACCCTGCAGTGGCTCGGGGTTTCCCATGATGCACTCATGCTTCTCCATCCCTCAGCTCTTTTTACTTTCTGTGTATTTACACCACTTTGCACGTAGTTATTATTCCCCTCTGGCTCTCGTCCATCTCTTGTCCTGTTGTCCTCCCCCCACCCCGACCACATGAGGCAGATTGCTCCCCCTCCCTCAGCCTGGTTCTTGTTAAAAGGGAGTTTTTCTTTCCCGCTGTCAGCAGGTGCTTGGGGCCGTCCGATCGTTGGGTTTTCTCTGTATTTAACGTCTTTACCTTACAACATAAATCAGCTGACACTACGTCATTGAATCTTATTTTACGTTCGCATTAAAAACAGACGCTCGCTGATTGAAACGTATGACGTAACTCAGCTGTTGTTGACTCTGTCTCCAGGTTATCCCCTCCACACACCCGAGGCATACTTCTCATACTTTTGCCAAAATGACATAACGACCGTGGTTCGTCTGAACAGGACGTTGTATGATGGCAGGCGGTTTGAGGATGCAGGATTTGAGCACCACGACCTCTTCTTCCTTGATGGGACCACGCCCTCTGACCTCATCGTCAGACGCTTTCTGCATGTGTGTGAAAGTACAGACGGGGCAGTGGCGGTGCACTGTAAAGGTAGGACTGCAAGTCTTTATGTTTAATTGATGTCATTTATTTCTTTTATCTTAACTTTGTCTCTTTAAACACTCCATCCATTTACAGCTGGATTAGGCCGCACGGGCACTCTGATTGGCTGCTACCTGATGAAGCACTTCCGGTTTACTGCAGCCGAGGCAATTGCTTGGATCAGAGTCTGCAGACCTGGATCTATCATCGGTCCACAGCAAAACTTCTTAGAAGAGTGAGTTTGTGCCTCAGCTGTGACCGCTCAAACCAAACGGCCCACTTTCCGTGACTCCAAAGGTCTCGGTCGGAGACAATCATTAAGCTGTAGTCCGTTCATGAAAGTACAGGAGTAATGCTGTGCACACAGACACGTCTGCAACACTTCATTAGGATAATATCACAAAACACAAGCAGACGGCAGCTTCACCTCCAAGGTGCACGGAGAAGACAAAGATCTGACGAGGTGAAGACTCCAGTCACAGAGTATCAGGGAACCATAACGTGTTAGTGGCCTTCATCAGGGTCATTGCGTTTGTGAAGGTGTGATTGGTCCACTTGGATCTTTTTCTGTTTCCAGTCTTTTTTATTTAAACACAAACTGTTTGACATTTTGCAATGACCCAAAAGGCGTTGGCCACTGAGTACAGCTGTTCTCTAATACTTCGAGTGTCGCTGGAGTCTTCACACAAAGCACAAGTAGATCAGGAAGGGTTTGAGGGGTCACCTTGGCCTTCAACGTCGGCAGATCTCAGTCTCATCGAGCATCTGTGAGATGTGCTGGACAAACAAGGCCCGTCTGTCCTTAGGCTGTGGCATCTATTGCTGTTAGCACACAGGATGTTTCTCCATGCTGAGGTCATGGTTGGAGCATGCTGGAAATGTTAGAAGAGAAGCAAAAGGTGGAGGTCAGGGTGGGGCATTCCCCAGGGTGCCCATGTGCAGCTGGTGGTGACTGCAGCAGTGGGAAACTGGTGGATGATGAATCGAATCGAATTAAAAGAAGCCTGAAACTGTGATACTGCTGCAGACTGCAGTCACAGTGTGCAGCTGGTTTCTCTCCTCAGCTCTGGACGCACACTTCCTCCTTACGCCACAGTAGCGCTCTGTTGCTAATGGCTACTAGCTTTGTGTGTCTACTTACACGCTAAACCAGGATGTTGAATGTTGTACCTGCTAAACGTGATATCACAGTCAGTTTGTGGCGTGTGTTTGATGTTTGTGTGCAGGAAGCAGCACAGTTTGTGGGTTCAGGGTGACGTGCATCGGTCTAAACAGAAGCTGGTCCAACAGAGACTGAGTCGGCAGCAGCAGCTGCAGCAGCAGCAGCAGCTGCAGCTGCAGCAGCAGCAGCTGCAGCAGCACCGCTCTGACTCTGTGCAGGGAGGCAAACAGGAGGCAGTGTCCTCGCTGCTTTCCAGCATGGATGACCTGTCAATCAACACCGTGCTCTGCAAGTCATATAGCTTGGATGAGGTCAGCGGTGTGACTTCATAGCACCTTTTCTTAATGGTTACTGCAGAATTCAAACAGGCTACTGAGTTCCGATCACAATGTTGTGTTTTCATGCTGCTAATTGTGTCTGTGCAGAATAACTGCAAAGAAGTCAGTCTGACACAGGGAGACGAACTGAGAGCACTGAAGGGAAAACGCCCACCGAGATCAGCGTCATCCTGCTCAAGGTACCAACATCTGTAATGTAATTAATGATAGATGGTTATTGTGGTCAGTGCAAGAGACACGTAGAGAATTAGCTCAAACGCTGGAAACAAAGTTTCTATTAACAAGGAGAGATAATAGACACCAATATGTTTTTGTGGATGTCAGAAAGTACGTAAGTGACTGTTGTCGAATGCTACAAAGAACGCACGCTTTGTTTGCACGCTGTCTAACAGGCAGACCGGACTGCATGAAATCCTGCTGTGTTCTCATCTGTGCAGCGTGAATGTTGTGTGTAACCTGCTCGAGCTCATGTGTCCTTCTTTGTTCTTCGGTTAAACTGAAACCTAAATGCAACAGGAGAAGTTGTTGTCTTTTGGCGACTTTAGTTATGAGTGAGATTAAGGTTCTGGAGGTTGTCAGAGTATTCCTTCTACTGCCTGACGGTGTCCTCAGCTGGAGCCAGCAGGCCTCCATCTTTACTGTACACCGTGTTGGTGGAGCACCACTTCCCCTCCTGACGCTTTGCCAGAATCGCTCCTCCTACGCCCAAGTTTTTGCTGCAGCCGCGGCCTGAGCTGCGTTTCGATTGGCCTGCCCGCTGCCTCTGCTCTCCATCCTTGGCTGCAGCCAGACACACAATCGGTAGATAATACCTCTGCTCACTACAGTTTTTGTTTGGGTCCCTGAATCCACGGCACAAATATAGCAGATATATAAGAAGCTGCCATAGTTCAAGAAACATCTTATAAAAAGTAAATAGTTACAAATCGGGGATATGAGAGCTGCGGCAAAAAGAAACCAAAGGACGACCACGAACCAAACTCACGACGTGCCTCCGGCTTCTCCTGTAAACTAACATCACCAAACTGCTAACCTGACACAACCAAGAGCTGGGCTTCCACGGAGGTTAAATCAGGTACCTCCCACACGTCGAAGCGTGTTTGTATCTCGTCTCTTGTACAGAGTGTGAGTGCAGATGTTGATTCCTGCAGTGAGCGTAGAAATCAGAAGGATTTTTGGAGAAGTTGTTCGTTGTGCTTGTTTCTGTGAAGGATCAAGTTTTATTTGCTCTTGGATCACACACACACACAAATATGAGGTGTTCTTGTTTTCTGTGTCAGGTTAAACCTGTCCAAGACTTCACACCGCTCCATCCTCCCTCCCCCGAAGCCCTCCAAAGTCCACCTCACCCCTTCTTCTACTAAGACGCTGAGACGAAGTTCCTCTACCACCACTGCTCCGCAGATCAGGAGGTTGGTGTCTGTGCTTTTGTCCTTACTAGAAGCACATTATAATAAAACCAATGTAAAATGTGATGTGCTGATGTCTCCACAGTCCCTTCAGCCTCACGTTGTTCAGCACCAGGCCAGCACTGATTCACTGACTTCACACTTGGGACGTTCTGGTCATGAATCAGCCCAGCTGATGATGGACTCGCTGGAGACTGCATCAGCTCTCTTGCACGTTTAACCCTAGAACACTATCGCTATAAATAGTAACACAATCGCTAATGCCGGGTGATTTTTACCCGATATAATATAACCAATAAAAAGTAATCAAATATATCAAAATATGACAACACATGACAAATTAGAGTGGTCTTCTTTTACTTTCAACTGTGCCATGTCTAACAAAATGAAAGAAAAACCCTCCTAAAACAAAAGAATGACTCTGGAAAGCTGGTCTTTGGTCCACCCATTCCTGGGACATTTGAGACTTCCCTGGTGAAGGCACAGGCTCCTCGACACGCAAACAGCTGCAGGAGAGAGAAATCATGTAAATGTATTTGCTCGGGTGTAAATCACCCAGCGATAGCGTTCTCGGGTTAATAGGCTGTAAATGCTTTTTTAGCCCCAATAACTACTTTTCGTTTCGACAGAGCCAACAGTTTGTCACCACTTTAACTGGTCACGTGGCCCATTCTGTGATAACAGGGCCGACACCATAAATCATCACGTCTCTTGGGTATAGCAGGCAGGTAACTGTGAAAAACTGCGGCTGCATATTGCAGATATAACATCTGCTGGATGCTGAATGCCCCGCTGTCACAATCATTTTGCTGGAAGCAAAGGACACGTGCAGGTGGAAACACCAAACAACGCTTACAGGGGAGGTCGTGGCCCGAGGACTGAGTCAGACCATCGCCAAGAGCAGTCTGGGTGCTTCTGATAAACGGCTGCTGCCATTTGTCCATCCGAAGTTCAGAACCACAGGATGTAGACGGCCTGAAGCAACGTCTTGGTTGCGGAAACACAGACCTTTAGAAGTCGTACCAAAATCCACGCCTTAAACTTTGGCAGATCACATGATGGACCTAGCTTATTTGGCACGTTGTTGTAATGTTGTCTCCTCGTTTTCAGTACTTTAGTAACCAGGTTGGGTCAGAGAACCATAGCAAACCACATCTTTTGTAAGAGATTGGTGCACATTGTTCAAGAATTAACAACTGGACGCAAAATTGTCTTGCAAGACCAAGAGTGACACACTGCTTCTGCTACAGATGTTATTTATATTCTCCCAGATTTCATCGATAAAGTATGACAAACTTATATTTGTTGGTCTGTTAATGTTCTAATGATGCAGAGCGAGGGACACAAAGCCACGACGTGCTTATAATGCACTGTGAAAGCCTCTGAGCACACATGCTGGCAATGAAAGAGGAAATCAGTAAAATGAAGACAGAGATTCTGATGTTTCACGTCAGACTGAACACGGCACGCACACTTTATTTCACAGGTCATTCACATTCATGCACTGGATTTGTCAACAGGACTTTATCATACATAAAGCAAACTCACTATGTTCAGCTTTGCACTATTTCTTTCTTGCAGTAAAATTCTTAACATGCAAATGATGTTCAGCTTTGAGCGTGTTGTTGCTGTCATGCTTTCCTGTATCTGACTGTGTGACAGCAGCTCAGATGTGCTGTCTGATTGGTAGTTTACTCCAAAGGAGGGAAACCAGCTAATGCTAGTGTGAAGTGCTAAAATCAACAATAAAGTCCAAGTAATGACGAGATAATGACTCATGCTTCTCTTTGTTATCATCACACTGTCATTGTGTCATAACCTTCACTGAAAGTCACCTGACACTGCTGTGGGACGCTGTGGGATGCTGTGGGATGCTGTGGGACGCTGTGGGATGCTGTGGGACGCTGTGGGATGCTGTGGGACGCCGTGGGACGCTGTGGGATGCTGTGGGACGCCGTGGGACGCTGTGGGATGCTGTGGGACGCTGTGGGACGCTGTGGGACGCTGTGGGACGCCGTGGGATGCTGTGGGATGCTGTGGGACGCTGTGGGATGCTGTGGGACGCTGTGGGATGCTGTGGGATGCTGTGGGACGCTGTGGGACGCTGTGGGATGCTGTGGGACGCTGTGGGACGCTGTGGGATGCTGTGGGACGCTGTGGGACGCTGTGGGATGCTGTGGGATGCTGTGGGACGCTGTGGGATGCTGTGGGATGCTGTGGGACGCTGTGGGATGCTGTGGGACGCTGTGGGAAGCTGTGGGACGCTGTGGGATGCTGTGGGATGCCGTGGGACGCTGTGGGATGCTGTGGGACGCTGTGGGAAGCTGTGGGACGCTGTGGGATGCTGTGGGATGCCGTGGGACGCTGTGGGATGCTGTGGGACGCTGTGGGAAGCTGTGGGACGCTGTGGGATGCTGTGGGATGCCGTGGGACGCTGTGGGATGCTGTGGGATGCTGTGGGACACTGTGGGATACTGTGGGATGCTGTGGGATGCTGTGGGATGCTGTGGGATGCTGTGGGACGCTGAGACTGTGGATTCCATGTGCTTGGTATCATTTGGGGAATTTAATGACCAAAACATCAGAAATAACTGAGGCGACTCTATAAGGGAATCCCCTCTGTTGACACTGTACTGAGTCAAAAGTATAAGGAACTGAGCTACATGGATTACCTGCACATACACTGACCTACGTATATGAAACAGTACTGTACCATATATGTATAACAGGGCCTCTTAAACTAAAATCCTGGCTGTATCCTTACTGTAGTTAAGTTAAATACGTCCTCTATAGTCTCCAAATCATTGTCTGGTTGGGACACTTATATTTGTTGGTCTGTTAATGTTCTAATGATGCAGAGCAGGGGACACACATATATATATATATATATATATATATATATATTTATATATATATATGTATATATATGAGTATATATGAGTATGCATTTGAAGTACACTTCAAATTGGGACAGCCGTCGTCGCGTGGCGGTGACGTAATCGCACTTAAAATGTGTACTTCAAGCGTGCAGACCCTGAATTGGGACACAGCCTCAGTGTTTCAGTCATAAAAACACTTCCTGTCTCCGCGGGGGCCCATCACGTATAGGTGTAACGGAGAAACAGCCAATCAAATCGCAGCTTTTCAGGCATTGGAAAAAAAAGATTGTTTTTTACACTGAACTGTCTGAGCGCGGGTTCGAGTCCTGGTTGGGACAAAGGTTGTGTTACATTATCAAAAGTTAAACACCATTTTCAATCTACTTATTGTGGATAACATTTATTTTTTAATTTTTAGTTCATTATCATTTTATTTATATTATATAGTGTTATGGCCTGTGGAGCAATTTTTCTGCACCTATACTGTCACAAAGTGCATAACTCAGACTAAACTGTATCATCACAGTCTTGAGATGATACATAGCAGACATATAGTCTACAATTATGGAGACATCCAACTTTTAATACAAAGACTAAAGCTAAAACTAATACAGATACATTCTGATGACATAGAACATGAAGCTTATACATAATTTCAATAAGGCATGTCTGTGATAAATCATCTGTCTGCTTCCTGGTGGCTGTTAGTTTATGTCTATTCATTTTCCAGCACAAACTCAGTACTGACATCGTTGCTTTATTCCAGTCATGCTCTTGCCAGCCTCCACTCTGCATGCTTTAAATCGGTTGCTCTTCTGCATTTCAGATCTGCAGCCATGCAGCCCGCCTCCTCTCCTTTCTCCTCTTCACCGTGGTCACTCAGAGCCCTGTCCCAGCCTCCATCTTCATCTTCATTACTATCAGCATGTTGACTCTGGGGTGGTGGTTGTGCAACATCCTGTCACTGCTGGGATTCTTTCTGCTATGATGGCTCATAACTGCCAAACAGTTACATTTATTTCTGTATCTCAATAAATCATGTTGAGTTTTTCCACGTGATCTCTCCTTATTGAATTACTTTTGTAGATAAGCTTCAAGCTAGCAAGCAACAATACCTACATCAAATATATTATCACCAGAAGTGAGAAAGTGTCTGCAGCTCCAGCTGTGCTGCATGTATTAAAGATAACGTCAGACATTGTGTGGGGGTCATGTCTGACACAGGCTGTACAGTCACACAGATAAAAGACAGCAGTCATGTTTCTAATAATATAAATGAAAACAGAAAGATTATGAAGATAAAAGCTGTGAGACTGCTCTAGGATGACTTGTTATCATTACATGAAGTGATTTAGAAATAATATGTAAGCTTTCAGGGCAGCGCTCACAACTTATTTAAACTGATTACCTGATGGGGAGCACACACAGATATAGAAACATATAGGTGAACTCTAAGAAGAAAACTGTGTTGATATTTTTGCAGAAAACTATTTATTTACACTTTTATATTTACAATCAGTTTATATTTATAGAAACAAAAGAAACATTCACAACTAGAACAAAACTGTCTTATATACAAAATCAACTGTTTCTCCCTTATTTACTGTTTTCTTCCACCATACAGCCAGCATACAACCATGCTATTAGAGGAACATCACTGGAACGTGGCCAGAACACACAAAAACAAGAACAAGACAATATATAAAAGTTCAAGTTCAGGCTCAGCTTTGCAGAGAAAACAATTGTACTCCAGTTCTGAAACTGTCAGGGTCCTGGGACTGGGCGACCCAGGATCCCTGAGCAGTTATGTATTATATTATTATTATTATTATTATTATATGTATTTTGGTATTGCTGCTGCTCTCCTCCATGATTGTAGATGTGAGTGTGTGTGTTTATGTCTGTGGGGATGCCTGGAGGATGGAGCTCAGCCACCTGCAGGCCTGAGGGGTGTGGCCCTGCGGAAGGACTGGCCACACCCGAAGCCACACACCTGCCGCTGATCAGGGCTCGTCGGGGGAGCTACTTAGGAGAGTCTTGGAGCTCCCACCGACGCGGGATCATTGCATGAGACTCCACGTTAGTCACCCTGTCTAAGTTTAGTCAGAAAGTGTATGCCTGCCATTTCTGAGTGTCCTGACAGCTGCGCTATTGTTTCCCGCAGGAAGAGTGTGGAAGGCACGGAGAGCAGCGAGCACCGGGGGGTGCTGACACGGGAGCAGAGAGCACACGGACTATTCACGGGAGACACGACACGGGAGTCTGGGAGAACACGGGGATTTATTGTTACGTTGTTTTCACTCTGTAAATAAACACTGTACATAGAGCACCGCGCCTGGGTCCTCCTTCCCCACTCCTTCCACGGTGTGCCATGCCATACCGTGACAGAAACCTTTCATTTGAAACCCTGTTTGCTCCTGAAGATCCTCTGGGTGTGGACCCTGCTGCTGCTGCCACAGTGACTAGTTATGCAGAGACAGAGGCATATGAGACAGAAACAGACTTAGCCATTATCACGTCTGACATGTAGTAATAACGCAGTACTTACAGCTCTGCATGTGTACTTTTACAGGTGAGATGCTCGGCATTGTGTCCTCCAGGTTTTCATCCTCATCCATCCCTGTGATGGAGGCAACAATTAGACAAATATGTACTGAATTTATATTTCATGTCAACAATGTTATTAAAATATTATTAAAACAACTTACCAAGAGGTTGTTTAGTTGGGGCGTTTGTAGTAGCAGGCGCAGACTGCTACTTCTTCCGCAGGCACTGCTGCAGCTCATGCAGCCGTGTTCCTTGACTGCAGCTCTTCCTCATGATAAGGTCTGCATAGCCGTCACCTCTGCCGTCCCAAATCTCCTTCCAGGTGCTCTTGGCTCGTGAGCCAAAGCCAACCAGCTGATCATCCTCAGAGGCTTCTGCAGCAACACTTACTCTGCTGGTCTCGTAGCTCAGAAGAGTTTTTATCTCTGCAAAGCTGAGGGCTTACTGTACAAATGAATGCAAGCTCTCCTTGCCATGCCCTTCTTCCACAGAGGTCCCTGCAGCCTCTTGCTTCTGGAGATCTTTGATCAGGTACATGGTGTCCCCGACATCATTCTCCAGAAGCCACCGGAAAGATTTCCCTTTATATTTTCCAAACTGCAGGATGTACTCTCCCTGCACTTCCTTCATGTCAGAGGCATCCCCTCCTCTCTGATAGATGACAGTCAGAGCATCGTCCTCCCTCACAGGTGCAGACTTGTCCTGAAGCTTGGGGTCATTTTTAATCCTTCGAGCTTCTTTTGACGAGTCCTGGAGAAGGTATCCAAGTGGCCCCTTGTGGAACGCCACAGAGATTTTCCCTGGATATGGCGCAACTTTCTTCTGCATCTTGACATGCAGTGAAAAAATAAACAATTATATTAAACAAAATTGATTCCAAACACAAACAAAGACATTCCAGGTTATAATCTTGCTGCTGGGTTTAGACAGCAGGATGCAGGAGAACAATAATGAGACACAATTTGAAAGAACATTGACAACATTTGTGATAAAAGTGTTTTTTACTCCAGGTATAACAAACTGTTCTGTCTGTAAATAAAAACCTTTCATGGTTGAATGATTATTGGCATATCTGCAAAATTTGTGGTAACTGCTTAGTAGTCATGGCACATAAGAATTGCTGGTAGATTCCCGCGCGGGAGCCTGGGATTGTTTAGCTAAACGGCCTAAACCGTTTCTCTATGGTAGTGCTAAACTACGGTGGCCCCTAGAGACAAAGCACGTACAAACTCAAAAACACATGCAAACTCAAAAACACATCGTTAGCTTCATAGCATAAGTGCCTAAGTCATTTTTTGGTCAAATTGAGATTTTTGCCTAACTTTACTCCCCTACCACTGCTGCATCATCCTGTCCGTCTGCCTATGTCATTGGCCAATCGCAACACTCATAAGAGTCAAAGAACATACTTGCCTAAGTCATTCATTTGACTTAGGCAGTTTTACCATTGGACTTAGGCAGTTTTGCTACAATCAATTTGACTTAGGCAGTTTTGATGTATGCAAAATGGCTGATAAGAAGAAGAGGTTGACCGCAAGTGAAGCCCTTGCTCTTCTTTTTGATTCATTTACATCTGGTAAAAGTTCATATTTTTTTAGTTTTTTGGTCACTAAATGTATTTTCATTCAATCAAAGAGGTTATGACCATGTTAAAAGATTACTTTTTTGTTGCAAACAAAGTATGATGGCTAGCTAACATTAGCGTTAGTAGTGTAGCATTAGCATAGTAATGTAGTACAAGCTAGCAGCTAGCTAACAGCAGCATGCTACCAGAGTAAATCTTTGGCAATTTCAAAGGCAATTTGAGCATTTTCAGCAAGTTTGCAAATTATATTATGTTTCAAACATTTGCTTTTTATTAGGAGGAGAGTCTAAGGACGGGGGACGCCCTGGGTTCATTGTTAATTGTTAAATTGGACTTTATATTGACTGTGTTCAAATGACTGATACTGGTTGAACTCTATTGCCAGTAATATTCATGTAGCCCTTTGAGGCGACTGTTGTTGTGATTTTGGGCTATACAAAAATAAATTGATTTGATTTGATATTAATAGTACAAATTGATTTTTTTTTTTTTTTACATAGCAGACATTTTGACTACACAAGTAGATTTAGATGTCATCTTGATTTACCATTTTAAGATACTCCAACAGCATTTTATTTTCTGTTGTATCATCAGGAAAGGAAGTTGATGTGAACTTAGAGGAGTTGGTGGATATAGATGAGGGAGAAGGAGGAAATTATGTTGATATGGGGCAACAGACTGATAAGCAGCCAGAGGAAGGAGAGGAAGATGAAGGAGAGGAAAAGAAAGGGGAAGGAGAGGAAGATGAAGGAGAAGAAAAGGAAGGGGAAGGAGAGGAAAAGGAAGGAGAAGGAGAGGAAGATGAAGGAGAGGAAAAGAAAGGGGAAGGAGACGAAGATGAAGGGGAGGAAGAGGAAGGAGGGGAGGTGGAAGCAGAGGAAGAGGAAGCCAGTCCAACCCCCAGCACTTCTGCTGTTCGTCACAAGCGTCCACTGCCCCATACGTGGAAGAAAAATGTCATCAAAGAAAAGCGTCTGAAGGGAGAGAATTACAAGAATACAATGGGACAGGAGAGACCACCAAAGGCCATGGGCCCACCATGCACATCACAGCACTGCTTCAAGTCAACGAAAAGAAGTTGTGAGCTACTGACTGAAGTTGAGAGAAGAGGAATCTTCAACAATTTCTGGTCCATGCCTTCCTGGGAGACACGCAAGGTGTATATCCAGACTGTTGTTGAAAATGTGCCCATAAAACAGAAGAAAGGTGGTGTTGATTCAAGGAGAACAACATCTCTGCTATACCACCTGCAACTCTCAGATAGATGCAAAATACCTGTGTGCAAAAATCTTTTCTGTTCCACACTTGGTATTGCCCTGAGAACCATTGGATCATGGTTAACTGCAGGCATGAAACCCAACACTCATACCCAGCCCAACCCCAAGATCAACAAGACTGGTCCTCATATGCCAATATCAGATGGAGACCAGGCCTTCCTGAAAGAGTGGCTCTCTGGAATACCTACAGTCCCATCCCATTACTGCCACCAGGTTCCCTCTTATCAGAACAAGAAGTTCCTGGAGCCAGGAACAGTTTTGAGAGAGCTTCACAAGGAATACCAGAATGCTGCCAATGAGAATGGAAAGCGTGCTGTGAGTGAGACATACTTTCGGAAGGTTTTTGGAGAGCAGGATTACTCTGTGTTCATTCCAAAAAAAGACCAATGTGACATCTGTGTAAGCGCCAAGGTAGGAAATACAGATGAGGATGCTCTTGCTACACACTTGAGATTGAAGAGTCAGGCTCAAGCTGAAAAGGCTGCAGACAAAAATGAATCCAGTGACACACTTTCAGTGTGGACAATGGACCTTCAACGCGTTCTTCTTTGCCCCCAGACAAAAGCAAGTACAATGTACTACAAAACTAAATTACAGATGCACAACTTTACCTGCTTCAACATGAACAACAGAGATGGGTACTGTTATGCTTGGGAAGAACATGAAGGCTCCCTCAGCAGTGAGGTTTTTGCACATCTGCAGTCCAACCACTTTGAGTCTGTCCTACAGGCCAACAGAAACATTGAGAAAGTCATTGTCTGGAGTGATGGCTGCGGGTATCAGAACCGGTGTGCTACCATCAGCAACGCCTACCTTTACCTGGCCATGAAGCATGGTGTCAGCATTGAGCAGAAATTTCTAGTTGCAGGCCACACACAGATGGAGTGTGACTCCATGCACAGTCTAATTGAACGGCGCATTGTGCAAGACGTTTACACTCCACGAGATTACGTTGTCATCTTTGAGGCTGCACGCATTAATCCATCCCCATACAGGGTGACTCAACTATACCACAATGACTTCATGAAGTTATCTGGCACCTATGTCACCAATATTCGACCCGGCAAAAAAGTTGGGGACCCCACAGTCCATGACCTCCGGGCTTTGCAGTACTTGACTGATGGACGGATCAGGTACAAGCTGGATTTTGAATCTGACTGGGAAGACCTGCCTCGGCGCATCAGCATACCCGACAACAAGCCATTCAAGTGGATCCCACTCTTTCCTGCTCAGTTGCCCATCACCCTGAGGAAATACAGTGACTTACAGTCAATGAAAAATGTACTACCAAGAGTGGCCCACAAGTACTATGATGATCTTCCTCATCAGTAGTATACATAGCCTACCAAATAGTACACACACACACACGCACGCACACACACACACACACACACACACACACACACACGCACACACACACACCCGCACACGAAGAGAAAGAGAGAGAAGAGAGAGACAAACACACACAGACAGATACAAACACACATAGACACACGCACACCTCTTTTATGAGCCTACAGGCCTCCTCTGCAAATTAATGGGTGGGTGAGGTGAAGTGAGTAAGTCTCCTTACTCTAGCTGCCATTTTGTGATTAAAATTGAAAAGTTACAGTGTGTTATGGTTACATTATAGTATGTCATGTTCATTTTATAGTTTGAAGAAAAACTGCCTAAGTCATAGGCATAATCTGCCTAAGTCACTTTTATTAGACAAAAGAAATGATGTTGGGTTTTGTTCTTTTTCCATACTTTTCCTCACATATACTTAAATGTTCTGTGAAAATATCAATTAAAAATATGCATGTGATATTTAGAAAATTAGTTTTTTCTTGTTTTCCGAAAACACAAAAAAATGACTTAGGCAATTATGCTATCAAGCTAACGACATGCAAATTCAAAAACACAACGGAAGTGCTCCAGGACGCTAGGGGCAGTGTTGAGCTCTATTTGCAAAATAAACGGCAAGTTTGTCTGTATGGGACGGTCTAAAGATTTAAGATGGCGGCGCGCATAGACGCAGCGGCCCGGAGCTCCTACACTTTTGCACTTTTGGTGGTACTGTGTATTATTTCACACAGTCTGGGGTTACTTCAATACAACAGAGATGATCTACTACAACTAAGCCGTGGAGATCTTCAACTAACATCCGAGTATCTCATCCCCCCGGAGATCGTTAAGCAACCCCCGGGGCTACCCGCAACAGCAAGCCGCAGGAGGAGACGTTGCGAGCGGAGGCAGAAGAGAGGCAAGCGGGGAGGCCTGTGGGCACGGCTAAAGACTAGTCCGTTTAAACCACCACTCCCGATCATATTCCTCTCCAACGCCCGTTCAATCCGTTACAAACTGGATGAAATACGACTGCAGATCGCCACTCGACGGACTTTTAATAACTGTTCGTGCATGATTTTCACTGAAACCTGGCTGGACAGCGCCATTCCCGATGCGGCTATCGATCTAGCAGGCCGCACCGCCTATCGAGCCGACAGGTCTGCGGACTCGGGTAAGAAGACCGGCGGGGGGCTGTGCATCTATATTAACAACCTTTGGTGCACGAACGTCACGGTAACGGAAAAACTGTGCAGTACAGAGGTAGAACTGTTGGTGTTAAAGTGCCGTCCATTCTATCTCCCTCGGGAATTTTCTGCCGTTTACATCTGCGCTGTTTACATTCCACCAGATGCTAATGCTAAGCTAGCGTTAGCACAATTGAGCAGCAGCATCAATAACAGCCTGGTAGCACACCCGGACAGTGTCTTTATTGCGGCTGGGGATTTTAACCACGCGGACCTGAAATCTGTACTTCACAATTTCCACCGTAATGTGAAGTGTGCTACCAGAGGAGATAGAACGTTGGACCAGGTGTACACCAACATGGCGAATGCGTACAGAGCCCAGGCTTATCCCCACCTGGGTCTGTCAGACCATCTCTCCCTTCTGCTACACCCAATATACACACAAAAGATCAAGAGCACTGGGATTACAACCAAAACCGTGAGAACATGGCCGCAGGACGCTATTCCGATGCTTCAGGACTGTTTCCACTGCACAGACTGGGATGTATTCAAGGTGCAGGACACTGACAATCGTGTCGCATTGGACAGTTACACCTCCACTGTCTTGGACTACATCTGTTTCTGTGTGGACAATGTAACAACTTGGAAACGATTCCGTGTGTTCCCTAATAATCCACCCTGGATGACACACGGAGTTCAACAACTTATTCGAACAAGGAACAACGCTTTCAAATCCGGGGACCAGGAGGCATACAGTGCTGCCAGGGCCAACCTGAGAAGAGGCATCAAGACTGCCAAGCAGCAGCACAGGAGGCGTATCGAGGCCAGGTTTGAGAACAACACAAACCCAAGGCAGGTCTGGGAGGGCATCAGGGCTATCACGGACTACAAAAGAAGAACACCATCACCCTCAGCCGACAGTTCTACTCTGGCTGAGGATCTAAATCTCTTTTATGCCCGTTTTGACAGGGAGAACACCGACCCTGTCCTGTCCCCTCTCCCCTCAACCGACCCTGCTCCGGTCCTGAGCACTCATGAGCTGAGGCGTGTGTTCCGGAGCATTAACACCAGGAAGGCGGCCGGGCCGGATGGAGTGCTGGGCCGGGTGCTAAAAGACTGTGCTGCGGACCTGGCGGACGTCTTCACCTCTATATATAACACCTCGTTGTCCTGTTCACTGGTACCATCCTGTTTCAAAGCAGCAACCATCGTTCCCATCCCAAAACAGTCAAATGTCACATGTCTGAACGATTTCAGACCTGTGGCACTCACCCCCATTCCCGCCAAATGCCTGGAGAGACTGGTCATTAAACACATCAGAGCTGCTTTTCCACCATCCCTGGACTCGCACCAGTTTGCATACAGGGAGAACCGGTCAACCGAGGATGCGATCGCCACAGTGCTGCACACATTACTGAAGCACTTGGAACACAGGAACACCTATGCACGGCTCCTCTTTGTAGACTACAGCTCGGCTTTTAATACCATCCGGCCATACAAACTCCGTCCCAAACTCCACCAACTGGGACTTAACTCCTCTCTGTGCAACTGGATTGTGGACTTCCTCACTAACCGTAGACAGAGTGTCAGAGTGGGTAAGAACACCTCTTCCACCCTTGTGGTCAACACCGGTGCCCCTCAGGGGTGTGTCCTGAGCCCTCTGCTATACACTCTCTTCACCCATGACTGTATTTCCTCCTGCGCGTCCAATCTCATTGTTAAGTTTGCAGATGACACTACAGTGCTCGGACTTATATCCAACAATGATGAGACAAACTATAGGACAGAGGTGCAACAACTAGAGTCATGGTGCCACGACAATAACTTGGTCTTAAACACCAAAAAGACCAAGGAGATCATTGTAGATTTCCGGAAGAGGGGCCATAACAACCATCTGCCTCTCTTCATTGGCAGTGAGGCGGTGGAGAGGGTGAGCAGTTTTAAATTCTTGGGGGTAACTGTGACCGAGGACCTGTCCTGGGGCAACCATATCACCTCAGTTGTACGGAAGGCCCAACAGCGCCTCTACTACCTGAGGAGACTGCGGAGCGCACACATTCCCAGATCTCTGATGTTGAACTTCTACAACTGTGCCATCAGCAGCGTTCTGACGTATGGATTTCTAGTGTGGTTCCCCAGCTGCACCAAGGCCGATCAGCAAGCACTCCAGCGGGTGGTGAAAGAAGCTGGCAGAATTATTGGAACAAGTCTGCCAGAGATCAGTAATATCTTCCCCACTCGCTGTCTGAGGAGGGTGCACAGTATCCTGCGGGACCAACATCACCCTGCGCGCCACCTTTTCCATCTGCTGCCCTCAGGGAGAAGGTACAGGTCTATACAGGCCAGAACATCCAGACTGGCCAACAGCCTGTATCCACAGGCTGTGAGGCTCCTGAACTCTCTGCCCCCCTCTCACGGACAATAACCATATCCAACTTAATAGCAATGAACTGGTCTGCATTGGTGCATCATATCTTTATTCTCTTCCCCCTCCTGCCCCCCCCCCCCCCCCCCTCTTTCTTAAATAGATAACTATCATATCTGATATCATATCTCACAGTACAATAATATTGAATGGGTTGCATTGTTGTATTTTGTCATGTTTCTCAGGTCTTTGTCTGAATTTCTACGAACATTATTGCTAAGGATTGTCTTATTGCATTGGAGTCACACTGGGTTAAATATGTACACTTGGGTTTTAAGGGGTATTTATTATTTTCTTCTTTTTTTTGGGTTGTATGGAAGCCCCAAACGCAATTTCATTGTTCTTGACAATGACAATAAATAAATAAATACAAAATACTAAATACTAGTCTCCGTTGCGCTTCCCAGGTTGCCTAGCAACCATGATACTAACCGCTGGAAACGTGTCATACAACTTGGTTTGACAGAAATGAAGGAGAACATATTTTGTTCATTTGTTTCTACAAGAGCTTTGTGTGATTTGATAAGTATCTGAGGCTGAGACCACAGGACAGTAAAACATGATTTTTGGGCTTCATTTCTGTACTGAACAGTTATTTAAGATTAGTTAGTAAATAAGAATTAGCTAATGTTGTTCATGAGACTAAAGTCATCTCACTTTGGTAATGTAAATATAATATGGCCAATATTATAGTTATTATATTAGTCATTATTAGCTATTACAGCAGTGAACATGAACTCTGTGTCAAATACTGAGCTTCAGTACAGATTCAAGTTGCAGTTATTTACATGTCTTATCACCTTAAATCTTCACTCAAAGACAAGTATCTTTGACAGTGCATATATAGGTGTATCATATATAAGAGACAAATGTTGTTCCTTCAGTATGTTGGCATTACTAAATTTGGCTCAATGCTTACATACATGTGTAAAAAGAAAATGTACAAGCTGTGATAACTGTGTCTGATAAAATGAAGAGTAGACTGATATATGAAATATTCCTTTATTGGGTGAGAAAATCAGACCATGTCATAACTGCTGTAAGTCACACAGAATAGACATCAGAGCCTTAAACAGGCTGACTTCTGCTAAATGGGTCAAACTGGGCAGAAAGTCTACAAACACATAACATCCTTATAGAATATGATGTAACACTATAGATCAACTTAGCTCAGAATATATAAAGCATATAAACAGTTACAGCAATATGATGCAACAAACACAGCAGCTACTGATCCAAAATACTCAAAGCTTCATAGAACTGGAACCAACATTTATTTTAGCTCCATTCTGCTGCTGATACATACTTTAGGTTTCTGAACATTAAACTTGTTGCTGCCTTTCATAGTGTGTAGCTTGAAGGCCCTGAGTACTTTCTCCCACACTGAAAACACTGGGATGATCACATTATTTGAACATTACCTAATAAGACTGATTCAGCACAGACAGTTATGTTAAACTTTCCTAGCAGTCCTTCACAAACAGGGAACAGTCTGTCTATTCTCTCCATCTGTCAGCTGCTGCTGGCTCTTCCTCCTCCTCTTCCTCACACACTGCTGAGTTTGTCCTGGTGGATCATCAGGGGTGCAAAGCCTCACAGATGATGTGCAGCAGTGGGTCCCTCAGTCTGTCCTCACTCTGGACACTTGCAGTCGTCACACATGGAAATCAAATGTGTGATAAGCTGCAGGATTCAAACACAAGTGTAACTTATAAACACACGTTCATACTTTTATTCCACAATCAGAGAGAAAGAAACAGAGAGAGAGTGCAGGACAGACAGACAGGTGACAGTCTCAGGTGTACACACTGCTACACAACAGCACAGAGAAGCAGGATTTAGTGTTTGTGTTATTACGAGTGTAAACAAGAAGAGTTCCAGATGGTGCAGTGGACACATGTGTGACTGCTGTGATTAAAGCATCTTTCTTTCAGCTTAACGAGTGAACCGTCAGCTCGTTCAAACACACGTTAAAGTCCGTTTGGCTCGACACCACCGAACAGAGGCAGCAATATAACATAGCTAACATTAACAGTGCAGTGAATCCTGCTTGTGCCGCGATGTTCAGGACTGCAAACCGAGCAGCATCACTGACTTTCAGCTTGTTGTGTTTGTGGATATATGACTGACTTTAATTATCCACAAAATCATCACAATCTCTGTAAGATTAAGGTCGACTATATATATATATTTATTAAAGTAAAGGCTTTAAAACCAAGTTAATTCTGAAAGTACAAACATCGCTAATGTCAACTTTCCCGACATGTGGCCAACAGTAATGGTTTCATGTTCTTCATTAAAAAAATATTTGCGCATTAATAAGTGACATAATATTCAGTACTTACTTCTGAAAGTTTACTCTTCCTCCGCTCCGCTTCCACTGTTTTTTTTTTCGGCAAAATTATCCACACCACCACCGCACTATGAAGTCTGGGATATGTTGGGCCATGAAGGCTACACCGACCCATCCTTAAAATTCAGGGAAATTAAGGACGCATTTCAGGGCCGCATTTCGGGCAGCCTTTGAATTCGGAAAGCCTTCTCTTGTGGCTGTGAGGTAATCGGCCTTAAAATGCGGCCTTTAAGGCTGCAAACCCCAAATCCGGTCATTGGTACTTCCTGGCTTGTGTAGTTACTAGGTAACAAAAGCTCAACACTGCCCCTAGCGTCCTGGAGCACTTCCGTTGTGTTTTGGAATTTGCAAGTGTTTTGGATTTTGCAAGTGTTTTGGAGTTTGTACGTGCTTTGTCTCTAGGGGCCACCGTACTAAACCACTACGGGTGTAATATACTTTTGGCCACTACGGTCTTCCGGCGCTGTTGCGAGTTTGAGATGCGGCGGCACTTTTAAAAAATCTCCTCTTTTACGTTTCGGGAGAGAAAATAAGTAACTCAACGCTCGCAACACATCCCAACGCTCCTCATTCATTGATCAAAGGTAAGAAACGTCGTTTGAAATAAGAGTAAACCAACAGAATACATTTACAGGTGTATATTACAGGTAATAGGTGTGTTGCGATTGCATTTACGAAGCATCCATCGGTCAGTGGTTACACTGAAATCATGCAGTTTGTGCTTTGACCTCCAGAGGGCGACAAATCAGCACAGACAGAGAGCTCCATTCAAACTTTGCTGCCATCAGGAATAATTCTTCAAATATAATCATCAGTGTTTGAGCAGTTCTGATATCAGGGACAATCTAGACATGTGTGACAATACTGAACGTGTCACATGACACACCTTAAACATCATGTGATCCACTCTCAGTCTGCACTTTCATTCATGACTTCAACAGGTTGAAATGAGCTTTGAACAAACATCAGTTCAGTGCTGAAATATTCAAACGCTGCAGGAAGAAGAACAACAAAGTGATGACAGATGTTTGTGCTTCAAACTGGAAAACCAGCAGAAATAAATCACAGCCTGCCAGAGGTTTAGGAGTTTCTGAGGTGCACCTGAACGCAGCATAGTGTTTCAAAGCCCCTGATTGTCTTCAAACGCCGCATTAGGCTGAAAGTTTACTTTCACTTCCTGAACTTCGTGGAGTGGCGCTTGTTGTTGGTGTGTGAAGAAACTGTAAGTTTGCTTTGTTTCCTCCTTTAACAGTTTGTCTTTAGGAACTTTACTGTTTGTTCAGCTCATGTTTGAGTTCTTCACACAACAAACTGTGTGTGTTTGTATTAAAGTCAGTGTGTAATGTTTCCTGGCTAACATCAGCTGTGTGCAGCTTAGTTCAGCACAAATCTGCCGCTCCATAGTTCACGGTAACGGACTCACAGCTGGACCAACGAGGCCGAGTGTGTCCGCCACTCTGAGCTACGTTCGTGTTTGTGTGCTTGTAGTTTGTACTTTGTGAGTTCACTCAGAGGACGCAGCGTACGTGATGACGTCACAGCCCTTTACCTCCTTTACTGTCACTGTGATTAATATTTACACACCACACGAGACACCTGACAGCATGCTAACGCTAAGCTAAAGCTAAGCTAACGCTAAGCTAGCCAAGAACCCAGAGTGATGTTAAAGCTGAGTAAACACTGACCCCAGACCAGCACCGTGATAAAGTGAGCTGCTGCTGCTGAACCTGAACAGGTAACAAAGTGATGAGCAGTCAGGCTGCAGGTTTCTACCTGTTCATGTTTCCACAGTAGAATCACTTTGAAGTGTCTTTGTGCTGTTTCATCTTTGATTTGTGTTCATAAACACTCAGAGAAACATCACGTGACCTCATCAGGATCTGTGTTGGTGTGTGGGGCTGTACCTCAGCTTTAGATTATGGTGATTATGAGACAGTGTTTCAGCTCATTTTACACAGTAACATGAAAGTACTGTTATGAGGAGTAATGACGTAACATACTCCATTACTTTTAATTAAAGTGTTCTGTGTAATATGTGTAATAATGACTTTTTTGAGTAACTTCATCTCTGTCAATAACAACATTCATACGTGGAATAAAACCACATCAGTGGATCATTGCTGGAGCTGCCTGGACTTCAGTCTTCAGCATCTCAACCAACAGCATCGACATGCTGCTCCAGATGTCTGTGCTCCAGATGTCTGTGCTCCAGATGTCTGTGCTCCAGATGTTTGTGCTCAAGATGATCAGACTCACAGTTTCATCCTTGAAATAAGTGTTTATATTGTTGACCCACCATTGATCATGATCAGTGGTGGGTCAGCGACATGCTTTCTTTCCGTCTCAGGTTTAAATATCTGGGACTCTCCACCGTTTGGTTTTAAAACTGAAGAAGCTTCTCGGATGAAACGTCTTCCAGAAACTTAAAGACGTCTCTTTTCTTTCCAAGCTCCTTAGATCACATGACCTGGATGACTGAACCTACAGACATATTGACCTGGTTTCTAGGTCACATGACAGGTCAGAGGTCAGCGACTGTAACTCGGTTACTCCTGTTAATGTGAACTCACTGAGTGTTTGTGGTTTACCTCTCAGACTGACTGAAGATGATGATGGAGGAAGAGGAGGACAGAGCAGAGTCTGCAGGGTCCAGCTGTCCGTCTGTGAGGAGTGACTGGTCCAAAGATCAAAATCCAGGCTTCAGTGGTGAACCTGGAGCAACGAGGTCAGAGAGCTGAACTCACTGAGTAACAGAAATAATTCTGCACTGACATTATAATCAGTGTTGACTCTGGTTGATTGTCTGACTGTGTTTGTGAGCTGAGAGGAAATGAAAATGAGTTTGTAACAAAAATCAGTTTTGTCCAGTTTTCCTGTAAAAAGCTGAACTCTAATCTAAGAGGATGTTACTGACAGGAAACAGCTGCATTATCTGCAGTCTGTGTCATCACAGCTGCTTCAATCATGTTTGTGTCTGCAGAGGTCAGAGGTCACAGTCTGCAGGGTCCAGCTGTCCGTCTGTGAGGAGTCACTGGTCCAAAGGTGGAAATCCAGACTTCAGTGGTGAACCTGGAGCAACAAGGTCAGAGAGCTGTGATGACTCCTTTACATGTTTGTGTTTCCTGGATAAATATGACCTGAAACATCCTCAGATTGTTACAAAGATTCATTAAAAAGAAAACAATGAAAGAGAAAAGATCCAAATGTTCGACTTGGTCATTTGCTGTTTGAGGACAGTGATGCTCATATCTGTGGGGAAAGTGTGACCTGAGTGGGTTCATGTTTGTCTTTAAAGAACAGCTCTGATGCTCTTTGTGTCTGATCTGTTAAACAGTCTGAGAGGTCACACAGAGACCCAGCAGCTAAAGCCTGGATCATACTGGCTGCTGTTACTCCATCAGGACAACACTGAACCACAGTGCTGTTCATGGAAATCAGTGCAGCTTTACACTGTATCACCAAAGTACTGACTCGTCTGCCTTCACACATGTAAACTTGAGGGACATCATATTCTGAGTCCACAGCATTTAATATGATGTCAGCCAAGAGTTCAACATATAACAGCTTAAACTGTTCTGAAAAGGTTTTTTCACAGGTTAAAAAGTGTTTACGGGATTTTTAACAGTTCTTTCAGAAGCACATACGTGAGGTCAGACACAGGGAAGCAGCAACACTGACTGAACACAGCTTTTAGAGGCTAAATTCACATTTTAATAATGAAAGTGGCTTCATGTGTGTGTCCATGGTTCATCCACAGAGTGGAGCAGCAGAGCTCAGAGGGTCCCAGTGGTCAGTCTGCCCAGCAGCATCAAACACAGCTGGACTCCATGTTTATGGTCTGTACATGTACAACAACTACTTTATTATTAATATTAATACATTTATTTATAGGTCCCTTTCAGAACACCAAGGACTCTGTGGACTAAATGACCAAAAGAAACAAACTTTGAAATCAGACGGTGCAAATGTGATCACAGGGAAACGTTTTAAACATCGAGGCTTTAAACAGAAACCAAAGTGAAACAGTTTGTAGTCGAGATCAGTGGGAATGAAGCTGAATAACTGTTTCTTCAATAACTCTGAGAAATAAATGACAAATATGATGGAAATTAGCAGCATTAGCACTTACTAATGATGTGAGTCAACACTCTGCTGTATTCAGACGACCACATTAGGTGGTGTAATGGAAACCAGTGGATCCAGTCCAGTCGTGGCGACCTGTGGCGAGTCGATCTGAGCAGCTACTAATGGAAACGGGGCCATAGATGTGTTTGTGCTTAATAACAGTGAATCACAGGATTTTTACATTACAGTTAAAATCTCATGTTGTTTGTTAAAGTGTGCAGTTCAGGGTGTGTTACTAAAACTGTGGTTTGCTCACTTTCCAAAGACCCAGCCCCCATAAAAAGCAGCCAATCAGCTCTAAGAGTTACACACACGTGTAAACCAGAGCAGCAAATCAGGTCCAAATGTGTTGTTCACAGTGAGTGGATCATCAGTGTGCTGCTATGTTAACATCCTGCAGCAGGATGTGTTTGGTCAGCTGGTTCACATTTCCTCAGGACCTTCTTGATGTGATGTTCTTCTGCCTCCCTGGCTGCTGTGTCTGTGGGGATGGCGTTCGCTCTGTGTTGTAGCGTCCTGATGACGCCCAGTTTGTGCTCCAGTGGATGATGAGAGTCAAACCTTAAATACTGATCTGTATGTGTAAACAGAGTGAACCTTTAAGACCAGCTGTCTGTATGATCAACTCTGTCACCTATAACATCGCCAAGTTTCTGGCTTCGATCATCAACCTGTTGGTAGTTCAGCTCTGAACACCAGTGAAATGTTTCTCCCACTGAAATCGCTGCATTCATATGAACAGAATCAGCGTTTTGGGACCGTGGAGTTGTGGAGAAATTCTCAGTTAATCAGATAAAGTCAAACTTATAATTGGTGAGGAGATCGTGGATGATATGCTTCTTGATTGTAAAGAAGTGGATGTTGTGTGGACTGAAGTTCAGAGTGGTGGGTCATTCATAAATATTCTGTTCCAGCTGCTGGAGGACAACATCATCACGTTTGTGAAGAACGAGCTGAAGAAGATCCAGAAGGCTCTGAATCCAAATAAGCCCCAGTGCTTGGAGTTTCAGAGGGAGGATGATGAGCAGAGGAGCAGCAGAGAGGCATTTGTGAAGATCACAGTGGACTTCCTGAGGAGAATGAAGCAGGAGGAGCTGGCTGACCGTCTGCAGAGACGTAAGAGGATTTCTTACTTAAGGTTTTAAGCTGTTAGATAAATGAGACACTCATGACACCAGTGTGTTCAGTCATTTCTCAGTGGGTCAGAAAATGTCATCAGCGATTTGTAAAATATGATTGTTGAAGTTGTATTTTTATTATTATTATTCAGAACTTTCAGCTGCTGCTTGTCATCGTAACCTTAAATCCACCCTGAAGAAGAAGTTCCAGTGTGTGTTTGAGGGCATCGCTAAAGCAGGAAACCCAACCCTCCTGAATCAGATCTACACAGAGCTCTACATCACAGAGGGAGGGACTGCAGAGGTCAATGATGAACATGAGGTCAGACAGATTGAAACAGCATCCAGGAAACCAGACAGACCAGAAACAACCATCAGACAAGAAGACATCTTTAAAGCCTCACCTGGAAGAGACGAACCAATCAGAACAGTGCTGACAAAGGGAGTGGCTGGCATTGGGAAAACAGTCTTAACACAGAAATACAGCCTGGACTGGGCTGAAGACAAAGCCAACCAGGACATCCAGTTCATATTTCCATTCACTTTCAGAGAGCTGAATGTGCTGAAAGAGGAAAAGTTCAGCTTGGTGGGACTTGTTCATCACTTCTTTACTGAAACCAAGGAAGCAGGAATCTGCAGCTTTGAAGACTTCCAGGTTGTGTTCATCTTTGATGGTCTGGATGAGTGTCGACTTCCTCTGGACTTCCACAAAACAACAATCCTAACTGACCCTAGAAAGTCCACCTCAGTGGATGTGCTGCTGATAAACCTCATCAGGGGGAAACTGCTTCCCTCTGCTCGCCTCTGGATAACCACACGACCAGCAGCAGCCAATCAGATCCCTCCTGATTGTGTTGACATGGTGACAGAGGTCAGAGGGTTCACTGACCCACAGAAGAAGAAGTACTTCAGGAAGAGATTCAGAGATAAGAAGCAGGCCAGCAGGATCATCTCCCACATCAAGACATCATGAAGCCTCCACATCATGTGCCACATCCCAGTCTTCTGCTGGATCACTGCTACAGTTCTGGAGGATGTGCTGGAAACCAGACAGGGAGGACAGCTGCCCAAGACCCTGACTGAGATGTACATCCACTTCCTGGTGGTTCAGGCCAAAGTGAAGAAGGTCAAGTATGATGGAGGAGCTGAGACAGATCCACACTGGAGTCCCAAGAACAGGAAGATGATTAAGTATCTAGGAAAACTGGCTTTTGATCAGCTGCAGAAAGGAAACCTGATCTTCTATGAATCAGACCTGACAGAGTGTGGCATCGATATCAGAGCAGCCTCAGTGTACTCAGGAGTGTTCACACAGATCTTTAAAGAGGAGAGAGGACTGTACCAGGACAAGGTGTTCTGCTTCATCCATCTGAGTGTTCAGGAGTTTCTGGCTGCTCTTCATGTCCATCGGACCTTCATCAACTCTGGACTCAATCTGCTGGAAGAACAACAAACAACCCTCAAATTCTCTAAATTATTTGACAAACCAAAACTTCAATCTCTCCACCAGAGTGCTGTGGACAAGGCCTTAGAGAGTCCAAATGGACACCTGGACTTGTTCCTCCGCTTCCTCCTGGGTCTTTCACTGCAGGCCAATCAGACTCTCCTACGGGGTCTGCTGACACAGACAGGAAGTAGCTCACAGACCAATCAGGAAACAGTCCAGTACATCAAGGAGAAGCTCAGTGAGAATCTGTCTGCAGAGAAAAGCATCAATCTGATCCACTGTCTGAATGAACTGAATGATCGTTCTCTAGTGGAGGAGATCCAACAGTCCCTGAGATCAGGACGTCTCTCCACAGATAAACTGTCTCCTGCTCAGTGGTCAGCTCTGGTCTTCATCTTACTGTCATCAGAAGAAGATCTGGATGTGTTTGACCTGAAGAAATACTCTGCTTCAGAGGAGGCTCTGCTGAGGCTGCTGCCAGTGATCAAAGCCTCCAACAAAGCTCTGTGAGTAAACATGTGATCAGGCTTTATTTATAACATAAACAGTATCATGTGTGATGGACCCTTAAAAACTTAAACATATTTTTTTACATGATCATCAGCACTAAATACAGTATATTATAGTTAATGTTTGATGGCAGCAGTAAATGTCAGAGTGTCTTAAACATATCTGGGTGTCAGCTTTTATCAAAGTCACGTCCAGAATCATCCTGTAAGTAAACTTTATTTATACAGCAGCTTTCACAGGTCAAAAACCACAAAGTGCTTTACAATAGAAACAGGCAATAAAAAACACAGAAGATAAAAACATTAAACAGCAAACACTGAACATCATACAGCCTAAAACTAGTTAAAGGCCACTCTGAATACTAGAGTCTGAATAAATGAGTTAGTGGGACCAGTAAAAGCCTTTGACTGGAAGATCTCAGATGTGAGAAGAGCTGTAGGATTGTAGAAAGTCAGAAACATAAACTGGGACTAAAAGTAAGGACTAAAACTTTAAATAACGCCTAAAATGAACTGGTTACCAGTGTGAAGAGATTAAACTGGAGTAATGTCCAGTCTAATGTGCTGGTTAAAAGCCTCGCAGCATGATTCTGTACTGACTGAAGACGTTCAAAGACTGTGATGGAGCCGTAGGTGATCAACTCCCTCATTGCTCCTCTGGTCTTATTGCTCTGCATCAGTGCACTGCTCAGCTGAAGATGAGTTCACTTCTATATGTTACAATCTGCCTCACTAGTACAGCTCCAAGGATCTGCAGCTGCTGAATCAATTATATTCCTCGTGTTTCTTCTGGTTTCCTGTTGTTAGATCTGCATGCTTGATTGTTTTTCAATCTCTCCAATGTCGTGCACTTTGATTTCCGACTGTACACAGTCTGTGAACCATGACAATTTGTGACAGAATGCAATGATCAGTGAGGACCCGGAGGACACTGACATTTACACTGTGCAGAATGAGACTTGAGACTTTATCTCACTGCTTTGTGGACGACTGATGGAAGGACTAATCACTATATCTGCTTTAATTGAACGAATTTCCATTTCACTGGTTCAGTCTCCCAGAATCTCTCAATCATACCTTGACCTTTTCCTAGAGTAACTAACCCTCACTCACCAGGATATGAGCCAGCCTTCCCTCTCATTGCTACATACTTACAGTCTTGCCTATCACCTAGGGCTGCACAATTAATCGTTAGAAAAACGCGATCTCGATTCATACTTGTGTGCGATCTCATTTCCAAATGACAACGATTAAAAAACAAAAACAAAAAAAAAACGACGATTGTACCGCATTTTGATCCGGGACGTAATCTGCATGAAAACAAGCGCTCACTCTTCCTGCTCAACAAATGACAAGGGCGGAGCCTTATACCACGTGATACAGAAGCTGTGCCGTGTGATGCTAAAATTAGCGGGAAAAACAACGGAGAGCACGTCAGGGATGACGAGAAAGTGACAGGAGAAAATCCGTCCCAGTCAACCACCCAAACATCAATAACGGGAACCTTATACAGCGCTTCCCTATACCCGTCGAACTCGCGCAGGCACAAAGAAATTACGGAGGCTATCACTTATCACCTGACCAAAGATATGGCTCCCATCAACACTGTGCAAAACGAGGGATTTAGGAAAACGATCAACACCCTAGACAAACACTACACAGTGCCGTCCCGCAACTATTTTTCTATTGTTGCACTACCTGCTCTGTACACGCAGCGTCGAGCAACGGTGGAGACGGAATTTCAAGCAGTACAACATTTTGTTGTTTTTATGTTTATTTATTGTTTTTATGTTCAGTCTCAACTGTTACGAAGTTGATGTGCAGTTAATAAGTGCAATAAATAGGGATGGGTATCGTTTAGGTTTTATCCGATACCGGTGCCAAACCGGTACTTTTGAAACGGTGCCGGTGCTCAAACGGTGCTCAAACGGTGCTTAAAGAATGGAGAACACAAACTTTGTCCAAAAACCTCTCATGCTCAGCTGTTTTTTGTAAAAAGATAACAATGTTAGCCTTTTCTGCAGCTATGGGGCATATATGGTATCACTCTTGACTGGAAGCAGTGCTTAAACAATGGAAAAAACACAAACTTTGTCCAAAAACCTCTCATGTTTAACTGTTTTCCACTTTTTCTTTGGTCATTTTAGCCTTTTTGGCCAGGGTGAAGGGAGTATCTGCCATCAAACAAGAAGACAGCCACATGTAGCTATGATGATGTTTGCTAGTTCACCTTACATGCATTAATATAATAACGTGGTTAGCCTACTCAACGTAAATAACACACGAACAACATTAAGCTACTCACGCAGAGAAGAACGGCTGCTGCTGCATCATCATCCTCATCATTACTGCTACACTGGCAGGGCTAGGGGCCAGGACGCTCCTCTTCGGGTTTTTGGGGGATGTTCTAACTCCGGGTCGATAACAGGCACCACACCCGCAGTAGATGCGCTCGGTGTGAGGTCTCGCAGCAAGCTATCAAATACGGCGCATTTCTGGGCTTTTAAAAAAAACGCTATGCGTCGCCAGGTGTTTCATCGGATTCGAGGTGTTACCTCCTTTGACAGTATCACAGTATCAGCTTAAAGCACTTGTTGCTGCTGAGTTTGCATCTTTTGCTGTGAAGTACAGCCAGACTTTGACCGCTTCGCCTTGGACATTTTTAATCTGTAGCTCTGCTCTAACAGAACGTACGTACCCGGCCCCGCCTACTATCCTCGGAAACGTAAAATGATTGGCTAGAAGTGTATCACAGCTCAGGAAAAAAAAGCACCGAAATAAAGCACCGAAATGTGCGCTGCTTTTCGGTCTGGTTACTACCGTTTATGTCAGAACCGGTGCCATCATGGCACCGGACACCGGTACCCATCCCTAGCAATAAATATTTATACTGGAAAAGAAAATCGTGAGAGAATCGTGATCTCAATTCTAAGCCAAAAAATCGTGATTCTCATTTTATGCAAAATCGTGCAGCCCTACTGTCACCTGTTCACAGAATGAGTCATCACTTGTTTTTGTTTAGCATTTAATGAACAAGTTCCAGGTCTTTATATTTACACAGGGAACATTTTTAAACTAAAACGTTTTTTAGCCATAAATAGTAATGCACACTGACATTTGTCTTTCTTTCAAAGGTTCAACACAAGAAGTGATTTAAATTAATCACAAACAGTTTGTTATCAAATGACAATTTTTCAGATTATGTCTTTATTTTGTTTTTGTTTTTTAGGCTGAGTGTCCCTGATCTCTCTGAAAGAGGGTATGAAGCTCTGTCCTCAGTTCTCAGCTCCCAGTCTTCTACACTGAGAGAGCTGGACTTAAGTAACAACAACCTGCAGGATCCAGCAGTGGAGTTTCTTTCTGCAGGACTGAGAAGTCCACACTGTAAACTGAATACTCTGAGGTGAGATCAAGTTATGTTGTGCTTTTCATGAATTGACAGAATTAACCAATAAGAAGCCACTAAATGGGGAAAAAAGTCAGTTAAACTTCTGTAATAGTTTTATGTTAGTGTCATCTCTTAGTGTTGACTAGGGCTGCATGATTTTGCATAAAATGAGAATCACGATTTTTTTGGTTTAGAATTGAGATCACGATTCTCTCACGATTCTCTTTTCCAGTATAAATATTTATTGCACTTATTAACTGCACATCAACTTCATAACAGTTGAGACTGAACATAAAAACAATAAATAAACATAAAAACAACAAAATGTTGTCCTGCTTGAAATTCCGTCTCCACCGTTGCTCGACGCTGCGTGTACAGAGCAGGTAGTGCAACAATAGAAAAATAGTTGCGGGACGGCACTGTGTAGTGTTTGTCTAGGGTGTTGATCGTTTTCCTAAATCCCTCGTTTTGCACAGTGTTGATGGAGCCATATCTTTGGTCAGGTGATAAGTGATAGCCTCCGTAATGTCTTTGTGCCTGCGGGAGTTCGACGGGTATAGGGAAGCGCTGTATAAGGTTCCCGTTATTGGTGTTTGGGTGGTTGACTGGGACGGATTTTCTCCTGTCACTTTCTCGTCATCCCTGACGTGCTCTCCGTTGTTTTTTCCTGCTAATTTTAGCATCACACGGCAGCTTCTGTATCACGTGGTATAAGGCTCCGCCCTTATCATTTGTTGATCAGGAAGAGTGAGCGCTTGTTTTCATGCAGATTACGTCCCGGATCAAAATGCGGTACAATCGTCGTTTTTTTTTTTGTTTTTGTTTTTTAAATCGTTGATTTGAAAAAAGTCTTAATGTAGAAATTAGCGTCTGGGGTTTTTAGTGATATTTGTTCACTTTCTGTCTTTCATTTGCAATGAAATGTCCCATCTGCTCCTCTGAGTCCAAATTCTTTATTTTAGCAGTGCTTCATCCACCAAACCTTCTAGTTCGATTCCTGTATTCTGAAGGTTTTTACAGAGCTGTTTGTTCAGATATCAGAATTTGATTTTCAGAAAATTTTAGTAATAAAAATATGATCAATTGATTATTTCTGACTGAAAAGATGAAATATGTATTTGGTTATAGTGATATGACTCATTGCCTCACTTAAACATAAAATGTAAACAAAAATTCAAAACAATAGATTAATATAAAACTGAATTTGACTGTTGAGCTTAAAGTGAGCTTGAATGTTATTCACTTCCCGTTTTATTTTGGTAGTTATCGTCTCTGGTTTTTACTTTTACTTCCTCCCCCGACATTGTCTACATTAGTTTCAGTTGTAGAAGATTTATTGTGTGGATGCTTAAGCATCCACACTATAGAGTTCCTGTTTCTCTTTATTCTTTATTATTATTGTGTGGATGCTTAAGCATCCACACTATAGAGTTCCTGTTTTTCTTTATTCTTTATTGTGTGGATGCTTAAGCATCCACACTATAGAGTTCCTGTTTCTCTTTATTCTTTATTATTATTGTGTGGATGCTTAAGCATCCACACTATAGAGTTCCTGTTTCTCTTTAATCTTTATTATTATTATTGTGTGGATGCTTTAAGCATCCACACTATTGAGTTCCTGTTTCTCTTTATTCTTTATTATTGTGTGGATGCTTTAAGCATCCACACTATTGAGTTCCTGTTTCTCTTTATTCTTTATTATTATTGTGTGGATGCTTTAAGCATCCACACTATTGAGTTCCTGTTTCTCTTTATTAGTGTGAATGCTTGAAAAGCATTCACAGTATTGTTCTTCTAATCTTTATTATTAGTGTGAATGCTTGAAAAGCATTCACAGTATTGTTCTTCTAATCTTTATTAGTGTGAATGCTTGAAAAGCATTCACAGTATTGTTGTTGTAATCTTTATTATTATTATTATTATTATTATTATATTTTATTCTGTATTCCGTACGTTTTTTGTAATCCTACTCCTTCAAAACCGTTCAACTTAGAAAAACCATTCCAACACCGTTAGATTCCTATTCTTTTGGACAACACTGCTTCCATTTTTCATATTTTTAACATTTATATTTTTAATTTTATTCAACTTTATTCAACAAAAATTTATAATGTATTTCAATGGGGAGACCCTTCAAATCCTCATTCAACTTACTCATTTTTAAACTCTTACTACTTCCACATACATTGACATAGAGCCACCATTCAAACTTTAAAACGAAGACAAGACATTCAACTATTCAACTTGCATTTATCTTTTCAATATCTATTATACTTTTTCTTCAGTTCCAGTTTAAGTTTCATGATGTTTTTTCACCCGTTTCAGAGTTTATAATGGGTGTGTATGGGACGGAATGTTGGGGCTAGAGTGAGGCAGCTCAACTGCTAGAGTGAGAGGAGCAAAAAAAATAATCTTAAAATCTTTTTTAAAACTGCTGCTGTGTCCGCAGCATTTGCTCTACAGGTATGATTTTACCCTCAAAACGTAGCCATGGCTGTCCTCTTTCATCCAATGTGTTTACTATTGTCCTAGGTGTTATGGTTCTTTCATAAATGTCACCAATGCACAGCCTCCTCCCTCCAACTCTTCCATAGACTCTAATGTTAAAATGGCTCAGAAGGTTCGTTTGAAAATCAGAAGAGCATGGTGTCTTTCCACTGTCACCACGTCCATATAATAAACTCCACAGACATGAAAACTGAGAATTTGGTAGACTAGACATTGCTGTCGCTCACAGTGAAAGAATTTTGTCAATACGACTTTTACTTTTCATTTGGGAACGATTTGTTTCGGCCTGACTTTTCTGTTCATTTTAAGGAGCAAAAGTGAGGTGCATGTCTGTGTACGTGTGTATGGAGCCATTGGGTGCGGTCACTATAGCAACCAGGCTCACACCTGCCTGCTTAACGAGCTCTCTCTGCCACTCTGCCAAAATTAATCTTAAACACTTCTCTTTCAACTGCTGCTGTGTCCACAGTGTTAAAGCCATCATTTTACCCTCAAAACGTCGCCATCGTTGTTCTTTTTCCAACATCTTGTCTTTCAAAGCTCAGAGATGTAAACTTTTTAAACTGTGTGGGTCCAAGTGGAGGGATCACATTTTAGTCATTCAGTGATTCAAAGAATATGACCTTTTAATATTCTTTCAGATGTTTTCTGACTCTAAATGTTCTTTTCTCATTTCTTAGGTTTTTCTAATTTACAATTAAAACATTTTCAGCTTTTTTCCAACTTCTTCTTCTGTGTAACCTTCAGCTTTTAGCAGTTCAGCACTGTTGTTTTCAGGTTAAATTCAGGTTTTTTTTTTATTTTTTTTATCTCATTCAAAATTTTTAACTCAAAATTCAGCAATTAATTCATTTCAGTCCATACATTCAGATTCAAGCATTCACACTGCAGTTTCTTCAGAAAATGCACTTTCTAGTTATTATATTTTATTCTGTATTCCGTACGTTTTTTGAAAGCCTACTCCTTCAAAACCGTTCAACTTAGAAAAACCATTCAAACATCGTTAGATTCCTATTATTTTGGACAACATTGCTTCTATTTTTCTCATTTTTAACATTTATATTTTTAATTTTATTCAACTTTATTCAACAAAAATTTCCCATGTATTTCAATGGGGAGACCCTTCAAATTCTCATTCAACTTACTCATTTTTAAACTCTTACTACTTCAACATACGTTGACATAGAGCCACCATTCAAACTTTAAAACGAAGACAAGACATTCAACTATTCAACTTGTATTTATCTTTTCAATATCTATTATACTTTTTCTTCAGTTCCAGTTTAAGTTTCATGATGTTTTTTCACCCGTTTCAGAGTTTATAATGGGTGTGTATGGGACGGAATGTTGGGGCTAGAGTGAGGCAGCTCAACTGCTAGAGTGAGAGGAGCAAAAAAATTAATCTTAAAATCTTTTTTAAAACTGCTGCTGTGTCCGCAGCGTTTGCTCTACAGGTATGATTTTACCCTCAAAACGTAGCCATCGTTGTCCTCTTTCATCCAATGTGTTTACTATTGTCCTAGGTGTTATGGTTCTTTCATAAATGTCACCAATGCACAGCCTCCTCCCTCCAACTCTTCCATAGACTCTAATGTTAAAATGGCTCAGAAGGTTCGTTTGAAAATCAGAAGAGCATGGTGTCTTTCCACTGTCACCACGTCCATATAATAAACTCCACAGGCATGAAAACTGAGAATTCAGTAGACTAGAAGCTGCTGTCGCTCACGGTGAAAGAATTTTGTCAATACGACTTTTACTTTTCATTTGGGAACGATTTGTTTCGGCCTGACTTTTCTGTTCATTTTAAGCAGCAAAAGTGAGGCGCATGTCTGTGTACGTGTGTATGGAGCCATTGGGTGCGGTCACTATAGCAACCAGGCTCACACCTGCCTGCTTAACGAGCTCTCTCTGCCACTGTGCCAAGATTCATCTTAAGCTCTTCTCTTTCAACTGCTGCTGTGTCCACAGTGTTACAGCCATCATTTTACCCTCAAATTGTCGCCATTATTGTTCTCTTTCCAACACCTTGTCTTTCAAAGCTCAGGCATTTAAACTTTTTAAACTGTGTGGATCAAAGTGGAGGGATCACATTTGAGTCATTCAGTGATTCAAAGAATATGACCTTTTAATATTCATTCAGATGTTTTCTGACTCTAAATGTTCTTTTCTCATTTCTTAGGGTTTTCTAATTTACATTTAAAACATTTTCAGTTTTTTTCCAACTCCTTCTTCTGTGTAACCTTCAGCTTTTAGCAGTTCAGCACCTTTGTTTTCAGGTTAAATTCGGGGTTTTTTTTGTTGTTTTTTTAATCTCATTCAATATTTTTAACTCAAAATTCAGCAATTAATTCATTTCAGTGCATACATTCAGATTCAAGCATTCACACTGCAGTTTCTTCAGAAAATGCACTTTCTAGTTATATTTTATTATTTTTCCGTACGTTTTTTGAAAGCCTACTCCTTCAAAACCGTTCAACTTAGAAAAACCATTCAAACATCGTTAGATTCCTATTATTTTGGACATGACTGCTTCTATTTTTCTCATTTTTAACATTTATATTTTTAATTTTATTCAACTTTATTCAACAAAAATTTCCCATGTATTTCAATGGGGAGACCCTTCAAATTCTCATTCAACTTACTCATTTTTAAACTCTTACTACTTCCACATACATTGACATAGAGCCACCATTCAAACTTTAAAACGAAGACAAGACATTCAACTATTCAACTTGTATTTATCTTTTCAATATCTATTATACTTTTTCTTCAGTTCCAGTTTAAGTTTCATGATGTTTTTTCACCCGTTTCAAAGTTTATAATGGGTGTGTATGGGACGGAATGTTGGGGCTAGAGTGAGACAGCTCAACTGCTAGAGTGAGAGGAGCAAAAAAATTAATCTTAAAATATTTTTTAAAACTGCTGCTGTGTCCGCAGCGTTTGCTCTACAGGTATGATTTTACCCTCAAAACGTAGCCATCGCTGTCCTCTTTCATCCAATGTGTTTACTATTGTCCTAGGTGTTACGGTTCTCTCATAAATGTCATCAATGCACAGCCTCCTCCCTCCAACTCTTCCATAGACTCTAATGTTAAAATGGCTCAGAAGGTTCGTTTGAAAATCAGAAGAGCATGGTGTCTTTCCACTGTCACCACGTCCATATAATAAGCTCCACAGGCATGAAAACTGAGAATTAGGTAGACTAGACATTGCTGTCGCTCACGGTGAAAGAATTTTGTCAATACGACTTTTACTTTTCATTTGGGAGCGATTTGTTTCGGCCTGACTTTTCTGTTCATTTTAAGCAGCAAAAGTGAGGCGCATGTCTGTGTACGTGTGTATGGAGCCCTTGGGTGCAGTCACTATAGCAACCAGGCTCACACCTGCCTGCTTAACGAGCTCTCTCTCTCTCTCTGCCAAGATTCATCTTAAACACTTCTCTTTCAACTGCTGCTGTGTCCACAGTGTTAAAGCCATCATTTTACCCTCAAAACGTCGCCATCGTTGTTCTCTTTCCAACACTGTTTTTCAAAGCTCAGACTTTTACATTTTTTAAACTGTGTGGATCCAAGCAGAGGGATCACATTTTAGTCATTCAGTGATTCAAAGAATATGACCTTTTAATATTCATTCAGATGTTTTCTGACTCTAAATGTTCTTTTCTCATTTCTTAGGGTTTTCTAATTTACAATTAAAACATTTTCAGCTTTTTTCCAACTTCTTCTTCTGTGTAACCTTCAGCTTTTAGCAGTTCAGCACCTTTGTTTTCAGGTAAAATTTGGTTTTTTTTGTTTGTTTTTAAAAAATTTCATTTAATATTTTTAACTCAAAATTCAGCAATTAATTCATTTCAGTGCATACATTCAGATTCAAGCATTCACACTGCAGTTTCTTCAGAAAATGCACTTTCTAGTTCTTTATTATTATTATTATTCTAGTTGCTTCCGTACACTTTTCGCCGTTAAACTACTTCCACAATTTTCAGCCGATTTTCACCGTTCAAATTTTAAACTATTCTGCTATTTTTGCTCTTTCCTGCTACGATTTTTGCTATTTTTAACTATTATACTTTTTAAAATATTAAGCTTTTTTCCTTTAATTTGTCCCATTGAAATGAATGGGAAACTTCTGCAATTCTGCTAAAATTTGCTTGTTTTTGAAACTTAACTACTTCCTCATATTTTCACCTAGAACAACCATTCAAATTTTAAAATGTTCACAAATTATTGGGCTATTCAGGTATGATTCAGCTTTTTCAAATCTTCTACTGTTTTACTTTTATGCCTCTTAAAGTTTTGAGTTGCAAAATTGTGATTTTTCACAAAATACATGCGTTGTTATGGTTGCTATGCTCTTGGCTTCCAGTGTGCCACTGAAGGTTTTGCAATTTTCACTTCATGTCCGAACAACTTCCTGCTACTTGCTCAATTTTCACTCAACTTCCACAAATTATACATCAAAACGTAGGTATTTTTGCTGGCTTTCAGAAAATGTCACCATCATTGTTGTGGGATTTATAGAATTTTTGCAAATCTCCTCAGACTAACACAAGGTCAGAAAACTCTCCATATAAAGTGAATGGAGAGCTTGTTCAAAATCACCGCTGGATTTCTGTAATGAGAGGCATATTCGAATCGTCATATCTCCTTAACGAAGCAAAGTTAAGACATGAGGCTTGTCCCCGAATATCTTCAGACACCCCTGACGCTCACAATTCAAGAATTTCTTTCTCACCTATTACCGTTCTGAAATGAGTTGGACTTGTTTGAGGGTAGGAAATTCGTCCTTCGCTCAGATTTCTTCAGATTTCAAACTGTGGAAATGAACCACTTTTTTCTCTCGTCATAACTTTTTGTTGGATTTCCACAGAGACCTGAAAATTTCCATGATTGTTCACCAAAGCCTGCTGTCTCTTACGGTGAAAGAATGATATCGATACTCCAAATAGATTTCAAGTCACAAAGCGTTGTTTGAGGGCAAGTCAAGGCAGTTTTTGCTTCGCTCTACTCAGTTATGGTGCATTAGAAGTCAAATATCTTTAATAATTCATATTTTAATGATAAATTGTAAACACTGGAAGATTCCCCCATCTCTTCTGAACAAAACGGTGTAAGAATGACCGCTCTAGCCCCTACGGTTTGGAAATTATGGTCATTTGTTTGAGGGGAGTCCTCACTATGAGAAATAGGCTGCAATAATCCTGTGCCTCTCTGTGCTGCGTGTGTAAAAAGAGGCACATGTTTTGGCGGGAAAAAGTACACAGGCTCTCTGATTGGTGGATTCAAATTCAGCAGCTCCCAGGCTGACCTAGAAACTTACTTCTCTCTCCCTGTGCATTTTTTTGCTGATTTTTTTCATTTAACAAGTATATTTGAGGGACCCTCAGCATGTTCAGCATTTTTTCAGCTGTCCATTTTGCTTTTCCAATTTTTCTGTTTAACTTATTACTATTGTGCTAAATAATACTATTTCTGCTATTTTATAAGATTTGTGCCTAATATAGTATTTCTGCTAAATTACAATATTTCTGCTTTTTATACTATTTGTGCTAAAACATAGTATTTCTACTAAATGTAGTATTTATGCTTAATCATACTATTTCTGCTTTTTATGGGATTTGTGCCTAATGTAGTATTTCTGCTTTTTATAGGATTTTTGCTCAAACAAAGTATTTCTACTAAATGTAGTGTTTATGCTTAATCATCCTATTTCTGCTTTTTATAGGATTTGTGCTTAATATAGTATTTCTGCTAAATTATAGTATTTCTGCTTTTTATAGTATTTGTGCTAAAACATAGTATTTCTACTAAATGTAGTATTTATGCTTAATCATAGTATTTCTATATATTTCTGCCAGGTCCCCAGGCAGCCAATCCTCTGTGAGGACTGAGAAATTCAAATTTTCAAATCAGGGCCTGCACGGCTTCCCAGCCAATCATATATGTGTCCTGAGGCATTCAAATTTGCATATTGGGGCCTTCATGGCTTCTAAGCCAGCCAATCATATCTGAGGGCTGAGGAATTCAAATCCACAAATCAGGGCCTGCACGGCTTCCCAGCCAGCCAATCATATATGTGGTCTCAGGCATTCATATTTGCATATTGGGGAATTCGTGGCTTCTAAGTCAACAAGTCATCCATGTCATATATCTCTAAAAATTCACATTTTAATGATAAATTGTTAACACTGGAAGATTCCCCCATCTCTTCTGAACAAAACAGTGTAAGAATGACCGCTCTAGCCCCTACGGTTAGGAAATTATGGTCATTTGTTTGAGGGGAGTCCTCACTATGAGAAATAGGCTGCAATAATCCTGTGCCTCTCTGTGCTGCTGCGTGTGTAAAAAGATGCACCTGTTTTGGCGGGAAAACGTAAACAGCCACTCTGATTGGTGGATTTAAATTCGGCAGCTCTCTCCCTCTCTGTGTGTGTGTGTGTGTGTGTGTGTGTGTGTGTGTGTGTGTGTGTGTGTGTGTGTGTTTAGTGGGAGAGAGAGGACCCTGCCCTTATTTGGCAGCATGTCATTGTAGGATTTAAATTGAATATAGTTAGACTGGTTGACTGGATTAGAGCCTGTGTTTGTGTGTCCCTCTGTGCATTTGTGTTTCAATATGCCTCCATATTTGTAATTTTGTAAGTTATTACTATTCTGCTAAATCATGGTATTTCTGGTACTTTTCGGTACTTGTGCTAAATACAGTATTTCTGCTAAATCATACTATTTCTGCTTTTCATAAGATGTGCCTAATATAGTATTTCTGCTAAATTATAGTATTTATTATTTTTATAGGATTTGTGCCAAACATAGTATTTCTGCTAAATTATAGTATTTCTGCTTTTTATACTATTTGTGCCTAATATAGTATTTCTGCTTTTTATAGGATTTGTGCCTAATATAGTATTTCTGCTTTTTATAGGATTTGTACCTAATATAGTATTTCTGCTTTTTATAGTATTTGTGCTTAATATAGTATTTCTGCTAAATTATAGTATTTCTGCTTTTTATAGTATTTGTGCTAAAACATAGTATTTCTACTAAATGTAGTATTTATGCTTAATCATAGTATTTCTATATATATATCTGCCAGGTCCCCAGGCAGCCAATCCTCTGTGAGGACTGAGAAATTCAAATTTTCAAATCAGGGCCTGCACGGCTTCCCAGCCAATCATATATGTGTCCTGAGGCATTCAAATTTGCATATTGGGGCCTTCATGGCTTCTAAGCCAGCCAATCATATCTGAGGGCTGAGGAATTCAAATCCACAAATCAGGGCCTGCACAGCTTCCCAGCCAGCCAATCATGTATGTGGGCTCCAGGTATTCAAATTTGCATATTGGGGAATTCGTGGCTTCTAAGTCAACAAGTCATCCATGTCATATATCTCTAAAAATTCATATTTTAATGATAAATTGTCAACACTTGAAGATTCCCCCATCTCTTCTGAACAAAACGGTGTAAGAATGACCACTCTAGCCCCTATGGTTAGGAAATTATGGTCATTTGTTTGAGGGGAATCCTCACTATGTGAAATAAACTGAAAGAAGCAGGTCTATGTCTCTGTGCTGCGTGTGTAAAAAGATGCACCTGTTTTGGCGGGAAAACGTAAACAGCCTCTCTGATTGGTGGATTCAAATTCAGCAGCTCCCAGGCTGACCTAGAAACTTAGTCCTCTCTCCCTGTGTGTGTGTGTGTGTGTGTGTGTGTGTGTGTGTGTGTTTAGTGGGAGAGAGAGGACCCTGCCCTTATTTGACAGCATGTCATTGTAGGATTTAAATTGAACATAGTTAGACTGGTTGACTGGATTAGAGCCTGTGTTTGTGTGTCCCTCTGTGCATTTGTGTTTCAATAAGTTATTACTATTCTGCTAAATCATAGTATTTCTGGTACTTTTCGGTACTTGTGCTAAATACAGTATTTCTGCTAAATCATACTATTTCTGCTTTTCATAGGATTTATGCCTAATATAGTATTTCTCCTAAATTATAGTATTTCTGCTTTTTATAGGATTTGTGCCTAACATAGTATTTCTGCTAAATTATAGTATTTCTGCTTTTTATAGGATTTGTGCTTAACATAGTATTTCTGCTAAATTATAGTATTTCTGCTTTTTATACTATTTGTTCTAAATTATAGTATTTCTGCTTTTTATAGGATTTGTGCTTAATATAGTATTTCTGCTAAATTATAGTTTTTCTTCTTTTTATAGTATTTGTGCTAAAACATAGTATTTCTACTAAATGTAGTATTTATGCTTAATAATAGTATTTCTATATATTTCTGCCAGGTCCCCAGGTAGCCAATCCTCTGTGAGGACTGAGACATTCAAATTTTCAAATCAGGGCCTGCACAGTTTCCCAGCCAATCAAATAAGTGTCCTGAGGCATTCAAATTTGCATATTGGGGCCTTCGTGGCTTCTAAGCCAGCCAATCATATCTGAGGGCTGAGGAATTCAAATCCACAAATCAGGGCCTGCACGGCTTCCCAGCCAGCCAATCACATATGTGGTCTCAGGCATTCAAATTTGCATATTGGGGAATTCGTGGCTTCTAAGTCAACAAGTCATCCATGTCATATATCTCTAAAAATTCATATTTTAATATTAAATTGTCAACACTTGAAGATTCCCCCATCTCTTCTGAACAAAACGGTGTAAGAATGACCGTTCTAGCCCCTACGGTTAGGAAATGACGGTCATTTGTTTGAGGGGAGTCGTCACTATGAGAAATAGACTGCAAAAATCCTGTGTCTCTCTGTGCTGCTGCGTGTGTAAACAGATGCACCTGTTTTGGTGGGGAAAAGTGCACAGCCTCTCTGATTGGTGGATTCAAATTCACCAGCTCCCAGGCTGACCTAGAAACTTACTTCTCTCTCCCTGTGTGTGTGTGTGTGTGTGTGTGTGTGTGTGTGTGTGTGTGTGTGTGTGTGTGTGTGTGACAGAGAGAGAGAGAGAGAGAGAGAGAAAGGCTTTTAATGGGATGATCTCATTCTAAGATTTAAATTCAATATATTTAGACTAGTTGACTGAATTGGATCTTGTGTGTGGGTCTCTCTGTGCATGTGTGTTTCCTCATGTGTACATATTTGTGATTGTGTGGCTGTAATAAATTTTTTTGCTGATTTTTGTCATGTAACAAGTATATTTGAGGGACCCTCAGCATGTTCAGCATTTTTTCAGCTGTCCATTTTGCTTTTCCAATTTTTCTGTTTAACTTATTACTATTGTGCTAAATCATACTATTTCTGCTATTTTATAAGATTTGTGCTTAATATACTATTTCTGCTTTTATAGGATTTGTGCTTAATATAGTATTTCTGCTGAATGTAGTATTTATGCTTAATCATACTATTTCTGCTTTTCATAGTATTTGTGCTTAATATAGTATTTCTGCTAAATTTAGTATTTCTGATTAATTATAGTTTTTCTACTAAATCATAGTACAGTATTTCTGCTTTTTATGGGATTTGTGCTAAAACAAAGTATTTCTACTAAATGTAGTATTTGTGCTTAATCATACCATTTCTGCTTTTTATAGGATTTGTGCTTAATATAGTATTTCTGCTAAATTATAGTATTTCTGCCAAATTATAATATTTGTGCTAAAACATAGTCTCAATTTAAAATTACAATATTCATAGTTCATCACAGTGTCTCTGGTAAATCACAATATTTCTGCTCTGTTGTACTATTTTTCTAAATCATAGTGTTTCTGTAATGTTTAAGTATTTTTGGCTAAATATATTCTTTCTGTTATCTTATACTATTTCTCCTAAATTCTTGTATTTTTGAGAAGTTATCATGTTTCTGGTAAGTTACAATATTTCTGCTAAATTCTGCTATGCTATTGTATTTCTGCCAAGTATTATGTTTCCTCTAAGATATTGCAGTTCTGCTAAGTTATTCCATTTTAGCAAACTTCTTTTGCTTCTGCAAAGTTTTTACAATTTCTGAAACTTTTCAGCTTTTTCAGCTACTTTTTGCATACAGCTTCAGCTTTAAGCATCCACACTGCATTTTCGCAGGAAATGCAAATTTTTCTAGTTATTATTATTATTATTATTCTAGTTGCTTCCGTACACTTTTCGCCGTTAAACTACTTCCACAATTTTCAGCCGATTTTCACCGTTCAAATTTTAAACTATTCTGCTATTTTTGCTCTTTCCTGCTACGATTTTTGCTATTTTTAACTATTATACTTTTTTAAAATATTAAGCTTTTTTCCTTTAATTTGTCCCATTGAAATGAATGGGAAACTTCTGCAATTCTGCTAAAATTTGCTTGTTTTTGAAACTTAACTACTTCCTCATATTTTCACCTAGAACAACCATTCAAATTTTAAAATGTTCACAAATTATTGGGCTATTCAGGTATGATTCAGCTTTTTCAAATCTTCTACTGTTTTACTTTTATGCCTCTTAAAGTTTTGAGTTGCAAAATTGTGATTTTTCACAAAATACATGCGTTGTTATGGTTGCTATGCTCTTGGCTTCCAGTGTGTCACTGAAGGTTTTGCAATTTTCACTTCATGTCCGAACAACTTCTTGCTACTTGCTCAATTTTCACTCAACTTCCACAAATCATACATCAAAACGTAGGTATTTTTGCTGGCTTTCAGAAAATGTCACTATCATTGTTGTGGGATTTATAGAATTTTTGCAAATCTCCTCAGACCAACACAAGGTCTCAAAACTCTCCATATAAAGTCAATGGAGAGCTTGTTCAAAATCATCGCTGGATTTCTGTAATGAGAGGCATATTCGAATCATCATATCTCCTTAACGAAGCGACTTTAAGACATGAGGCTTGTCCCCGAATATCTTCAGACACCCCTGACGCTCACAATTCAAGAATTTCTTTCTCACCTATTACCGTTCTGAAATGAGTTGGACTTGTTTGAGGGTAGGAAATTCGTCCTTCGCTCAGATTTCTTCAGATTTCAAACTGTGGAAATGAACCACTTTTTTCTCTCGTCATAACTTTTTGTTGGATTTCCACAGAGACCTGAAAATTTCCATGATTGTTCACCAAAGCCTGCTGTCTCTTACGGTGAAAGAATGATATCGATACTCCAAATAGATTTCAAGTCACAAAGTGTTGTTTGAGGGCAAGTCAAGGCAGTTTTTGCTTCGCTCTACTCAGTTATGGTGCATTACAAGTCAAATATCTTTAATAATTCATATTTTAATGATAAATTGTAAACACTGGAAGATTCCCCCATCTCTTCTGAACAAAACGGTGTAAGAATGACCGCTCTAGCCCCTACGGTTTGGAAATTATGGTCATTTGTTTGAGGGGAGTCCTCACTATGAGAAATAGGCTGCAATAATCCTGTGCCTCTCTCTGCTGCGTGTGTAAAAAGATGCACCTGTTTTGGCGGGAAAAAGTACACAGGCTCTCTGATTGGTGGATTCAAATTCAGCAGCTCCCAGGCTGACCTAGAAACTTACTTCTCTCTCCCTGTGCATTTTTTTGCTGATTTTTTCATTTAACAAGTATATTTGAGGGACCCTCAGCATGTTCAGCATTTTTTCAGCTGTCCATTTTGCTTTTCCAATTTTTCTGTTTAACTTATTACTATTGTGCTAAATCATACTGTTTCTGCTATTTTATAAGATTTGTGCTTAATATAGTATTTCTGCTTTTAATAGGATTTGTGCTTAATATAGTATTTCTGCTTTTTATAGAATTTGTGCTTAATATAGTATTTCTGCTTTTTATAGAATTTGTGCTTAATATAGTATTTCTGCTTTTTATAGGATTTGTGCTTAATATAGTATTTCTGCTAAATTATAGTATTTCTGCCAAATTATAATATTTGTGCTAAAACATAGTCTCAATTTAAAATTACAATATTCATAGTTCATCACAGTGTCTCTGGTAAATCACAGTATTTCTGCTATGTTGTACTATTTTTCTAAATCATAGTGTTTCTGTAATGTTTAAGTATTTTTGGCTAAATATATTCTTTCTGTTATCTTATACTATTTCTCCTAAGTTCTTGTATTTTTGAGAAGTTATCATGTTTCTGGTAAGTTACAATATTTCTGCAAAGTTCTGCTATGCTATTGTATTTCTGCCAAGTATTATGTTTCCTCTAAGATATTGCAGTTCTGCTAAGTTATTCCATTTTAGCAAACTTCTTTTGCTTCTGCAAAGTTTTTACAATTTCTGCAACTTTTCAGCTTTTTCAGCTACTTTTTGCATGCAGTTTCAGCTTTAAGCATCCACACTGCATTTTCGCAGGAAATGCAAATTTTTCTAGTTATTATTGTGTGGATGCCTTAATAGGCATCCACACTATTGAGTTCCTGTTTCTCTTTATTCTTTATTATTCCGGGTGTTTCCGTACACTTTTCGCCGTGGATCTACTTCCACAATTTTTGTGTTATTTTCACCGTTCAAACTCTAAACTGTTCTGCTCTTTCTGCTTATGCCGGCTATGACTTTTGGTGTTTATTACTATTATACTTTTTAAAATATTACACTTTTTTCCTTTAATTTGTCCCATTGAAATGAATGGGAAACTTCCACAATTCTGCTAAAACTTTCTTGTCTTTGAAACTTAACTACTGCCTCATACTTTCACCTAGAAACTCCATTCAAACTTTAAAACGTTCTCAAATGATTGGGCTATTCCTGTGTGATTCAGCTTTTTCAGATCTTCTACCTTTTTCATCTTATCTCTCTTTAAGTCTTCAGTTGCAAAATTGTGATTTTTCAGAAAATACATGCGTTGCTATGGTTGCTATGCAATTAACTCAGAGGGGACAGTGAAACTGTTTGAATTTTCTCTTCATGTCCAAACAACTTCTTGCTACTCGCTCAATTTCCACTCAAGCCCCACAAATTATACATCAAAACGTAGGTATTTTTGCTGGCTTTCAGAAAATGTCCCTATCATTGTTGTGGGACTCATAGATATTTTGCAAATCTCCTCAGAGTAACACAAAGTGTGAAAACTCTCCATATAAACTCAATGGAGAGTTTGTTCAAAATCACCGCTGGATTTCTGTAATGAGAGGCATTTTCAAATTGTCATATCTCCTTAACGAAGCGAAGTTAAGACATGAGGCTTGTCCCCGTATATCTTCAGACACTCCTGATGCTCACAATTCAAGAATTATTTTCTCACCTATTACCGTTCTGAGATGAGTTAGACTTGTTTGAGGGTAGGAAATTTGTCCCTCGCTCAGATTTCATCAGATTTCAAATTCTGGAAATGAGTCACTTTTTTCTCTCATCATATCTTTTTGATGGATTTCCACAGAGCCCTGAAAATTTCCATGATTGTTCACCAAAGCCTGCTGTTTCTTACGGTGAAAGAATGATTTTGATGCTCCATATAGATTTAGAGTTACCAAAGGTTGTTTGAGAGCAAGTCAATGCAGTTTTTGCTTCGCCTCTACTCAGTTACAGTGTATTACAAGTCATATATCTTTAATAATTTATATTTTATCTCTGAATTATGAAGACCTGAAGATTCCCCCATCTCTTCTGAACAAAACGATGTCTGAATGACCGTTCTAGCCTCTACGGTTAGGAAATTATGGCCATTTGTTCGAGGGGAATCCTGAATGTCAGAAATACACTGCAGAAAACTCACACCTCTCTCTGTGTCTGTGTGTGTAAGGGCTGACTACAGCAGGTGCAGCTAATTTAACTGACCTACATATACCAAGCCCAGACTCTCCACAGCTCCTGTTCCCTTTACTCTCTGTGTATGTGTGTCTGTGTATCAATATTTCTCCTATGTTTAAGTATTACTCCTCAATCATAGTATTTCTGCTAAAGCAAAGTACTTCTACTACATCTAAGTACTTTTGCCAAATCATAGTATTTCTGCTAAATAATAGTATTTTTGCAAAAATCATGGTATTTGCGCAAAATCATGGTTTTGGGGCCAAATATTTCTGTTATTTTATAATGTATGTGCTGAATATATTATATGTGCCAAATCATAGTATTTATCCCAAATTATAGTATTTATGCCAAATTACAGTATTTCTGCTAAAACGCAGAAATAGTACCTTTTAGCAGGAATTTCTACCAAAAGATATTACTTCTGCTAAATCAGAGTATTTCTGCTAAACCAGAGTATTCCTGCCAAATCATAGTATTTGTACTGAAACATGGTACTTCTGCCCAATCATAGTATTTGTACTAAATGATAGTACTTCTGCCAAATCATAGTATTTGTGCCAAAGCACCGTATTTGTATGGAGTCATAGTATTTCTTTTAAGTCATAGTATGTATTTCAATCAAATCTCAGTAGTTGTTGTTAAAACGCAGTATTATTGCCAAATCATAGTATTTGTACCCAATCATAGTATTTCTGCTAAATCATAGCATTTGTGCCAAATCATGGTATTTGTGCAAAATCATAGTATGTCTGCAAAACCATAGTATATCTCTTATGTTATAGTATTACTACTAAGGCATAGTATTTCTGCCAAATCATAGTATTTGTACTAAATCATAGTACTTGTGCCAAATCATAGTATTTGTTGAACATCATAGTATTGGAACCAAAACATAGTATTTGTCCCAAAGCATCGTATTTGTATTGAGTAATAGTATTTCTTCTAAATCATAGTATTTCAATCAAATCTCAGTAGTTGTGTTAAAATGCAGTATTATTGCCAAATCGTAGTATTTGTACCCAATCATAGTATTTTTGCCAAATCGTGGTATTTGTGCCCAATTAATAATTCTGTTATGTTATAGTATTACTACTAAGTCGTAGAATATCTGTTATGTTATAGTGTATCTGCGGAATATAGTATGTGTGCCAAATCGTAGTATTTATAGCAAATCACAGTATTTGTGCTAAAACATAGTATTTCTGCCATATTGTGGTATTTGTGCAAGAACATTGAACTGTTATGTTATAGTATTACTAGTAAGTCATAGTATTTCTGCGTTGTTATAGTATTTGTGCTAAAACGTTGTATCTCTGCCAAGTCATAGAATTAATGCAATTTCATAGTTTTTTTTTAGGAAATCTGTTATGTTATAGTATTACTACTAAGTCATAGTATTTCTGCCAAATCATACTATTTGTACTAAATCATAGTACTTGTGCCAAATCATAGTATTTGTTGCACATCATAGTATTGGAACCAAAACATAGTATTTGTCCCAAAGTATCGTATTTGTATGGAGTAATAGTATTTCTTCTAAATCATAGTATTTCAATCAAATCTCAGTAGTTGTGTTAAAATGCAGTATTATTGCCAAATCATAGTATTTGTACCCAATCATAGTATTTTTGCCAAATCGTGGTATTTGTGCCCAAATAATAATTCTGTTATGTTATAGTATTACTACTAAGTCATAGTATTTCTGCCAAATCATAGTATTTGTGTGAATTTGTATACTGTAATATCACTGTATTATGTAGTGGCTAAGTAGGGGCTGTTTACTAAGTGCATCAGTGTAAATAGGTCATCTCTTGTGTTGGAGTGCCCTCTTGTGGCGCCTTTTGGGTAGTGCCTTAGTAAACGGGAACCCTGTAAAAAGTGGCATCAGACTGATTTGTAGTGGAGGAATTTGTTGCCAGTTTTCTTAATCTTTAATCTGTATGCATGTTGTAATGCATACCCTGTTCTTAATCATAGAAACCACACCATATCACCAAATCATAGTATAACTGCACAATAAAGGTTCTTGAGCCACATCAGTGTTTGTGCCAAATCTTAGTATTTCTTCTAAATCCTAGTAATTCTGCTCAATGATAGAATTTCTGCTATGCTGTAGTACTTTTTTCCTAGATTGTAGTACTTCTGCTAAGTCAAAGTATTTCATGTAAATCATAGTATTTCTACCAAGTCCCAGTGTTTCTGCTTAATCATAAATAATGTTTTAGTACAAATTGTATGATTTGGCAGAACTTTCTGTGTTCCAGCACAAATGCTATGATTTGGCAGGAAAAAAATATTATTTAGTATAAATACTAAGTTTTAGCAGAAATACTATGTTTAAACTTTTAAAAATTCTGCTATTTCTGCTGATGTGTGTTATGACTTTTGACCATTGAAATGAATGGAACACATTATCAATGTGGTCACTGATTTTGCATGATGGGCTGAGCTGTGTTTTAGCTCAGTGAGATAAGCATCCGTTCTCAGACTGGGAGGCCTGGGTTCAAATCCAGCTTATGGCAACATTTCTTTCACTTAACAGTTAAACTTTTTTTAAACTCTTTTCAACACAAATTTCATCTTTTTAACCCCTTTTCAGCACAAATCCAAACTTTTTCAACTCTTTTTCAGCAAAAACCTCTTTTCAGCAGAATTCTGCTCATTCAACTCTTTTCAGCAAAATTTTCAGTTTTTTCTGCTGTTTTCAGAAAAAAACTCTTTTCAGCAGAATTCTGCTCATTCACCTCTTTTCAGCAGAAATTCTGCTGATTGAACTCTTTTCAGCAGAATTTTCACCCCTTTATTTTTGCCCAAATTCTGCTTATTCACCTCTTCTGAAAAATTTTCCGCCTTTCCACCTGTTATCAGCACAATTCTCAGTAGCTTCTGCTCATTTCAGCACAATTGTCAATCTCTCCACCTTTTCTTGGTGAGAAAGTGTTTTGCTCAGTGAGCTAAATAGCTGCCCTTTGACCAGGAGGGCCAGGTTCGAATCCTGCTCAGGGCATCTTTTTTTTTTTTTTTGTTTCAACTTTTTCAGCTTTTTTCAGCAGATATCTTCAGCCGTTAAGGCATCCACACTGCATTTTCGCAGGAAATGCAAATTTTTCTAGTTATTGTGTGGATGCTTTAAGCATCCACACTATTGAGTTCCTGTTTCTCTTTATTGTGTGGATGCTTTAAGCATCCACACTATTGAGTTCCTGTTTCTCTTTATTGTGTGGATGCTTTAAGCATCCACACTATTGAGTTCCTGTTTCTCTTTATTCTTTATTATTATTATTCCGGGTGTTTCCGTACACTTTTCGCCGTAGAACTACTTCCACAATTTTCAGCCGATTTTCACCGTTCAAATTTTAAACTATTCAACTATTTTTGCTAATGCCGGCTATGACTTTTGGTATTTTTAACTATTATACTTTTTAAAATATTCCACTTTTTTCCTTTAATTTGTCCCATTGAAATGAATGGGAAACTTCAGCAATTCTGCTAAAATTTGCTTGTTTTTGAAACTTAACTACTTCCTCATACTTTCACCTAGAACAACCATTCAAATTTTAAAATGTTCACAAATTATTGGGCTATTCAGGTATGATTCAGCTTTTTCAAATCTTTTACTGTTTTACTTTTATGCCTCTTAAAGTTTTGAGTTGCAAAATTGTGATTTTTCACAAAATACATGTGTTGTTATGGTTGCTATGCTCTTGGCTTCCAGTGTGCCACTGAAGGTTTTGCAATTTTCGCTTCATGTCCGAACAACTGTTTGCTACTTGCTCAATTTTCACTCAACTTCCACAAATTATACCTCAAAACGTAGGTATTTTTGCTGGCTTTCAGAAAATGTCACTATCATTGTTGTGGTATTCATAGAACTTTCGCAAATCTCCTCAGACTAACACAAGGTCAGAAAACTCTCCATATAAAGTCAATGGAGAGTTTGTTCAAAATCACCGCTGCATTTCTGGAATGAGAGGCATATTCGAATCGTCATATCTCCTTAACGAAGCAAAGTTAAGACATGAGGCTTGTCCCGGCATATCTTCAGACACTCCTGACGCTCACAATTCAAGAATTTCTTTCTCAACTATTACCGTTCTGAAATGAGTTGGACTTGTTTGAGGGTAGGAAATTCGTCCTTCGCTCAGATTTCTTCAGATTTCAAAGTCTGTAAATGAACCACTTTTTTCTCTCGTCATAACTTTTTGTTGGATTTCCATAGAGACCTGAAAATTTCCATGATTGTTCACCAAAGCCTGCTGTCTCTTACGGTGAAAGAATGATATCGATACTCCAAACAGATTTCAAGTTACAAATCGTTGTTTGAGGGCAAGTCAAGGCAGTTTTTGCTTCGCTCTACTCAGTTATGGTGCATTAGAAGTCAAATATCTTTAATAATTCATATTTTAATGATAAATTGTAAACACTGGAAGATTCCCCCATCTCTTCTGAACAAAACGGTGTAAGAATGACCGCTCTAGCCCCTACGGTTTGGGAATTATGGTCATTTGTTTGAGGGGAGTCGTCACTATGAGAAATAGACTGCAATAATCCTGTGCCTCTCTGTGCTGCGTGTGTAAAAAGATGCACCTTTTTTGGCGGGAAAATGTAAACAGCCACTCTGATTGGTGGATTTAAATTCAGCAGCTCTCTCCCTCTGTGTGTGTGTGTGTGTGTGTGTGTGTGTGTGTGTGTGTGTGTGTGTGTGTGTGTTTAGTGGGAGAGAGAGGACCCTGCCCTTATTTGGCAGCATGTCATTGTAGGATTTAAATTGAATATAGTTAGACTGATTGACTGGATTAGAGCCTGTGTTTGTGTGTCCCTCTCTGCATTTCTGTTTCAATATGCCTCCATATTTGTAATTTTGTAAGTTATTGCTATTCTGCTAAATCATAGTATTTCTGGTACTTTTCGGTACTTGTGCTAAATACAGTATTTCTGCTAAATTATAGTATTTCTGCTTTATTATACTATTTGTGCTAAAACATAGTATTTCTACTAAATGTAGTATTTCTGCTTTTTATACTATTTGTGCTAAATTATAATATTTCTGCTTTTTATACTATTTGTGCTAAATTATAATATTTCTGCTTTTTATACTATTTGTGCTCAATTATAATATTTCTGCTTTTTATACTATTTGTGCTAAAACATAGTATTTCTACTAAATGTAGTATTTCTGCTTTTTATACTATTTGTGCTAAATTATAATATTTCTGCTTTTTATACTATTTGTGCTAAATTATAATATTTCTGCTTTTTATACTATTTGTGCTAAATTATAATATTTCTGCTTTTTATACTATTTGTGCTAAATTATAATATTTCTGCTTTTTATACTATTTGTGCTAAATTATAATATTTCTGCTTTTTATACTATTTGTGCTAAATTATAATATTTCTGCTTTTTATACTATTTGTGCTAAATTATAATATTTCTGCTTTTTATACTATTTGTGCTAAATTATGATATTTCTGCTTTTTATAGTATTTGTGCTAAAACATAGTATTTCTACTAAATGTAGTATTTATGCTTAATCATAGTATTTCTATATATATCTGCCAGGTCCCCAGGCAGCCAATCCTCTGTGAGGACTGAGAAATTCAAATTTTCAAATCAGGGCCTGCACGGCTTCCCAGCCAATCATATATGTGTCCTGAGGCATTCAAATTTGCATATTGGGGCCTTCATGGCTTCTAAGCCAGCCAATCATATCTGAGGGCTGAGGAATTCAAATCCACAAATCAGGGCCTGCACAGCTTCCCAGCCAGCCAATCATGTATGTGGGCTCCAGGTATTCAAATTTGCATATTGGGGAATTCGTGGCTTCTAAGTCAACAAGTCATCCATGTCATATATCTCTAAAAATTCATATTTTAATGATAAATTGTCAACACTTGAAGATTCCCCCATCTCTTCTGAACAAAACGGTGTAAGAATGACCGCTCTAGCCCCTATGGTTAGGAAATTATGGTCATTTGTTTGAGGGGAATCCTCACTATGTGAAATAAACTGAAAGAAGCAGGTCTATGTCTCTGTGCTGCGTGTGTAAAAAGATGCACCTTTTTTGGCGGGAAAACGTAAACAGCCTCTCTGATTGGTGGATTCAAATTCAGCAGCTCCCAGGCTGACCTAGAAACTTAGTCCTCTCTCCCTGTGTGTGTGTGTGTGTGTGTGTGTGTGTGTTTGTGTGTGTGTTTAGTGGGAGAGAGAGGACCCTGCCCTTATTTGACAGCATGTCATTGTAGGATTTAAATTGAACATAGTTAGACTGGTTGACTGGATTAGAGCCTGTGTTTGTGTGTCCCTCTGTGCATTTGTGTTTCAATAAGTTATTACTATTCTGCTAAATCATAGTATTTCTGGTACTTTTTGGTACTTGTGCTAAATACAGTATTTCTGCTAAATCATACTATTTCTGCTTTTCATAGGATTTATGTCTAATATAGTATTTCTGCTAAATTATAGTATTTCTGCTTTTTATAGGATTTGTGCCTAACATAGTATTTCTGCTAAATTATAGTATTTCTGCTTTTTATAGGATTTGTGCTTAACATAGTATTTCTGCTAAATTATAGTATTTCTGCTTTTTATACTATTTGTTCTAAATTATAGTATTTCTGCTTTTTATAGGATTTGTGCTTAATATAGTATTTCTGCTAAATTATAGTTTTTCTTCTTTTTATAATATTTGTGCTAAAACATAGTATTTCTACTAAATGTAGTATTTATGCTTAATAATAGTATTTCTATATATTTCTGCCAGGTCCCCAGGCAGCCAATCCTCTGTGAGGACTGAGACATTCAAATTTTCAAATCAGGGCCTGCACAGTTTCCCAGCCAATCAAATAAGTGTCCTGAGGCATTCAAATTTGCATATTGGGGCCTTCGTGGCTTCTAAGCCAGCCAATCATATCTGAGGGCTGAGGAATTCAAATCCACAAATCAGGGCCTGCACGGCTTCCCAGCCAGCCAATCACATATGTGGTCTCAGGCATTCAAATTTGCATATTGGGGAATTCGTGGCTTCTAAGTCAACAAGTCACCCATGTCATATATCTCTAAAAATTCATATTTTAATATTAAATTGTCAACACTTGAAGATTCCCCCATCTCTTCTGAACAAAACGGTGTAAGAATGACCATTCTAGCCCCTACGGTTAGGAAATTACGGTCATTTGTTTGAGGGGAGTCGTCACTATGAGAAATAGACTGCAAAAATCCTGTGTCTCTCTGTGCTGCTGCGTGTGTAAACAGATGCACCTGGATTCAAATTCAGCAGCTCCCAGGCTGACCTAGAAACTTACTTCTCTCTCCCTGTGTGTGTGTGTGTGTGTGTGTGTGTGTGTGTGTGTGTGTGTGTGTGTGTGTGACAGAGAGAGAGAGAGAGAGAGAGAAAGGCTTTTAATGGGATGATCTCATTCTAAGATTTAAATTCAATATATTTAGACTGGTTGACTGAATTGGATCTTGTGTGTGGGTCTCTCTGTGCATGTGTGTTTCCTCATGTGTACATATTTGTGATTGTGTGGCTGTAATACATTTTTTTTGCAGATTTTTGTCATTTAACAAGTATATTTGAGGGACCCTCAGCATGTTCAGCATTTTTTCAGCTGTCCATTTTGCTTTTCCAATTTTTCTGTTTAACTTATTACTATTGTGCTAAATCACACTATTTCTGCTATTTTATAAGATTTGTGCTTAATATACTATTTCTGCTTTTATAGGATTTGTGCTTAATATAGTATTTCTGCTTTTTATAAGATTTGTGCTTAATATAGTATTTCTGCTAAATGTAGTATTTATGCTTAATCATATTATTTCTGCTTTTCATAGGATTTGTGCTTAATATAGTATTTCTGCTAAATTTAGTATTTCTGATTAATTATAGTTTTTCTACTAAATCATAGTACAGTATTTCTGCTTTTTATGGGATTTGTGCTAAAACAAAGTATTTCTACTAAATGTAGTATTTATGCTTAATCATACCATTTCTGCTTTTTATAGGATTTGTGCTTAATATAGTATTTCTGCTAAATTATAGTATTTCTGCCAAATTATAATATTTGTGCTAAAACATAGTCTTAATTTAAAATTACAATATTCATAGTTCATCACAGTGTCTCTGGTAAATCACAATATTTCTGCTCTGTTGTACTATTTTTCTAAATCATAGTGTTTCTGTAATGTTTAAGTATTTTTGGCTAAATATATTCTTTCTGTTATCTTATACTATTTCTCCTAAATTCTTGTATTTTTGAGAAGTTATCATGTTTCTGGTAAGTTACAATATTTCTGCTAAATTCTGCTATGCTATTGTATCTCTGCCAAGTATTATGTTTCCTCTAAGATATTGCAGTTCTGCTAAGTTATTCCATTTTAGCAAACTTCTTTTGCTTCTGCAAAGTTTTTACAATTTCTGCAACTTTTCAGCTTTTTCAGCTACTTTTTGCATACAGCTTCAGCTTTAAGCATCCACACTGCATTTTCGCAGGAAATGCAAATTTTTCTAGTTGTGTGGATGCTTTAAGCATCCACACTATAGAGTTCCTGTTTCTCTTTATTCTTTATTATTGTGTGGATGCTTTAAGCATCCACACTATTGAGTTCCTCTTGGGACTTCCGTACACTTTTTGGCACTTAACTACTTCCACAACTTTCAGCCGATTTTCACCGTTCAAATTTTAAAATATTCTGCTATTTCTGCTAATTCCTGCTATGTCTTTTGGTATTTTTCACTATTATACTTTTTAAAATATTAAGCTTAATTTGTCCCATTGAAATGAATGGGAAACTTCTGCAATTCTGCTAAAATTTGCTTGTTTCTGAAACTTAACTACTTCCTCATATTTTCACGTAGAACAACCATTCAAACTTTAAAATGTTCTCAAATTATTGGGCTATTCAGGTATGATTCAGCTTTTTCAAATCTTTTACCGTTTTACCTTTATGCCTCTTAAAGTTTTCAGTTGCAAAATTGTGATTTTTCACAAAATACATGCGTTGTTATGGTTGCTATGCACTTGGCTTCCAGTGTGCCACTGAAGGTTTTGCAGTCTTCTCTTCATGTCCGAACAACTTCTTGCTACTTGCTCAATCTTCACTCAACTTCCACAAATTATACATCAAAACATAGGTATTTTTGCTGGGTTTCCGAAAATGTCACTATCATTGTTGTGGTATTCATAGAACTTTCGCAAATCTCCTCAGACCAACACAATGTCGGAAAACTCTCCATATAAAGTCAATGGAGAGTTTGTTCAAAATCACCGCTGCATTTCTGTAATGAGAGGCATATTCGAATCGTCATATCTCCTTAACGAAGCAAAGTTAAGACATGAGGCTTGTCCCGGTATATCTTCAGACACTCGTGACACTCACAATTCAAGAATTTCTTTCTCACGTATTACCGTTCTGAAATGAGTTGGACTTGTTTGAGGGTAGGAAATTCGTCCGTCGCTCAGATTTCTTCAAATTTCAAACCCTGGAAATGAACCACTTTTTTCTCTCGTCATAACTTTTTGTTGGATTTCCACAGAGACCTGAAAATTTCCATGACTGTTCACCAAAGCCTGCTGTCTCTTACGGTGAAAGAATGATATCGATACTCCAAATAGATTTCGAGTTACAAAGCGTTGTTTGAGGGCAAGTCAAGCCAGTTTTTGCTTCGCTCTACTCAGTTATGGTGCATTAGAAGTCAAATATCTTTAATAATTCACATTTTAATGATAAATTGTCAACACTGGAAGATTCCCCCATCTCTTCTGAACAAAACGGTGTAAGAATGACCGCTCTAGCCCCTACGGTTTGGAAATTATGGTCATTTGTTTGAGGGGAGTCGTCATTATGAGAAATAGGCTGCAATAATCCTGTGCCTCTCTGTGCTGCGTGTGTAAATAGATGCACCTGTTTTGGCGGGAAAAAGTACACAGGCTCTCTGATTGGTGGATTCAAATTCAGCAGCTCCCAGGCTGACCTAGAAACTTACTTCTCTCTCCCTGTGCATCTTTTTGCTGATTTTTTCATTTAACAAGTATATTTGAGGGACCCTCAGCATGTTCAGCATTTTTTCAGCTGTCCATTTTGCTTTTCCAATTTTTCTGTTTAACTTATTACTATTGTGCTAAATCATACTATTTCTGCTATTTTATAAGATTTGTGCAAAATATAGTATTTCTGCCAAATATAGTATTTCTGATTATTTATAGTTTTTCTACTAAATCATAGTACAGTATTTCTGCTTTTTATAGGATTTGTGCTAAAACATAGTATTTCTACTAAATGTAGTATTTATGCTTAATCATACTATTTCTGCTTTTCATAGAATTTGTGCCTAATATAGTATTTCTGCTAAATTACAGTATTTATGCTTTTTATACTATTTGTGCTAAAACATAGTATTTCTACTAAATGTAGTATTTATGCTTAATCATACTATTTCTGCTTTTTATAGGATTTGTGCCTAATATAGTATTTCTGCTTTTTATAGGATTTTTGCTCAAACATAGTATTTCTACTAAATGTAGTGTTTATGCTTAATCATACTATTTCTGCTTTTTATAGGATTTGTGCTTAATATAGTATTTCTGCTAAATTATAGTATTTCTGCTTTTTATAGTATTTGTGCTAAAACATAGTATTTCTACTAAATGTAGTGTTTATGCTTAATCATACTATTTCTGCTTTTTATAGGATTTGTGCTTAATATAGTATTTCTGCTAAATTATAGTATTTCTGCTTTTTATAGTATTTCTGCTAAAACATAGTATTTCTACTAAATGTAGTATTTATGCTTAATCATAGTATTTCTATATATTTCTGCCAGGTCCCCAGGCAGCCAATCCTCTGTGAGGACTGAGACATTCAAATTTTCAAATCAGGGCCTGCACGGCTTCCCAGCCAATCATATATGTGTCCTGAGGCATTCAAATTTGCATATTGGGGCCTTCATGGCTTCTAAGCCAGCCAATCATATCTGAGGGCTGAGGAATTCAAATCCACAAATCAGGGCCTGCACGGCTTCCCAGCCAGCCAATCATATATGTGGTCTGAGGCATTCAAATTTGCATATTGGGGAATTCGTGGCTTCTAAGTCAACAAGTCATCCATGTCATATATCTCTAAAAATTCATATTTTAATGATAAATTGTCAACACTTGAAGATTCCCCCATCTCTTCTGAACAAAACGGTGTAAGAATGACCGCTCTAGCCCCTACGGTTAGGAAATTATGGTCATTTGTTTGAGGGGAGTCGTCATTATGAGAAATAGACTGCAATCCGGTTGTTCAGTGATGACGCGACGAATCCTACTTCCGGGTCTAAAGTAGTCTGCGTTTAATATGGCATTTGTGTTGTTAACATGTTTAATGTTATGTATTTTCTTCTATTTGATCTCAAAAAGCTCCTAAAACAGTCAGCGATCACTGTTGACCTCCCTCGGCTTTTATTACCGCTAATCATTTATTTAAGCTCAGTTTTTAAAACCTTAGGATGTAACTACAGCCCAGCCCATGCAGCAGTATATGAATGACTAACCTCGTATTGTGGATGGATTATCTCAGTTGTTCTCCTGGCTGAAGTTTGGTCCGTTTACAGCATCCTGCCATGCAATTACATTTGTTCCTGACCACCGAGAACACTCACGGTAACTTTTATCAAGCGGAAAAAAAGTTAGCTTGTTTATATTATGCTAACATAGCTGTGTCGCTAGCGGTCACGTAGCACATCATTATATACCAGCTAGCCAAACTTCAGTAACCCTACAAACGTCACTGCTGTTTAGCTTTCTGTCTTCATTTATGTTGGAAGTGATAACAGAGCTGTACGTTTTAATTTGTTTCCAAAACCCCGCAGTCAGGACATGCTATATTGTATTTAGATAGAAGCTAGCGAGCTAACTCCCTGCTAACTTCTAACTCCGTTAAATGTCATAAATTCTGTTTTCATGGATGCCTGGATGTTAAACTCAATTGTTACACCTGGTAGAGCAGAACGCTGATCATTTTATTAAAGATGAAAGACTTTAGACAGTTTTTCAACTCACAGTAATGCCATAGTGATCGTTTGATATATGGACCTGCAGCGGAGTTTAGACCCAGACACGGCTAGTGACGTCAGACTGAACAACCGGATAATCCTGTGTCTCTCTGTGCTGCGTGTGTAAATAGATGCACCTGTTTTGGCAGGAAAAAGTGCACAGGCTCTCTGATTGGTGGATTCAAATTCAGCAGTGTGTGTGTGTGTGTGTGTGTGTGTGTGACAGAGAGAGAGAGAGAGAGAGAGAGAGAAAGAGAGAGAGAGAAGGCCTTTTAATGGGATGATCTCATTCTAAGATTCAAATTCAATATATTTAGACTGGTTGACTGAATTGGATCTTGTGTGTGTGTCTCTCTGTGCATGTGTGTTTCCTTATGTGTACATATTTCTGATTGTGTGGCTGTTATATATTTTTTTGCTGATTTTTTTCATTTAACAAGTATATTTGAGGGACCCTCAGCATGTTCAGCATTTCTTCAGCTGTCCATTTTGCTTTTCCAATTTTTCTGTTTAACTTATTACTATTGTGCTAAATCATACTATTTCTGCTATTTTATAAGATTTGTGCTTAGTATACTATTTCTGCTTTTAATAGGATTTGTGCTTAATATAGTATTTCTGCTTTTTATAGGATTTGTGCTTAATATACTATTTCTGCTTTTTATAGGATTTGTGCTTAATATAGTATTTCTGCTAAATGTAGTATTTATGCTTAATCATACTATTTCTATATATTTCTGCCAGGCAGCCAATCCTCTGTGCGGACTCAGACACATATCACATATCAGGGCCTGCACGGCTTCCCAGCCAGCCAATCATGTCTGAGGTCTTCCGTTTCCTCTCTCGTCATATCTCAGCGACGGTTGTACAAAGAGCAATGAAAATCGCAGTCAAAGTACACCAAAGTCCGCTGATTCACCCAGTACAAGAATTATGCCTCTAGTCCACCTAGTTTTTGAGTTACACAACGTTTTGTAACTCCAAAAAACGGCGTTTTTCGCCTCTCACCGGGATCTAATTCTGACTGCTCATCACCCTGTTTTTCAAAATGGCTCCTCTCTTTCCCAGTGGCGCAGTTGGTAATGACACGGGTCTGCAAGCCAAAGATCGTGGGTTCGATTCCACCTTGGTCAACATGTTTTTTTCCCTACAAATTAATACACTGTCACAGACCAGTAATTCATATTCATCATTTATTACAATTCTGCAAACTTTTATGATTTTACCAGCTTTTCTAATATGGACCTCACATTCTTAACACTCCATGGCACAAATACTCTTACCTTTAGGCTCTGTGTATGTGTGTGTGTATCAATATTTCTCCCATTTTAAAGTATTACTCCTCCATAATTGTATTTCTGTTAAATCAAAGTACTTTTACTACATCTTAGTACTTCTGCTCAATCATAGTATTTCTGCTAAATCATTGTTATTATGCTATATTGTAGTATTTCTGCTCAATCATACTATTTCTACTATATTATATTTTTCTTTCTAAATATAGCATTTCTGCTATATAATTGTATTTCTGCTATGTTATAATATTTGTGCTAAACCAGAGTATTTGTGCTGTATCATATTATTTCTGCCAAAACATAGTCTTAATTTAAAATTACAATATTCATAGTTCATCACAGTGTCTCTGGTAAATCACAGTATTTCTGCTATGTTGTACTATTTTTCTAAATCATAGTGTTTCTGTAATGCTTAAGTATTTTTGTCTAAATATATTCTTTCTGTTATCTTATACTATTTCTCCTAAATTCTTGTATTTTTGAGAAGTTATGTTTCTGGTAAGTTACAATATTTCTGCTAAGTTCTGCTATGCTATTGTATTTCTGCCAAGTATTATGTTTCCTCTAAGATATTGCAGTTCTGCTAAGTTATTCCATTTTAGCAAAGTTCCTTTGCTTCTGCAAAGTTTTTGCAATTTCTGCAACTTTTCAGCTTTTTCAGCTACTTTTTGCATACAGCTTCAGCTTTAAAGCATCCACACTGCATTTTCGCAGGAAATGCAAATTTTTCTAGTTGTGTGGATGCTTTAAGCATCCACACTATTGAGTTCCTGTTTCTCTTTATTCTTTATACTTTATTATTCTAGTTGCTTCCGTACACTTTTCGCCGTAGAACTACTTCCACAATTTTCAGCCGATTTTCACCGTTCAAATTTTAAACTATTCAGCTATTTTTGCTCTTTCCGGCTATATCTTTTGGTATTTTTAACTATTATACTTTTTAAAATATTCCACTTTTTTCCTTTAATTTGTCCCATTGAAATGAATGGGAAACTTCAGCAATTCTGCTAAAATTTGCTTGTTTTTGAAACTTAACTACTTCCTCATATTTTCACCTAGAACAACCATTCAAACTTTAAAATGTTCACAAATTATTGGGCTATTCAGATATGATTCAGCTTTTTCAAATCTTTTACTGTTTTACTTTTATGCCTCTTAAAGTTTTGAGTTGCAAAATTGTGATTTTTCACAAAATACATGTGTTGTTATGGTTGCTATGCTCTTGGCTTCCAGTGTGCCACTGAAGGTTTTGCAATTTTCACTTCATGTCCGAACAACTTCCTGCTACTTGCTCAACTTTCACTCAACTTCCACAAATTATACATCAAAACGTAGGTATTTTTGCTGGCTTTCAGAAAATGTCACCATCATTGTTGTGGGATTTATAGAATTTTTGCAAATCTCCTCAGACTAACACAAGGTCAGAAAACTCTCCATATAAAGTCAATGGAGAGCTTGTTCAAAATCACCGCTGGATTTCTGTAATGAGAGGCATATTCGAATCGTCATATCTCCTTAACGAAGCAAAGTTAAGACATGAGGCTTGTCCCCGAATATCTTCAGACACCCCTGACGCTCACAATTCAAGAATTTCTTTCTCACCTATTACCGTTCTGAAATGAGTTGGACTTGTTTGAGGGTAGGAAATTCGTCCTTCGCTCAGATTTCTTCAGATTTCAAACTGTGGAAATGAACCACTTTTTTCTCTCGTCATAACTTTTTGTTGGATTTCCACAGAGACCTGAAAATTTCCATGATTGTTCACCAAAGCCTGCTGTCTCTTATGGTGAAAGAATGATATTGATACTCCAAACAGATTTCAAGTTACAAAGCGTTGTTTGAGGGCAAGTCAAGGCAGTTTTTGCTTCGCTCTACTCAGTTATGGTGCATTAGAAGTCAAATATCTTTAATAATTCATATTTTAATGATAAATTGTAAACACTGGAAGATTCCCCCATGTCTTCTGAACAAAACGGTGTAAGAATGACCGTTCTAGCCCCTACGGTTAGGAAATTATGGTCATTTGTTTGAGGAGATCGTCACTATGAGAAATAGACTGCAATAATCCTGTGCCTCTCTCTGCTGCGTGTGTAAAAAGATGCACCTTTTTTGGCGGGAAAACGTAAACAGCCACTCTGATTGGTGGATTTAAATTCGGCAGCTCTCTCCCTCTGTGTCTGTCTGTGTGTGTGTGTGTGTGTGTGTGTGTGTGTGTGTGTGTGTGTGTGTGTGTGTGTGTGTGTGTGTGTGTGTGTGTTTAGTGGGAGAGAGAGGACCCTGCCCTTATTTGGCAGCATGTCATTGTAGGATTTAAATTGAATATAGTTAGACTGATTGACTGGATTAGAGCCTGTGTTTGTGTGTCCCTCTCTGCATTTCTGTTTCAATATGCCTCCATATTTGTAATTTTGTAAGTTATTCTGCTAAATCATAGTATTTCTGGTACTTTTTGGTACTTGTGCTAAATACAGTATTTCTGCTAAATTATAGTATTTCTGCTTTATTATACTATTTGTGCTAAAACATAGTATTTCTACTAAATGTAGTATTTCTGCTTTTTATACTATTTGTGCTAAATTATAATATTTCTGCTTTTTATACTATTTGTGCTAAATTATAATATTTCTGCTTTTTATACTATTTGTGCTAAATTATAATATTTCTGCTTTTTATACTATTTGTGCTAAAACATAGTATTTCTACTAAATGTAGTATTTCTGCTTTTTATACTATTTGTGCTAAATTATAATATTTCTGCTTTTTATACTATTTGTGCTAAATTATAATATTTCTGCTTTTTATACTATTTGTGCTAAATTATAATATTTCTGCTTTTTATACTATTTGTGCTAAAACATAGTATTTCTACTAAATGTAGTATTTCTGCTTTTTATACTATTTGTGCTAAATTATAATATTTCTGCTTTTTATACTATTTGTGCTAAATTATAATATTTCTGCTTTTTATACTATTTGTGCTAAATTATAATATTTCTGCTTTTTATACTATTTGTGCTAAAACATAGTATTTCTACTAAATGTAGTATTTATGCTTAATCATACTATTTCTGCTTTTTATAGGATTTGTGCCTAATACAGTATTTCTGCTTTTTATAGGATTTGTGCTTAATATAGTATTTCTGCTAAATTATAGTATTTCTGCTTTTTATAGTATTTGTGCTAAAACATAGTATTTCTACTAAATGTAGTATTTATGCTTAATCATAGTATTTCTATATATTTCTGCCAGGTCCCCAGGCAGCCAATCCTCTGTGAGGACTTAGACATTCAAATTTTCAAATCAGGGCCTGCACGGTTTCCCAGCCAATCATATATGTGTCCTGAGGCATTCAAATTTGCATATTGGGGCCTTCATGGCTTCTAAGCCAGCCAATCATATCTGAGGGCTGAGGAATTCAAATCCACAAATCAGGGCCTGCACGGCTTCCCAGGCAGCCAATCATATATGTGGCCTCAGGCATTCAAATTTGCATATTGGGGGAATTCGTGGCTTCTAAGTCAACAAGTCATCCATGTCGTATATCTCTAAAAATTCACATTTTAATGATAAATTGTTAACACTGGAAGATTCCCCCATCTCTTCTGAACAAAACGGTGTAAGAATGACCGCTCTAGCCCCTACGGTTTGGAAATTATGGTCATTTGTTTGAGGGGAGTCCTCACTATGAGAAATAGGCTGCAATAATCCTGTGCCTCTCTCTGCTGCGTGTGTAAAAAGATGCACCTGTTTTGGCGGGAAAAAGTACACAGGCTCTCTGATTGGTGGATTTAAATTCAGCAGCTCCCAGGCTGACCTAGAAACTTACTTCTCTCTCCCTGTGCATTTTTTTGCTGATTTTTTCATTTAACAAGTATATTTGAGGGACCCTCAGCATGTTCAGCATTTTTTCAGCTGTCAATTTTGCTTTTCCAATTTTTCTGTTTAACTTATTACTATTGTGCTAAATCATACTGTTTCTGCTATTTCATACGATTTGTGCTTAATATAGTATTTCTGCTTTTAATAGGATTTGTGCTTAATATAGTATTTCTGCTTTTTATAAGATTTGTGCTTAATATAGTATTTCTGCTTTTTATAGAATTTGTGCTTAATATAGTATTTCTGCTTTTTATAGAATTTGTGCTTAATATAGTATTTCTGCTTTTTATAGGATTTGTACCTAATATAGTATTTCTGCTTTTTATGTGATTTGTGCTTAATATGGTATTTCTGCTAAATTATAGTATTTCTGCTTTTTATAGTATTTGTGCTAAAACATAGTATTTCTACTAAATGTAGTATTTATGCTTAATCATAGTATTTCTATATATTTCTGCCAGGTCCCCAGGCAGCCAATCCTCTGTGAGGACTGAGACATTCAAATTTTCAAATCAGGGCCTGCACGGTTTCCCAGCCAATCATATAAGTGTCCTGAGGCATTCAAATTTGCATATTGGGGCCTTCATGGCTTCTAAGCCAGCCAATCATATCTGAGGGCTGAGGAATTCAAATCCACAAATCAGGGCCTGCACAGCTTCCCAGCCAGCCAATCATATATGTGGCCTCAGGCATTCAAATTTGCATATTGGGGAATTCGTGGCTTCTAAGTCAACAAGTCATCCATGTCATATATCTCTAAAAATTCATATTTTAATGATAAATTGTCAACACTTGAAGATTCCCCCATCACTTCTGAACAAAACGGTGTAAGAATGACTGTTCTAGCCCCTACGGTTAGGAAATTATGGTCATTTGTTTGAGGGGAGTCGTCACTATGAGAAATAGACTGCAATAATCCAGTGTCTCTCTCTGCTGCGTGTGTAAACAGAAGCACCCGTTTTGGTGGGGAAAAGTGCATAGCCTCTCTGATTGGTGGATTCAAATTCAGCAGCTCCCAGGCTGACCTAGAAACTTACTTCTCTCTCCCTGTGTGTGTGTGTGTGTGACAGAGAGAGAGAGAGAGAGAGAGAGAGAGAGAGAGAGAAAGGCTTTTAATGGGATGATCTCATTCTAAGATTTAAATTCAATATATTTAGACTGGTTGACTGAATTGGATCTTGTGTGTGGGTCTCTCTGTGCATGTGTGTTTCCTCATGTGTACATATTTGTGATTGTATGGCTGTAATAAATTTTTTTGCAGATTTTTGTCATTTAACAAGTATATTTGAGGGACCCTCAGCATGTTCAGCATTTTTTCAGCTGTCCATTTTGCTTTTCCAATTTTTCTGTTTAACTTATTACTATTGTGCTAAATCATACTGTTTCTGCTATTTTATAAGATTTGTGCTTAATATACTATTTCTGCTTTTATAGGATTTGTGCTTAATATAGTATTTCTGCTAAATGTAGTATTTATGCTTAATCATACTATTTCTGCTTTTCATAGTATTTGTGCTTAATATAGTATTTCTGCTAAATTTAGTATTTCTGATTAATTATAGTTTTTCTACTAAATCATAGTACAGTATTTCTGCTTTTTATGAGATTTGTGCTAAAATAAAGTATTTCTACTAAATGTAGTATTTGTGCTTAATCATACCATTTCTGCTTTTTATAGGATTTGTGCTTAATATAGTATTTCTGCTAAATTATAGTATTTCTGCCAAATTATAATATTTTTGCTAAAACATAGTCTCAATTTAAAATTACAATATTCATAGTTCATCACAGTGTCTCTGGTAAATCACAATATTTCTGCTCTGTTGTACTATTTTTCTAAATCATAGTGTTTCTGTAATGTTTAAGTATTTTTGGCTAAATATATTCTTTCTGTTATCTTATACTATTTCTCCTAAATTCTTGTATTTTTGAGAAGTTATCATGTTTCTGGTAAGTTACAATATTTCTGCTAAATTCTGCTATGCTATTGTATTTCTGCCAAGTATTATGTTTCCTCTAAGATATTGCAGTTCTGCTAAGTTATTCCATTTTAGCAAACTTCTTTTGCTTCTGCAAAGTTTTTACAATTTCTGCAACTTTTCAGCTTTTTCAGCTAGTTTTTGCATACAGCTTCAGCTTTAAAGCATCCACACTGCATTTTCGCAGGAAATGCAAATTTTTCTAGTTATTATTATTATTATTCTTAGGACTTCCGTACACTTTTCGCCGTTAAACTACTTCCACAATTTTCAGCCGATTTTCACCGTTCAAATTTTAAACTATTCAGCTATTTTTGCTCTTTCCGGCTATGACTTTTGCTATTTTTAACTATTATACTTTTTAAAATATTAAGCTTTTTTCCTTTAATTTGTCCCATTGAAATGAATGGGAAACTTCTGCAATTCTGCTAAAATTTGCTTGTATTTGAAACTTAACTACTTCCTCATATTTTCACCTAGAACAACCATTCAAATTTTAAAATGTTCACAAATTATTGGGCTATTCAGGTATGATTCAGCTTTTTCAAATCTTCTACTGTTTTACTTTTATGCCTCTTAAAGTTTTGAGTTGCAAAATTGTGATTTTTCACAAAATACATGCGTTGTTATGGTTGCTATGCTCTTGGCTTCCAGTGTGTCACTGAAGGTTTTGCAGTCTTCTCTTCATGTCCGAACAACTGTTTGCTACTTGCTCAATTTTCACTCAACTTCCACAAATTATACATCAAAACGTAGGTATTTTTGCTGGCTTTCAGGAAATGTCACTATCATTGTTGTGGGATTTATAGAATTTTTGCAAATCTCCTCAGACCAACACAATGTCAGAAAACTCTCCATATAAAGTGAATGGAGAGCTTGTTCAAAATCATCGCTGCATTTCTGTAATGAGAGGCATATTCGAATCGTCATATCTCCTTAACGAAGCAAAGTTAAGACATGAGGCTTGTCCCCGTATATCTTCAGACACTCCTGACGCTCACAATTCAAGAATTTCTTTCTCATGTATTACCGTTCTGAAATGAGTTGGACTTGTTTGAGGGTAGGAAATTCGTCCGTCGCTCAGATTTCTTCAGATTTCAAACTGTGGAAATGAACCACTTTTTTTCTCTCGTCATAACTTTTTGTTGGATTTCCACAGAGACCTGAAAATTTCCATGATTGTTCACCAAAGCCTGCTGTCTCTTACGGTGAAAGAATGATATCGATACTCCAAATAGATTTCGAGTTACAAAGCGTTGTTTGAGGGCAAGTCAAGGCAGTTTTTGCTTCGCTCTACTCAGTTATGGTGCATTACAAGTCAAATATCTTTAATAATTCATATTTTAATGATAAATTGTTAACACTGGAAGATTCCCCCATCTCTTCTGAACAAAACGGTGTAAGAATGACCGCTCTAGCCCCTACGGTTAGGAAATTATGGTCATTTGTTTGAGGGGAGTCGTCACTATGAGAAATAGGCTGCAATAATCCTGTGCCTCTCTGTGCTGCGTGTGTAAAAAGAGGCACATGTTTTGGCGGGAAAAAGTACACAGGCTCTCTGATTGGTGGATTTAAATTCGGCAGCTCTCTCCCTCTGTGTGTGTGTGTGTGTGTGTGTGTGTGTGTGTGTTTGTGTTTAGTGGGAGAGAGAGGACCCTGCCCTTATTTGGCAGCATGTCATTGTAGGATTTAAATTGAATATAGTTAGACTGGTTGACTGGATTAGAGCCTGTGTTTGTGTGTCCCTCTGTGCATTTGTGTTTCAATATGCCACCATATTTGTAATTTTGTAAGTTATTACTATTCTGCTAAATCATACTATTTCTGCTTTTCATAAGATTTGTGCCTAATATAGTATTTCTGCTAAATTATAGTATTTATTCTTTTTATAGGATTTGTGCATAACATAGTATTTCTGCTAAATTATAGTATTTCTGCTTTTTATACTATTTGTGCCTAATATAGTATTTCTGCTTTTTATAGGATTTGTGCCTAATATAGTATTTCTGCTTTTTATAGGATTTGTACCTAATATAGTATTTCTGCTTTTTATAGTATTTGTGCTAAAACATAGTATTTCTACTAAATGTAGTATTTATGCTTAATCATAGTATTTCTATATATTTCTGCCAGGTCCCCAGGCAGCCAATCCTCTGTGAGGACTGAGAAATTCAAATTTTCAAATCAGGGCCTGCACGGCTTCCCAGCCAATCATATATGTGGCCTCAGCCATTCAAATTTGCATATTGGGGAATTCGTGGCTTCTAAGTCAATAAGTCATCCATGTCATATATCTCTAAACATTCATATTTTAATGATAAATTGTCAACACTTGAAGATTCCCCAATCACTTCTGAACAAAACGGTGTAAGAATGACCGCTCTAGCCCCTACAGTTAGGAAATTATGGTCATTTGTTTGAGGGGAGTCCTCACTATGAGAAATAGACTGCAATAATTCTGTGCCTCTCTGTGCTGCGTGTGTAAACAGAAGCACCTGTTTTGGCGGGAAAAAGTACACAGCCACTCTGATTGGTGGATTCAAATTCAGCAGCTCTCTCCCTCTGTGTGTTTGTGTGTGTGTGTGTATGTGTGTGTGTGTGTGTGTGTGTGTGTTTGTGTGTGTGTGTGACAGAGAGAGAGAGAGAGAGAAAGCATTTTAATGGGATGATCCCATTGTAAGATTCAAATTCAATATATTTAGACTGGTTGACTGAATTGGATCTTGTGTGTGTGTCTCTCTGTGCATGTGTGTTTCCTCATGTGTACATATTTGTAATTGTGTGGCTGTCATAAATTTTTTTGCAGATTTTTGTCATTTAACAAGTATATTTGAGGGAACCTCAGCATGTTCAGCATTTTTTCAGCTGTCCATTTTGCTTTTCCAATTTTTCTGTTTAACTTATTACTATTGTGCTAAATCACACCATTTCTGCTATTTTATAAGATTTGTGCTTAATATACTATTTCTGCTTTTATAGGATTTGTGCTTAATATAGTATTTCTGCTTTTTATAAGATTTGTGCTTAATATAGTATTTCTGCTAAATGTAGTATTTATGCTTAATCATACTATTTCTGCTTTTCATAGGATTTGTGCTTAATATAGTATTTCTGCTAAATTTAGTATTTCTGATTAATTATAGTCTTACTACTAAATCATAGTACAGTATTTCTGCTTTTTATGGGATTTGTGCTAAAACAAAATATTTCTACTAAATGTAGTATTTATGCTTAATCATACCATTTCTGCTTTTTATAGGATTTGTGCTTAATATAGTATTTCTGCTAAATTATAGTATTTCTGCCAAATTATAATATTTGTGCTAAAACATAGTCTTAATTTAAAATTACAATATTCATAGTTCATCACAGTGTCTCTGGTAAATCACAATATTTCTGCTCTGTTGTACTATTTTTCTAAATCATAGTGTTTCTGTAATGTTTAAGTATTTTTGGCTAAATATATTCTTTCTGTTATCTTATACTATTTCTCCTAAATTCTTGTATTTTTGAGAAGTTATCATGTTTCTGGTAAGTTACAATATTTCTGCTAAATTCTGCTATGCTATTGTATTTCTGCCATGTTTCCTCTAAGATATTGCAGTTCTGCTAAGTTATTCCATTTTAGCAAACTTCTTTTGCTTCTGCAAAGTTTTTACAATTTCTGCAACTTTTCAGCTTTTTCAGCTACTTTTTGCATACAGCTTCAGCTTTAAGCATCCACACTGCATTTTCGCAGGAAATGCAAATTTTTCTAGTTATTGTGTGGATGCTTTAAGCATCCACACTATTGAGTTCCTGTTTCTCTTTATTCTTTATACTTTATTCTAGTTGCTTCCGTACACTTTTCGCCGTAGAACTACTTCCACAATTTTCAGCCGATTTTCACCATTCAAATTTTAAACTATTCTGCTATTTTTGCTCTTTCCGGCTATATCTTTTGGTATTTTTAACTATTATACTTTTTAAAATATTCCACTTTTTTCCTTTAATTTGTCCCATTGAAATTAATGGGAAACTTCAGCAATTCTGCTAAATTTTGCTTGTTTTTGAAACTTAACTACTTCCTCAAATTTTCACCTAGAACAACCATTCAAACTTTAAAATGTTCACAAATTATTGGGCTATTCATGTATGTTTCAGCTTTTTCAAATATTTTACCGTTTTACTTTTATGCCTCTTAAAGTTTTGAGTTGCAAAATTGTGATTTTTCACAAAATACATGCGTTGTTATTGTTGCTATGCTCTTGGCTTCCAGTGTGACACTGAAGCTTTTGCAGCCTTCTCTTCATGTCCGAACAACTGTTTGCTACTTCCTCAATTTTCACTCAACTTCCACAAATTATACATCAAAACGTAGGTATTTTTGCTGGCTTTCAGGAAATGTCACTATCATTGTTGTGGGATTTATAGAATTTTCGCAAATCTCCTCAGACCAACACAATGTCAGAAAACTCTCCATATAAAGTCAATGGAGAGCTTGTTCAAAATCACCGCTGGATTTCTGTAATGAGAGGCATATTCGAATCGTCATATCTCCTTAACGAAGCAAAGTTAAGACATGAGGCTTGTCCCCGAATATCTTCAGACACCCCTGACGCTCACAATTCAAGAATTTCTTTCTCACCTATTACCGTTCTGAAATGAGTTGGACTTGTTTGAGGGTAGGAAATTCGTCCTTCGCTCAGATTTCTTCAGATTTCAAACTGTGGAAATGAACCACTTTTTTCTCTCGTCATAACTTTTTGTTGGATTTCCACAGAGACCTGAAAATTTCCATGATTGTTCACCAAAGCCTGCTGTCTCTTACGGTGAAAGAATGATATCGATACTCCAAATAGATTTCAAGTCACAAAGCGTTGTTTGAGGGCAAGTCAAGGCAGTTTTTGCTTCGCTCTACTCAGTTATGGTGCATTAGAAGTCAAATATCTTTAATAATTCATATTTTAATGATAAATTGTCAACACTGGAAGATTCCCCCATCTCTTCTGAACAAAACGGTGTAAGAATGACCGCTCTAGCCCCTACGGTTTGGAAATTATGGTCATTTGTTTGAGGGGAGTCCTCACTATGAGAAATAGGCTGCAATAATCCTGTGCCTCTCTGTGCTGCGTGTGTAAAAAGAGGCACATGTTTTGGCGGGAAAAAGTACACAGGCTCTCTGATTGGTGGATTCAAATTCAGCAGCTCCCAGGCTGACCTAGAAACTTACTTCTCTCTCCCTGTGCATTTTTTTGCTGATTTTTTCATTTAACAAGTATATTTGAGGGACCCTCAGCATGTTCAGCATTTTTTCAGCTGTCCATTTTGCTTTTCCAATTTTTCTGTTTAACTTATTACTATTGTGCTAAATAATACTATTTCTGCTATTTTATAAGATTTGTGCCTAATATAGTATTTCTGCTAAATTACAATATTTCTGCTTTTTATACTATTTGTGCTAAAACATAGTATTTCTACTAAATGTAGTATTTATGCTTAATCATACTATTTCTGCTTTTTATGGGATTTGTGCCTAATATAGTATTTCTGCTTTTTATAGGATTTTTGCTCAAACATAGTATTTCTACTAAATGTAGTGTTTATGCTTAATCATCCTATTTCTGCTTTTTATAGGATTTGTGCTTAATATAGTATTTCTGCTAAATTATAGTATTTCTGCTTTTTATAGGATTTGTGCCTAACATAGTATTTCTGCTAAATTATAGTATTTCTGCTTTTTATAGGATTTGTGCCTAACATAGTATTTCTGTTAAATTATAGTATTTCTGCTTTTTATACTATTTGTTCTAAATTATAGTATTTCTGCTTTTTATAGGATTTGTGCTTAATATAGTATTTCTGCTAAATTATAGTTTTTCTTCTTTTTATAGTATTTGTGCTAAAACATAGTATTTCTACTAAATGTAGTATTTATGCTTAATAATAGTATTTCTATATATTTCTGCCAGGTCCCCAGGCAGCCAATCCTCTGTGAGGACTGAGACATTCAAATTTTCAAATCAGGGCCTGCACAGTTTCCCAGCCAATCAAATAAGTGTCCTGAGGCATTCAAATTTGCATATTGGGGCCTTCGTGGCTTCTAAGCCAGCCAATCATATCTGAGGGCTGAGGAATTCAAATCCACAAATCAGGGCCTGCACGGCTTCCCAGCCAGCCAATCACATATGTGGTCTCAGGCATTCAAATTTGCATATTGGGGAATTCGTGGCTTCTAAGTCAACAAGTCATCCATGTCATATATCTCTAAAAATTCATATTTTAATATTAAATTGTCAACACTTGAAGATTCCCCCATCTCTTCTGAACAAAACGGTGTAAGAATGACCGTTCTAGCCCCTACGGTTAGGAAATTACGGTCATTTGTTTGAGGGGAGTCGTCACTATGAGAAATAGACTGCAAAAATCCTGTGTCTCTCTGTGCTGCTGCGTGTGTAAACAGAAGCACCTGTTTTGGTGGGGAAAAGTGCACAGCCTCTCTGATTGGTGGATTCTAATTCACCAGCTCCCAGGCTGACCTAGAAACTTACTTCTCTCTCCCTGTGTGTGTGTGTGTGTGTGTGTGTGTGTGTGTGTGTGTGTGTGTGTGTGACAGAGAGAGAGAGAGAGAGAGAGAAAGGCTTTTAATGGGATGATCTCATTCTAAGATTTAAATTCAATATATTTAGACTGGTTGACTGAATTGGATCTTGTGTGTGGGTCTCTCTGTGCATGTGTGTTTCCTCATGTGTACATATTTGTGATTGTGTGGCTGTAATAAATTTTTTTGCAGATTTTTGTCATTTAACAAGTATATTTGAGGGACCCTCAGCATGTTCAGCATTTTTTCAGCTGTCCATTTTGCTTTTCCAATTTTTCTGTTTAACTTATTACTATTGTGCTAAATCATACTATTTCTGCTATTTTATAAGATTTGTGCTTAATATACTATTTCTGCTTTTATAGGATTTGTGCTTAATATAGTATTTCTGCTAAATGTAGTATTTATGCTTAATCATACTATTTCTGCTTTTCATAGGATTTGTGCTTAATATAGTATTTCTGCTAAATTTAGTATTTCTGATTAATTATAGTTTTTCTACTAAATCATAGTACAGTATTTCTGCTTTTTATGGGATTTGTGCTAAAACAAAGTATTTCTACTAAATGTAGTATTTGTGCTTAATCATACCATTTCTGCTTTTTATAGGATTTGTGCTTAATATAGTATTTCTGCTAAATTATAGTATTTCTGCCAAATTATAATATTTGTGCTAAAACATAGTCTCAATTTAAAATTACAATATTCATAGTTCATCACAGTGTCTCTGGTAAATCACAATATTTCTGCTCTGTTGTACTATTTTTCTAAATCATAGTGTTTCTGTAATGTTTAAGTATTTTTGGCTAAATATAATCTTTCTGTTATCTTATACTATTTCTCCTAAATTCTTGTATTTTTGAGAAGTTATCATGTTTCTGGTAAGTTACAATATTTCTGCTAAATTCTGCTATGCTATTGTATTTCTGCCAAGTATTATGTTTCCTCTAAGATATTGCAGTTCTGCTAAGTTATTCCATTTTAGCAAACTTCTTTTGCTTCTGCAAAGTTTTTACAATTTCTGCAACTTTTCAGCTTTTTCAGCTAGTTTTTGCATACAGCTTCAGCTTTAAGCATCCACACTGCATTTTCGCAGGAAATGCAAATTTTTCTAGTTATTATTGTGTGGATGCTTTAAGCATCCACACTATTGAGTTCCTGTTTCTCTTTATTCTTTATACTTTATTCTAGTTGCTTCCGTACACTTTTCGCCGTAGAACTACTTCCACAATTTTCAGCCGATTTTCACCGTTCAAATTTTAAACTATTCAGCTATTTTTGCTCTTTCCGGCTATATCTTTTGGTATTTTTAACTATTATACTTTTTAAAATATTCCACTTTTTTCCTTTAATTTGTCCCATTGAAATTAATGGGAAACTTCAGCAATTCTGCTAAATTTTGCTTGTTTTTGAAACTTAACTACTTCCTCAAATTTTCACCTAGAACAACCATTCAAACTTTAAAATGTTCACAAATTATTGGGCTATTCATGTATGTTTCAGCTTTTTCAAATATTTTACCGTTTTACTTTTATGCCTCTTAAAGTTTTGAGTTGCAAAATTGTGATTTTTCACAAAATACATGCGTTGTTATGGTTGCTATGCTCTTGGCTTCCAGTGTGACACTGAAGCTTTTGCAGCCTTCTCTTCATGTCCGAACAACTGTTTGCTACTTGCTCAATTTTCACTCAACTTCCACAAATTATACATCAAAACGTAGGTATTTTTGCTGGCTTTCAGGAAATGTCACTATCATTGTTGTGGGATTTATAGAATTTTGGCAAATCTCCTCAGACCAACACAAGGTCTCAAAACTCTGCATAGAAAGTCAATGGAGAGCTTGTTCAAAATCATCGCTGGATTTCTGTAATGAGAGGCATATTCGAATCGTCATATCTCCTTAACGAAGCAAAGTTAAGACATGAGGCTTGTCCCGGCATATCTTCAGACACTCGTGACGCTCACAATTCAAGAATTTCTTTCTCACCTATTACCGTTCTGAAATGAGTTGGACTTGTTTGAGGGTAGGAAATTCGTCCTTCGCTCAGATTTCTTCAGATTTCAAACTGTGGAAATGAACCACTTTTTTCTCTCGTCATAACTTTTTGTTGGATTTCCACAGAGACCTGAAAATTTCCATAACTGTTCACCAAAGCCTGCTGTCTCTTACGGTGAAAGAATGATATCGATACTCCAAACAGATTTAGAGTTAGAAAGCGTTGTTTGAGGGCAAGTCAAGGCAGTTTTTGCTTCGCTCTACTCAGTTATGGTGCATTACAAGTCAAATATCTTTAATAATTCATATTTTAATGATAAATTGTAAACACTGGAAGATTCCCCCATCTCTTCTGAACAAAACGGTGTAAGAATGACGGCTCTAGCCCCTACGGTTAGGAAATTATGGTCATTTGTTTGAGGGGAGTCATCACTATGAGAAATAGGCTGCAATAATCCTGTGCCTCTCTGTGCTGCGTGTGTAAAAAGGATGCACCTGTTTTGGCGGGAAAACGTAAACAGCCACTCTGATTGGTGGATTTAAATTCGGCAGCTCTCTCCCTCTGTGTGTGTGTGTGTGTGTGTGTGTGTGTGTGTGTGTGTGTGTGTGTGTGTGTGTGTGTTTAGTGGGAGAGAGAGGACCCTGCCCTTATTTGGCAGCATGTCATTGTAGGATTTAAATTGAATATAGTTAGACTGGTTGACTGGATTAGAGCCTGTGTTTGTGTGTCCCTCTGTGCATTTGTGTTTCAATATGCCTCCATATTTGTAATTTTGTAAGTTATTACTATTCTGCTAAATCATAGTATTTCTGGTACTTTTCGGTACTTGTGCTAAATACAGTATTTCTGCTAAATCATACTATTTCTGCTTTTCATAAGATTTGTGCCTAATATAGTATTTCTGCTAAATTATAGTATTTATTCTTTTTATAGGATTTGTGCCTAACATAGTATTTCTGCTAAATTATAGTATTTCTGCTTTTTATACTATTTGTGCCTAATATAGTATTTCTGCTTTTTATAGGATTTGTACCTAATATAGTATTTCTGCTTTTTATAGGATTTGTGCTTAATATAGTATTTCTGCTAAATTATAGTATTTCTGCTTTTTATAGGATTTGTGCTAAAACATAGTATTTCTACTAAATGTAGTATTTATGCTTAATCATAGTATTTCTATATATTTCTGTCAGGTCCCCAGGCAGCCAATCCTCTGTGAGGACTGAGACATTCAAATTTTCAAATCAGGGCCTGCACGGCTTCCCAGCCAATCATATATGTGTCCTGAGGCATTCAAATTTGCATATTGGGGCCTTCATGGCTTCTAAGCCAGCCAATCATATCAGGGCTGAGGAATTCAAATCCACAAATCAGGGCCTGCACGGCTTCCCAGCCAGCCAATCATATATGTGGCCTCAGCCATTCAAATTTGCATATTGGGGAATTCGTGGCTTCTAAGTCAACAAGTCATCCATGTCATATATCTCTAAAAATCCATATTTTAATGATAAATTGTCAACACTTGAAGATTCCCCCATCACTTCTGAACAAAACGGTGTAAGAATGACCGTTCTAGCCTCTACGGTTAGGAAATTATGGTCATTTGTTTGAGGTGAGTCGTCATTATGAGAAATAGACTGCAAAAATCCTGTGCCTCTCTGTGCTGCTGCGTGTGTAAACAGAAGCACCTGTTTTGGAGGGAAAAAGTGCACAGGCTCTCTGATTGGTGGATTCAAATTCAGCAGCTCCCAGGCTGACCTAGAAACTTACTTCTCTCTCCCTGTGTGTATGTGAGTGTGTGTGTGTGTGTGTGTGTGTGAGAGAGAGAGAGAGAGAGAGAGAGAGAGAGAGAGCGAGAAAGGCTTTTAATCGGATGATCTCATTCTAAGATTCAAATTCAATATATTTAGACTGGGTGACTGGGTGACTGTGTGTTTCCTTATGTGTCCATATTTGTGATTGTGTGGCTGTTATATTTTTTTTGCCGATTTTTTTCATTTAACAAGTATATTTGAGGGCCCTCAGCATGTTCAGCATTTTTTCAGCTGTCCATTTTGCTTTTCCAATTTTTCTGTTTAACTTATTACTATTGTGCTAAATCATACAATTTCTGCTATTTCATAAGATTTCTGCTTAATATACTAGTTCTGCTTTTTATAGGATTTGTGCTTAATATACTATTTCTGCTTTTTATAGGATTTGTGCTTAATATACTATTTCTGCTTTTTATAGAATTTATGCTTAATCATACTATTTCTATATATTTCTGCCAGGTCCCCAGGCAGCCAATCCTCTGTGAGGACTCAGACATTCAAGTATACAGATCACAGCCTGCACGGCCTCCCAGCCAGCCAATCATATCTGAGGTCTCCCGTTTCCTCTCTCGTCATATCTCAGCGACAGATGTACAGAGAGCAATGAAAATCGCAGTCAAAGTACACCAAAGTCCGCTGATTCAGCCAGTAGAAGAATTATGCTTCTAGTCCACCTAGTTTTTGAGTTACACAACGTTTTGTAACTCCAAAAAACGATGTTTTTCGCCTCTCACCGCGATCTAATTCTGACTCCTCATCAGCCTGTTTTTCCAGAGTGGCCGCTCTCTTTCCCAGTGGCGCAGTTGGTAATGACACGGCTCTGCAAGCCAAAGATCGTGGGTTCGATTCCACCTTGGTCAACATGTTTTTTTTCCCTACAAATTAATACACTGTCACAGACCAGTAATTCATATTCATCATTTATTACAATTCTGCAAACTTTTATGATTTTACCAGCTTTTGATAATATGGACCTCACATTCTTGTTAACACTCCATGGCACAAATACTCTTCCCTTTAGGCTCTGTGTATGTGTGTGTGTGTGTATCAATATTTCTCCCATTTTAAAGTATTACTCCTCCATAATTGTATTTCTGTTCAATCAAAGTACTTTTACTACATCTTAGTACTTCTGCTCAATCATAGTATTTCTGCTAAATTATAGTATTTCTGCTTTTTATACTGTTTGTGCCTAATATAGTATTTCTGCTTTTTATAGGATTTGTGTTTAACCTTCAGAGGTCCTTAGGGACATTTATTGTCTTTTGCATTTTTAATTTTAATATAGTATTTCTGCTAAATTATAGTATTTCTGCTTTTTATAGGATTTGTGCTAAAACAGTATTTCTACTAAATGTAGTATTTATGCTTAATCATACTATTTCTATATATTACTATTCTGCTAAATCATACTATTTCTGCTTTTCATAGAATTTGTGCCTAATATAGTATTTCTGCTAAATTACAGTATTTCTGCTTTTTATACTATTTGTGCTAAAACATAGTATTTCTACTAAATGTAGTATTTATGCTTAATCATACTATTTGCATATTGGGGAATTCGTGGCTTCTAAGTCAACAAGTCATCCATGTCATATATCTCTAAAAATTCACATTTTAATGATAAATTGTCAACACTTGAAGATTCCCCCATCTCTTCTGAACAAAACGGTGCAGTGACCGTTCTAGCCCTTACGGTTAGGAAATTATAGTCATTTGTTTTGAGGGGAATCCTTAATGGATAATGTTTATATATATATATTTGTCTTTAAAACATCTTTGCAGACTGACTGTCCTGGACTGGTTGTTGTTGTTTTTTTTTCAGGTCTGGTGAACTCAGCTCTTTGGTGTTGGTGTTCAGGAGTAGAGCCTTCTAATAATATTTATTCAAGTTATAGATTTAAAGTTCTGCGCGTTTTTTCTGTAGCAAATAAATATTGTATAGAATATTTAAAATCACCTACATTTTTGATGTTTACAATGCCCATTGTGTGTAATACTGGAATTTCCTACTACCCGTGAACGCCTCATCTTTTACCTGACTGCCGGACATCCGCCTTTCCGCACACTTCGCTGAGTCCGCTCTGGGTGAGTGCTGCTGCTCTGCTTCTCCTCTTCTCTCCTAAATGTTTATAGTCTGTTTGTGCGATTTAACGAGTTCTTTTTGTGATTTATAAAGCCAACCGAGGTATAACTCATATTAGAGTAACACAGTGGTTGCTTTTTCTTAGTGAAACTTTGTCATTTTTGTATGTAAAAGGAGTGTTTGATGAGCTAACAACCCGATGCTAATGCCTAGCGCTCCTTTGAGCCCAGTGTGAAATGAAAATTTGACTGTGAACCACGGTTGATGTGTTGTTTTATTAATTACATTTGGTGTGTTCGTGTTTGTCAGTCTGTTACATAAGGTGCAGTTAGTTCTCTTCACAAATCAGTTGGTTAAAACGGCCTCATTCTTTATGCTGTAAAGTTTTTAACGAACCGCCATCTTAGATTCAGTGTCAGCTGTCGGCAAGATCAAAGGAGCCATTTTACCGCCTCTGACCGAACACGGGAGAAAAAGAGTCACGTGTGTGCAGGTCTTGTGGGTTAATTAAGACAAAGGAGGGGGGGAGAAACTGAGGATTAAACATAGGCTATGTCCCCACATACACGGGTATTTTTGAAAACGGAGATTTTCCGTTTCTGTTTTAAAAAACAATCCCGTCCACACATAAATGCAGAAATGAAGGAGAACGCTGCTAGGAACATGCCAAAGCAGCAGGTGGCGCTATATTCCTAACCGTGTAGAAATGTTGGCCAATCAGAAGTCTAGAAGCCTCGGTGGGAAATGGTAAACAAAGATGGGGCATAGAAGCAGAACCGAGTCATATCTGTGGGGGGACAGTAACTGTGTGCGCATATGTAAGCATTTAAACACTGCAGAGAGAACAATTAACAGTAACCGTATTGTAGAAATGCATTTCACCGAAACAATAACGTGGCGCACAGTGTGACGTCAAAAAAGGCGCTGCGTTTTCTCCGTTTCCCTGTCCACACATAAATGCAAAAACGGAGTTTTCGAAAATATTCTGGCAAGCGTTTTTAGTTTTTCAGTGACCGAAAACGCCGTTTAAGTGTGGACGAAAGGTGCAAACGCATAGAAAAATCTCCATTTTCAAAAGTACCTGTGTACGTGTGGACATAGCCCAAGAATAATAAGAACTCCTAATATGTAGACTTTAATTTTTAAGAACTGTTTAACAAAGGCTTGTTTGTGCCAACCTAAATCTGCAGCACAGTTTAAATTCTCACTTTGTGGGAAATTAATGAAATAAACAACAGCCCACCTTCACATAAATAAAATATGGCAGTATATTATTATTAGTATGGTACATGGATATTTATTTTAAAACTACAGCATATTTACTATGATACTATGTGCAGTTGGTACTATTTTAGGAAGTAGAATTTGAATGCAGACCACCTCAAATATTAAAGCCTTAAAAATATGTCGTGCAGTTTTTCATGTATGAGTGTTTTGCAATCTTAAATGAGATGTAGACCAAAGAAAACAGAGGAGAGTTGTTGTTTGTATTCCAGCTGTAGTAAACAAAGAAGTTTAGTGAATCTTTTTGACAACAGAGAGTGATGCAGTATTGATGCTGATTTGAGTTTTCTGATCCTGTATTTTTGTTCTTTGTCTTTTGTTACACAGAGTGAACTAGAAGCTTGGTTTTGCCTTTGCTGGTAAGTAAACAGTGATTGTAACTGAAGCAATATGAAATTGGGATTGTGTAACATTTTTAGCAATTTACATACAATAGTTTGGCTTTTTGTGATATCTTGCCATTTGCTCATGGGCAAAAACACATTTAGGATTTATAAGCAGTAAAGCCCCCCCCCCCCCCCCCCCCCACTAGATCTCTGAGTGTCCCTAAAAATGTCCCTGAAGTTTAATAGGCCATTTATGTCTAATTTTAAAGGCTTATCAAAGCATTTCTGTAGTAATTATTGTTTTTATTACACATGTTAAGGCCATTTGAGACTCTGCAATTAAATTTTGCCCTCTTTAGACTAAAGTGAGTTCATTTTGTCTGAGGTACAGTGCTGGGAAAAGTCTTTCTTCCTTGCAGATTTATTTTGTTCATGCTTTTTTGTCACATGTTTCAAATCATCTAACAGGGATGATATGAATAAATACAAAAAAGCATTTTAAAGTGATGATTTCACGTATGAAGCAGAGAAAACCAAACCAGAGCTATCTGTTCTAATGTGAGAACATGCTGGTCTCTAATACTCAGCTGTGGAAGCCCTGATACGAAGAACTACCATCAAGCATTTATAGTATCAAGTATTATTTGTGATTGTTGCACGCTTTGAAACTGTGATGTTATCATTTGATCAAGTGTGCAGTGCGAGCAAATCATTGCTTGTGGTATCTGCTGTGTTATGTAATAGCACCAAAGTATTAGAGCTTTACGTTCATGAGGAATTTCTGTGGAATTGCAGATGGATAAAACGACACATCACCTTAATAAAGACAGAAATCTTTAATAAGGTGCAGAAAGAGAAGATGGGGTGTTTATAGTAAAGCTGTTGTAAACAAAGAATTTAACAGATTTTTTTTCCCACTACAGATTGTGATGCAGTATTGACTCTGATGCTGATTTCAGTTGTCTGATTCTGTATTTTTGTTCTTTTGTTACAGAGTGAAACAGAACTTCGGTTTTGCCTTTGCTGGTAAGTAAGCAGCAATTGTAACTGCAGTAATATGACATTGTCACTGTGTAACATGTTTAGCAACTTACCTAACGTAGTTTGGTTTTTGTGACATTACCATTTACTGATGGGCAAAAACAAATGGTCAGAATTTATACCTTGTAGCAGCAAAGGCCCCACACATGACCTCTGACTGTCCCTGAAGTTTAACAGGCCATTTGTGTCTGATTTTTATGTTTGAACACAAACAACTGTTTTTATACAGTTGTTCATGTTCTCCGTTTGTTTATGGATTTACCTAGCAGACATAACTATGAACGCATTTTAGGTGAGTTAGTGTAAGTGGTAGCTTAAACACTTAAGAGCACCACAGTTGTTGATTTATATCTTCACTCATATTCTGCTTATGTATTACATTAAAGTCAGACCACTATAGAAGTATTTTTGCCTGAGTGAACAGAAGTGGTACGTTAAACATTTAAGCAATAATAAAAGACTAAGAGAACCAGAGTTGTGAGTAGGCAATGTTGTGTATGTTAAAGCCTGTGTGTAATTTATGTACACTAAGTTTAAATCAGTTTCTTAATAAGTTGCTTGATACAATGTGTTTGAAAATTATATATAAAAGGGAAATATTGCAAAATACAAAAAGATTCCTGCCAACAGGTACAATGGAAGGACTTTTTATTATAATTTTTAAGAAATTAATTGCAAAAATGGCGTGCCACTGTTGTTACTATAACATGTCAGAATTTACATGTATTTTAGGATTTACATATTCAGATCAGAACTAAAACCTAATGAGGTTTTCCGTTGATTCTAACAGTTGTGGTTTTTCCACACTTTATTAAGCACTGACTTGTGATAGAAAATGATGGAGCTAAAAAGCCATAATCTGTACCAACAAATATTGGTGCCTCTTTTTTGCACTTCTGTAGTATGCATGCCTTTATTACACATGTTATCGTCATGTGAGACTCTGTAACTAAAGTTTGTCCTCTTTAGACTACAGTGAGTTCATAAAGGCTTGAAGAAATTGAGGATCTTACTAGTTATTTCATGTCACAGTAAATTGGATTGTGTGTGAAGAGGTTCAACAGTGTAAGTCATTAAACAGTGATCTGATGTGTTGTTTCCTTTCTCTAGGATACTGATCTGATCGTCGCAAGTCTGGTAAGTATAGGTTTTGTCTGCAGTACAGTGCTGAGAAAGGTCTTTCTTCCTTGCAGATTTATTTTGTTTATGCTTTTTTTCACATGTTTCAAATCATCTAACAAGGATGACCTGGATAAATACAAAAAGCAGTTTTAAAGTGATGATTTCATTTTTGAACCAGAACAACCTGGTCTAATGTAAAAACATATTGGTCTCTAATACCCAGCTGTGGATGCCCTGATAGCAACAATTACCATCAAGCATTTACAGTAACTGGTAATGACTGGTTTACATCACTGGTTGATTTTGGTCCACTACAATTTCAGAATTGTCTTAATTAGATCCAAACAGGACAGGCAAAAAAAGAAAAGAAAAAAGTCTTAATTAAGGCCCAATATAGGGTTTTCAAGTCATACCAAGTACCACGGTGGTTAGCACTGTTGCCGCACAGCAAGAAGGTCCTGAGTTTAATTCCAACATCAGGCTGGGGTCTTTCTGTGTGGAGTTTGCATGTTCTCCCGGTGTTTGCGTGGGTTCCCTCCGGGTACTCCGACTTCCTCCCACCGTCCAAAGACATGCAGCTTGTGGGGATAGGTTAATTGAATAATCCAAATTGTCACTAGGTGTGTATCTGCGAATGAATGTGAGTGCGAATGGTTGTCTGTCCCTGTGTGTTGGCCCTGCGACAGACTGGCGACCTGTCCAGGGTGTACCCTGCCTCTCGCCCTATGACAGGTGGGATAGGCTCCAGTGCCCCCTGAAAAGGATAAGCGGAAGCGAATGGATGGATGGATGGATGGATAGGGTTTTCAAGTCATACCAAGTATCTTAATTTCATTAAAGTCCAGACTGATTCGTTTACACCAAGTGTTTTGTTTCATTCATTCAATTGGACTTGCTTGTGTGCTTCAGATCCTAAGTGTGATTAAACTTAAGCCCAGGACCTGATGAGTTGATGTAGGTCCTGAAGTAGTAAAGGAACTCTGGGACATCACAGTAACAGCACCATGTTTGACTTTAATGCTGGTGTTTTTCTCTCACTATAGATGATTCAGTTTAGTGCAGTTAGTCAGCACAGCTCTTGGTTATCATTGAGATATTATTAGGCAACTTGTTTTTGCCTGTTCAGCTACAACGTCTGGGAGGGTTTCTGTTTTCTGGGGTCTCCAGATCCTTAGAAATCTCTTTGTAAACCTTTACAGAACTATATGTGTTTGTTTCACATTAGAGCAGCTCACGACTAGCAGTTTAGGGACAATTAAATATTCACATAGGACAGGGGTCTCAAACTCCACTCTTCAAGGGCCGGTGTCCTGAAGCTTTTCCATGCGTCCCTGTTACAAAACACCTGAATAACATTTGTAGGTCATTAGTGAGAGGATAGAATTTCACTGTGTGCTGAAGTGACATCCCCTAAGACTACTCAAATTTAAGTAATTTAAGTGTTTGGAAAAATGTACTTCTAAAAGTACTTTCATTGCATCATGTTCATTCACTCATGAGCTGCTATAACATGAATCAAATGGCTGAATTACCACCTCAGCATGCAGTCAGGTTCTGTAGAGTTTTGCTAATGACCTACTAATGTTATTCAGGTGTGTTGCAACAGGGACACATAGAAAAGTTTCTGGACACCAGGCCTTAAGGACCAGAGTTTGAGACCACTGGTGGTAGGGCATTGTGGATTTCAAAAGCTTCTTCCCTTAAATCACTGCCTAAAAACTGCTTTTTGTAATTTGTCATAATGACTTGCAAAATATAGGTGGGATGAAAACATAAACATAAGACATTTTATAGTGGCCTGATATTTTTATCAAGGCTGTTTTTTGAAAATAATCCTGCCCTAATTTACAAAAGATGAACTGTGTCTGAAAGTCATGTTTGTTTGTTTGTTTGTTTGTTTAAGAAATGTGGGAATCTCCAGCAAAGATCTTACATGCAACAGCTCAGATACAGCACTCACTTCTGTTCTTTTTTTTATCATGAAATGATCTACAAAGAAATTATCATCATACTAAATTTTGCTAATTAGGCCTTTATATCAGCTATGATACGTTTATTATAGATTTAGTGTAGTGCTTATTGCTGTGTATCAAACATGCCCCAAATGTGACTGAAATATGTAGAAACTGCTGTGTAGAAACTAGCTGTCTCCAAATTTCTCATTTTGCCAAAATTCATACAGAGTGGCCTGAAACTGTCTGCTGTAACCTCAGTGTGTTGGTTTTGTTGGACCATATAATATTTACAGTAAGTTACTGTAGCAGCACGTCTTGGTTTGAGTTTATAGACTTAGTTTATTGTTTTAATAGAACGTAAAAATGTCCTTATAACAGTTCCACCATCATTTGTTAAACATTGTCATTCTGTTCAGTCCAATAATTTACTGTAGAACTCTTTAGTATTTAAAGCCCTACATGTACTGTATTTTTGAGATTATAAGGCATAATGTCAATAAACAAGCCTGTTTTTAAGGCAGATTAAGCCAAACAGTCAGATAAGTCAAACTTTATTCAAGTCATTCATAAACAACTCTCAACACTGTTCAGTTGTAACACATAAAATACAGAACAATACACTCACTTTTTCAGTTCATTCCTCATCCACAAATTCATCAAACTCTTCATGGGTTGATCAGTTTGAAATCTGCTTCATAAGCATGTCTCTTAGCACGTGCCAGGTCCTTGTACACACACCATAATGTTATGTTGAAGCACCATACGAATTACTCTACGAGGGTCCTGACTATGGTAGCCATAATGCTCTGACAATACATCAAGCAGCGCAGCTTTGTAGCTTACCGAAGTATTACTAAAATATTTGACAGAATTTTGAGCGCTGTGTACCACAGAAATCCCGTTTGAGGTCAGTAAGCATAACCAGAATCGATACGCTAGGCACATTGTATGTTTTTGAGATAATGACAGGATTTTAGGTGTGCCATATAGTCTGAAGAATATGGTAAATCCAAGCATGTTGGAAATATGACTAATTCCAGGCCTTTTGTGTCTTACAGGTGACCTGCTGCAGAAGATCCTCTCTCTCTCTATCATTATAAGCAATTCTGTCTATCCTATCACTCTCCCAACTCTATCTAATTTGAAAGCCATTCTATCTTGTATCCCTCTCTCTACCGCTCTATCTAATTTGAAAGCCATTCTATCTTGTATCCCTCTCTCTACCGCTCTATCTAATTTGAAAGCCATTCTATCTTGTATCCCTCTCTCTACCGCTCTATCTAATTTGAAAGCCATTCTATCTTGTATCCCTCTATCCCTACTGCTCTATCTAATTTGAAAGCCATTCTATCTTGTATCCCTCTATCCCTACTGCTCTATCTAATTTGAAAGCCATTCTATCTTGTATCCCTCTATCCCTACTGCTCTATCTAATTTGAAAGCCATTCCATCTTGTATCCCTCTATCTCTACTGCTCTATCTAATTTGAGAATCCAAGTTTTGAGAATCCTTTCAGAATCCAATTTTCAGAAATCCAAGTTACCAGAACTTGATCTATCTGTTACAGAATTCTGAGAGATCTCTGCTCTCACTGCTCTTTCTTTCCTGTCTTTAAACTCTCTCACATTCAGTCATTTTGCTGGAAATTACAAGTTGAATATACAGTAGTAGAATTACAGTACAGTAGAACTTATAGTAGAAACTACTTACACAGCCCTACATTTGTCATTTTAATTTTGCATTAGACTTTAGTTTGGACTGCTAGTTTGGCTTACTTTGATCAATTGTATAAAATATCACCTTTTTATAAGTTTATTTGTAATAAGATAATCTGGTTATTTTGTAATACATACATTCAGATAAATAATAAATCAGATCCAGTCTGTTAGTCTGTTTCATTGGCTATAACATTTGACTGCAAGTTTATAGTACTATTATTTAAGGACAAACCCATTTTGTCACTCGGTGTAAGTATTCAGTTAGTATTGTCATCGAGAAGTGCCTGAGGACCCAGACTTCCTGTTTCCTGACTGCTGCAGAACATCCAGCTGAAGAAACCCCGTTTCTAAAAGAGGTACAATAAAACGCACCAAATTGTTTCCAGAGAACTTTGAATTTCCTTTATTTTTTGAGTTTGGAGTACAAATCAGCTTTTTAACATCTATTCATATATTCATAAAAACATTTTATAGTATAATAGTACATTTCTCAGATTTAACAGTAACTTGAGGAGTTATAAGTTTTTCTGTTTCAAGGTTCAGTTTTGTTTATATTTGTGTATAACCACATATAAGCTCCAGGTTGTACTTCAGCAAAATGCCAAGAAAAGGTCAAAGGTCTCAGTCTCAGAAGCTTAGACGTCAGAAGGAGAAAGAACAGCTGAATGTTTCTCAGAGCAGTGAGCAGGTAAAGGTGTGTGTTTCAACGTTTCCCAGCACTGAAGTGCAGAGCAGTGTTCAGACAGCCACAGTGTCTTATGCAGATGTGGTAAAGAAAGGTGTTCCCTCAGTGTCTGTCCCAGAGCCTGAAGTTATGCAGCTAATCCAGACTGAACCCCAGCTAACTGTACAAACACAGCATGATGGACAAGCTCCAGGACAGTCTCATGTACAGGTTACAAACAGTGAAAGTCGTCCACGAGTGAGTAGCGTCTGTGCTTCCCGAAGCCAGGCCGCTCCTAGGTATGGAAAGTACCGGAATCAGCAATGCATGGCTAACAGTTTGGTTTTCCTGTCATTCTTACACGAGGATGAATTTATTACCAGAGCAGATCTAAACCGTGTATTGGACAAAGGCCATGCCGTCTATTCAGATGCCAGACTGAGGTTTGTGAACAGTGTGTTTCTAGCCTGCGATGAACTTCCTTCAGTTGTTACCAGCCGCAGACACGAGTATCAAGTCGACATGTCTCAGTTTGCTCATTACGGTACATTTGATGGTACAGATCACTTTCCGAGCCTTGAACAGGGATTACAGTGTTTGGCTTCAGACGTTCGCTATGCTTTGCTAGTCATGGGAGGAACAGTCATCGCTGTTAGCAGGCTGACTTCAGGTGAATATGCATATTTTGACCCTCACCCACGTAAGTCTACTGGTATGCCATTATCGCCAAGTGTAAGTGGTGGAACTGCAGTTATGTTGAAGTTCACACGTCTTAATGACATGATTGACAGGATCAAACGTTTGTACCGAATGTTTAGCATCGCACCAACCTGTACCTATGAGCTACAGCCCATCGAGTTTCACAGTGAAAACGCTGCTGACCAAAGAGATGCTGATGAAAACAGACAAACAGCTACAACTGTTCCAGCACCAGCTTTAAATGAAGTTGTTCATGAAATAAACTCCCAAACATCTACTGACCAGACACAGAAGACTGTGAGAGACACTTTAACGACTGAAGTGACATCATCCAGAGTGGATTATTCAAATGAGACAGCTGCTACTGAAAACAACCATCTTCCTTCTGAGTACTTAGAAAAAGAAGCATCTGCATCTTCTGTGAGAGAAACGCAGGTAACATCAGATTCTGTTCCTCAGAATGATTCAAACAGTGCCTCCAGTTCAACTAAGATAACAGAGGAACTCTCAGATAAACTGCTGAAACGTAATAAACAGGAAAGGCAAAAAATGAGGAGAAGATTATTAGCCCAAGAAAAACTACCACAGAGAAAGGAAAATCAGAAAAAGAAAGAAAGGCAGATGTACACTTTTGATGAAAGTTTTAAGGCAAAGAAAAAAGGTTGTAGTAGAAAGTCTAATGATCCTGATCACAGACCGAAGAAGAGTGTGTACAAAAAATATCTGTATAAACTAAATGCTACATATAGAGAGAAACAGAGAGAACATTTCAGAAGAACCTATAGAGAAAGTGCTAAAATAAGAGAGAAAAAAAGAGAATGTGTCATAAGGATGTATAAAGACGATTCTTTATTCCGAGAAAAGCAGAAGGAACGTATGAGAAAAACATATAAAGAATCTTATAGACAATTTCCTATGTTTAGAGAACAGCAGAAGGAACGTATAAGAAGAAATTACAGAACTTGTGCTGAATTCAGAGAAAAACATAAAGCTTACATGAGGTCATATGTATATAACCTATATAAAAAAAGTGAAGATTTTAAACAGAAAAAACGATCTTATCTGACTAAGCGTTATGGAGAAGAAAAACAATTTCAGCAACAACACAAGGACAATATGAGAGAACGAATGAGAGTAAAATATTGGAACGGTTTTTCTTTCAGACAGATGCATAATATCAGATGTGCAATGAATATAAAACGGAAATATCGCCAGATGCATCGACCAGCTGAGACTTTACAGTGTCATCCAGAGAACACTTTAATGAATGAGGCCATATCTCGTTTCAGATCAAACATTAAGTCAGCACCATCTTATGTTTGTACTGTTTGTCTAAAAGCTTCTTTTCCTAATCAGGTGAAAATCTGCAAAAGAGAAAATTACTCAAAACACCAGACTGTAGCTCATCAGTGCCTAACTGGTAAATTTGTTCATGTGTGTGATGAAGCATGTCATGATCACTGCAGCTTTCCTGTTGAGAGAAAAAAAGAGTATATCTGTCACACATGTCACAGTTCCCTCAAAAGTGGATGCATGCCCAGGCTTGCTGCTGTTAATGGTTTAGAACTGCAGGATATTCCAGCTGAACTTTGTGATCTCAACATTCTGGAGAGACATCTGATTGCCAAATGCATACCATTTGCTAAGATTATTCCTCTTCCAAAGGGGAGACAGAGACTCATACGTGGTAATGTGGTGTGTGTACCATCTGAGGTCCAACAAACAGTTGACAGTTTACCGAGGATCAGAAGCCAATCACAGATCATGAGGATAAAGCTGAAAAGACGACTGTGCTACAAAGGCCATCAGCTGTTCCAGACTGTCACCTGGTCTAAACTCATTCAAGCTCTGCGTAAACTGAAACAAATTCATCCACAGTACACAGATATTATTATCAGAGATGATGCATTGCTTTGTGATCCAACGTTACCTGATGATGACAGCAGTGATGAAGCCAGCATGGCAAGTGATGATTATAATGAAGCAGATTTAATGGAAATTGACAACTATGAAAAAGATGCCCTTTTGTGTGAAAGTGAGTCTCAAAGTGACCAAGATATTAATATGCAATCCTGTGATGAACAACCAGAGGAACAAAATCCAGATGAACCAGAAAGTGATTTGAACAATGGAGGTTTTGCTCTAGAAAGTTGTCTGCAGCCTGTAGACATTTCAGAAGAGATTCTCTGTTTCACTGATAACACATATTGTGTGGCTCCTGCAGAAAGAAACAATCCTGTTAGCTTCTTCAGAACTCCTCATTTGGAAGCTATGGCATTTCCTGTGCAGTTTCCTACTGGTCAGAATACACTGGATGAAAAGAGACGTCTTAAACTCACACCAAGTGCTTACTTCAAGTCAAGGCTTTTCAACATTGATGCAAGATTTGCTAAAGACACAAATTACCTGTTTTTCTCACAGTTTGTCACTGAAATACACTTGGCTAATTCCAGCATGACAATACAGCTAAGGAAAGGTAAAACTATGACCAAAGATGGACGCAAAATCACATCAGGAATGTTACAAAGTAAGACAGAAGTAGAGAAGCTGGTAAGAAATAAAGATGCAATCAGATTTATGCAGCCACTCAGAGGAACTCCAGCTTACTGGCAGAAAACTACCAGAGATCTATTCAGCATGGTTCGCCAAATAGGAACACCTCAGTTCTTTGTCACTTTCTCTGCTGCTGAGATGAGATGGCCTGAAGTGATTCAAGCAATAAAGAGACAGCAAGGTGAAGAGGTTGATTTTGAAGCCCTGGACTGGTCAGAAAAGTGTGAAATTCTAAGATCAAATCCAGTAACCACCATGCGAATGTTTGATAAACGTGTTGAGGCTTTGTTCAGAGATTTGCTTTTTTCTCCTGCACAGCCCCTTGGTGAGATCATTGATTACTTTTACAGAGTTGAGTTCCAGCACAGAGGTAGTCCACATATACACATGTTGCTGTGGATTCGAGAAAAGGTAGAAGCAGATGTGGATGATGACCAAACTGTCTGTGACTTTGTTGACAGATACATCTCAGCTCAACTCCCTGATCCAGAAAAACAACCTGAACTGCACAAAAAAGTCACTGAGCTACAAAAGCACAGCAAAAACCACACAAAGACATGCTTTAAGAGTGTGAACTCTGGTTGTAGATTTGGGTTTCCCAAACCACCAGCTACAAGAACAATGATTGTGAGACAGGATGAGGATTCAGACACTGAAGCTGCAAAAGCCAAACTCAGACCTTTGTTGAACCTGCTGAAGGAACCTGAAGCTGCTTCCCTCACCATAGAGCAGATTCTGTCACGATGCAACTTGACAATGAATGAGTATGAACAATGCCTCCAAGACATAAACAAGAAAACAGCTCTGATTCTGAAACGTGACCCAAATGAGTGTTGGATCAACAATTACAACCCAGACCTGCTTGAAGCCTGGAACTCTAATTTAGATGTCTCATTCATTTTGAATGCCTATTCATGTATAGAATACCTCTGTAAATATATAACAAAGAAAGAATCTGGCCTCTCTGAATACCTGAAGACAGTTATTGACAACTCTGATAAGAACACCGTCAATGAATGTGATGAAATGAGAGCTGTGATGCAGGCTTACTCAAAAAAGAGAGAAATCAGCGCACAGGAGTGTGTGACTCGAGTCTGTGGCCTAAAAATGAAAAAATGTTCCCGCAGTGTTGTATTTGTACCAACAGATGATAACCCAGTAAAAATGAGTCGGCCCATGAGCTTCCTGGAAAGCACAACACACGACAGTTGTAATATTTGGATGACAAGTTTGAGTGATAAATACAAATGCAGACCTGAGACCCCAGAATATGAGGAAATGTCACTGGCTGATTTTGCTGCCTTGTGCAGGTTGGTGAGTGGTCCAAATGAAGGAAAAGATGTGCTTCCTCTTCTAAACCAGCTTGGATTTGTACAAAGGCGAAAGAATGATAAACCAGCTATAATCAGATATTACCACTGTTCACAGGAAAAAGATCCTGAGCAATATTATGGTCGACTGTTGAGACTTTACCTTCCACACAGATCAGAGCAGGAACTGAAACCACAAGGGTTCCAAACCTATCAGTCCTTCTACAACTCAGGTTTTGTACGACTTCCATGTTCAGACCACAGTGAGTCTGTGAAAAGGGTTGTGAAAAGAAATAAAGACAAGTATGAGAAGAACTCTGAGGATATTGAGAGTGCACTGGAAGAGTTTGAACAAAATAGGGATGTTGTGATTGATGAATGGTGTAATCTTGCTCCTGAATCTGAAGTTGTGAGGCTGCAATGCGATGAGAATCTTCCTGAGAGACATTCTGATGATGAGAACGAACAGGAGAATGTCCCCGACTACAGTCGTCAGTCTGATGCTGTAACAAAGATCAGAGCCGTCAGAGAACAACCTGCAGTCGATCCAGCCGTGGTACGTGTAATGTATCAGAATCTGAACCAGAAGCAGGCCTGCGTGTTCTATGCCATAAGAGACTGGTGTATTCAGCGAGTTTGTGGTTTGAACCCAGATCCATTTTTCTTCTATATCAACGGTGGTGCAGGAACTGGAAAGTCACATCTGATTAAGTGTATTCATTCTGAAGCATCAAAGATCCTGAGCAGACTGCCTGCTAATGCAGAAGAAGCTGACATATCAAATCCAACTGTTTTACTGACTTCATTTACCGGTACAGCAGCTTTTTCTATCAGTGGCTCTACGTTACATTCTCTACTGAAACTACCCAGGAGTCTGAAACCACCCATTCAAGGACTTGGTAACCAACTGGATGAAGTCAGATCTGAGCTGATGAATGCTGAAATTATTGTTATTGATGAGATTTCAATGGTTTCAAAACCCCTTTTTGCCTATGTGGATGCAAGACTGAAACAAATCAAAGGCACTCAGAGACCTTTTGGTGGAATGTCAGTTTTAGCTGTTGGAGATTTTTACCAGCTGCCACCAGTGCGACAGTCTAAACCTCTCTGTGTTTACGATCCAGAACAGATTGACCTATGGCAGGAGCATTTTCAGATGATCACTCTAACCGAGATCATGCGTCAGAAAGATGATGTGGCCTTTGCAGAGATGCTGAACAGGATTAGAGTCAAAGAAAAGACAGATGAGCTTTCTCAGTGCGACAGAGATTTGTTGTCACAGGCTGTGACTGCACCAGAAGAATGTCCAACTGAGGTCTTACACATTTATGCCACCAACAAGAATGTGGAATCCCACAACACAGATACCCTGAAGAAGCTTCATTCAAACATCATAATCATCAATGCAGACGATTTCCAGAAGGATAAATGTACAGGCAGAATGGAACGAAGAGACAAACCATTTACAGGTGGGCGAAATGATTTACCTGACACTCTGAATGTTGCTGAAGGAGCTCGAGTCATGCTGACCAGAAACTTGGACACACTAAACGGTTTAGTCAACGGTGCTTTTGGTATACTGATAAAGGTGGTGAGATCTGAAAATGATGGACACATAATTAAACTGGGGCTCAGGATGGACAACCGGCAGCCTATGAGACACAACCGCAGTGCTAATGCAGCATCTGATGATCTTGTTTACATTGAGAGAGCAGAGGAGAGTCTGAAGTTTAAAGGAGCGGTACGCAGACAGTTTCCTGTAAAGCTAGCATTCGCTTGCACAATTCACAAAACTCAGGGTCTTACAACACAGACAGCTGTAGTTTCAATGAAGAACATTTTTGAACCAGGTATGGCTTACGTTGCTCTCAGCAGGGTGACGTCTCTCAGTGGACTCTATTTGCAGGACTTGGATGAGAAAAAGATTTACGCCAATCCCGAGGTAACTGCAGCGCTCCAAACCATGAGACAAGCCAGTGTTGAGGAAATGATGCCTCTTCTTCAGGTCAGAGAAACAGCCAGCAGACTTGACACTCTTACACTGATCCATCACAATACGGAGGGTTTGCCATCTCACATCAGTGACATCAAGAGTCATCATGAAATGTGTTTAGCAGATGTTTTGTGTCTCACTGAGTCTCACCTTCAAGGCTCCTTTGTTGCAGACAGTCTTCATTTGGACGGCTACACCATGTTTAAACGCAACAGACATGTGTCCTACACAAACTTTCCTCACATGGCCAGCAGAAGTGGTGGGGGAGTTGTTGTGTATTTGAGGAATCATTTTCAGGTTCAGGTAAAACAGTATCTGCATAATGTCACTGATCTTGAGTTTTTAGTGTTGAAGGTTCAGGCTCCATTCCCTGCGCTCATTGCTGTTGTGTACAGACCCCCTGACTACAGTTTGACACCATTCATGCAAAACCTGGTAAGTCTTTTAGATTCACTTGAAATCATGGACTGTCACCCAATCATTGTGTGTGGAGATTTTAATGAAAACCAGTTGCAGAGTGGAAGAAAACAGATTCTGGAGCAGTTTCAGTCGAGAGGGTATTCACAGCTGATCACTTCTGCCACTACAGACAAGAACACCCTGCTTGACCTCATTTTTATTTCTCAGCCACAGAAATGTCTGTATTCAGGTGTTCTGAGATCATATTACAGTTACCACAACCCTGTCTTTTGTGTCCTGTCCTCGAGCCAATCATGAAGTCGTCTGGTGAGTTTTGAAACAATTACAGATCATGTTTGTTACAGAGTTTACTGATTGTAGAGCATGAAAAAGATTTTTCATTGAAAAAAGGGTCTTCCCTACTCTGTCTGTCAGAAGACCCTTTCTTATTGCAATGTTATTAATCATTTCACCAAATCATTGCTGAACTTCATGCAGAACAGAGAACATCTGCTATCATGCACCTCTGATCTGAAATGTGCTGCAACATTTATTAAACCAACATCATTTCTTTTATTCTCATGTTTTAAATGACTAAATCTTTTTACTGTGACGTATGTAGCTCAACAAACGAGATCTTCCCCTCCAAGGGCTTGAAAATATGAAATAGTAAATAAATAAATCCCACATAAATGCAGGTATTTATTATGGCTCACATGAATAAATACAGACAATTATATTTTCTTGATTATAGTAGCTTTTGTAGAATCAAAAGTTTTTGTGATGAATGAGGTTTTGCTTATCATGTTTTACAGGTAAAAAATGTCAAAAGTTATAAACTATCTTTACGCTACCAGAGATGTCTATAATGATACATTATGTAGAGAAAAACATTAGTACAGCTTACAGAATATGTATAAAAACTGATTTAGAAGTAAATGGATAGTTTTCTGAAAGTTCCCGACTACAGTTTAACACCACCCACCCAGATCAGCCCCCAAGTGTCTATGTAATGCTGGTATGGTGTGTGAGTTTGACTTGGCCTTTATCCGGGTGGGTTTGGGTTTGGGTGGATAAAGGCCAAGTCAGAATTCTCTGAGCAGCTGGAAAAAGCTGCTAATAAACAAAGACATCAAAAAGTGTGGGCTTTAGGTGTAGCCCCCGCTTTCTGATGCACTAATTAGACTTAGTAACCGACACCCCATACCAGCATTACATAGACACTTGGGGGCTGAGCTGGGTGGGTGGTGTTATAAGCACGTGTTTTGTTAGATATATTTTTTCAGACACCATCTTCATGAACTGCTGAGCCAAACCTGATCCATCAGTGCTGGACTGCACAGATAACTACATGCCACAAGGAGACTGCTGTGTTATGAATTGCCATACCAGTGTGTCTTCAATGGAGAAGATGACACACCCATCACCTGACCTCCTGCCTGATCTGGAGACCATCATCATGCTACCACACTACACACCTCTGAGACCATCAATGATGACTCATACTGAGGAAACTGTATTTCCTGTCAGAGATGCTCAGTGATCCTCAGAGCAGAGAGAGGTATCATTCTTTATCTTTGATAAAAAAAAATGTCAGTGTTTTTAATTCAATTAATTAATTAAAATCCTGTTTATTGCATAAATAATTCCACACTCAAATGATTATACTTGTTGACACTTTTTGAGTTTTAATTCACATTATGGATTACAAATCTATGCTTTTTCTACTCTGTCTCTCTGTGCAGGTATTGCTGTCTTCTGAGTTCTTCTGTGTCCCAACTGAGGCCTTCAAACCTCATTGCAGAGCTCATGTCTTTCCTCACCATCATGTGAGTGTGAGATTGCTCTGGATTCTGGTTATGTGGCCTGCAGCACCTATAAGGTATTTCAACATTGTTCATTGTATAACTTATTTGTAGTTTTTAGGGTTTCTACAGACAAAAAAAATGTTCCTTTTTCTGTATTTTTTAGAACAAGCTCGTCCAGTGTGCCTGCATTCCAGCTTCTTAGACTCTACGCAAGTGGACAGAGTATCAGTGTTTGGCCACTCTTACAGACACTGACTTCTGTCAATTCACTTCTACTGATCGGGCACCTCACTCCAGGAAGACAGAGGGCTGCAAGCCTGTCATCATTTCCAGTGTGGCTTTGTATTCTTGGGTTAGCATCAGATTTTTCCCACAAATATTCAAAGGTAACACTTGTTTTAAGCTTAGTTATTAAATCAAAAGTCTTCCCTTGTGTCATGTCTGTGAAGGTTCTCATGGTGTCCTTTGATGTAGTCTCTCTCTTCACTTGCATACCCACTACAGAGGCAGTGGAGACTGTCAGAAAACGACTACAAGAAGACAGCTCCTTGGAAGACAGGACCAACTTCACACCCGATCAGATGTGCACACTGTTAGACCTCTGCCTCACCACTACATATTTCAAATACAACGAGGGTTTCTACAGACAAAAACATGGCTGTGCCATGGGTTCCCCTGTGTCACCTGTTGTAGCCAACCTTTACATGGAGGAAGTGGAAAGGAAGGCTCTTGGCTCTTTCAAAGGAAGAGTACCCAGCCACTGGTACAGATATGTAGATGACACCTGGGTCAAAATCAAAAGGCAAGAAGTGGAATCCTTCACTGCGCACATTAACACCGTGGATAAAAACATCAAGTTCACCAGGGAAGACACAAAGGACGACTGTTTGCTTTTCCTGGACTGCGCTATGCACATTGAAGAGAACGGCAAACTCAACATCGAAGTTTACCGGAAGCCCACACACACGGACCAGTACCTCCTCTTTGACTCCCATCACCCTCTGGAACACAAACTTGGAGTAATTAGGACACATGTCAGTGTTTTTTAATTCAATTAATTAATTTAAATCCTGTTTATTGCATAAATAATTCCACACTCAAATGATTATACTTGTTGACACTTTTTGAGTTTTAATTCACATTATGGATTACAAATCTATGCTTTTTCTACTCTGTCTCTCTGTGCAGGTATTGCTGTCTTCTGAGTTCTTCAGTGTTCCAACTGAGACATTCAAACCTCACTGCAGAGCTCATGTCTTTCCTCACCATCATGTGAGTGTGAGATTGCTCTGGATTCTGGTTATATGGCCTGCAGCACCTATAAGGTATTTCAATATTGTTCATTGTATAGCTTATTTGTAGTTTTTAGGCCTTAACACAACTAAAATGTTCCTTTTTCTGTATTTTTTAGAATAAGCTCGTCCAGTGTGCCTGCATTCCAGCTTCACAGAAAAGAACATCAGACACCAGCGAGGGAGGATAAGAAAGACAGACACAACAACATTGTCATCCCCTATGTAGCCGGTGTATCAGAAAAACTCAGGAGAGTTTTCTCCAAGCATGACATCCCAGTGTACTTCAGACCCAGTAACACACTCAGACAGAAACTGGTTCACCCGAAAGACAAAACTCCTAAACACAAACTTAACAATGTGGTGTATGCTGTACAGTGCAGCGAGGAATGCCCAGACTTCTACATCGGAGAGACCAAACAGCCACTTCACAAGCACATGGCACAACATAGAAGAGCCACCTCCACAGGACAAGACTCAGCAGTCCATCTGCATCTAAAGGACAAAGGTCAGTCTTTGAGGATGCCAATGTTCACATTTTGGACAGATGGAGGAGTGAAAGAAGCCATTTACGTCCACTGTGAGCGACCATCTTTAAACAGAGGCGGTGGTTTACGACACCAACTGTCTGCCATCTATAATCCAGTTTTGAGTTCCCTCCCCAGACACCGTAACGTCCACTCACATCCTGGGAGTGGGCGTGGGTGATTTCCTGACCTCGGGAAATCACATGATAGGGTGGGGCCAGGTTTCACAATGAGCTCACCCGAAACCCTGGCTGATTGGGACCCACACCCACTTTCACACCTTGGCTCATGTGATTAGGTAGAGGATCATCAGGGGGTTCTTTGTCCCTCTTTGGGGGGAAACTCCCACTGGGTTTAAATCTGGGACTCTCCACCATTGACCCTTAGAACTGAAGAAGCTTCTCGGATGAGAGGTGAAACGTCTTCAAGGAACTCAAAGAAGTCCAGACGCTTTTCTTTCCAAGCTCCTTAGACTTCACTTGTGTTAATTACATTTTATTTGTTGTTGTTTTCTTTTAGATTTATATGCAGTGATTGGATGTGGTGGAGCTTTGTTAACCGTGTGGAAAACATCTGTTTGTGATGATATTTACAATGAGGCTTTAAGGTGACAGTTTCCATGTAATTTCAATCCTCTTACTAAGCAAAAACATGTTTGCAATTAACATATTTTTTCAGTTTTGTCTTTTGGATTTATGGTTAACATTCCTCTGTGACAGCAAATACTAAACTGGTCCAAGTAACCAGCATATCATTGGTCAAAGGCAAAAAGGACCACATGTCACACTAGCAATGAATTTTTGACTGTGTTTGTGTTAGTATAGAGTAGGTCTAACAGTGGTTTTCCACATCTGCTCTAATATATATAGATAATGGGTCAGACATATAAAGTCATTTTGAAAAGTTCATAAAGGTCATTTATATGTGTTCCTCTTTATCATTTTATATCAGGTCACACAGCTGACTTGAGTTTTGATCAGAGTAGAACCATAACATTCATGCTAATGGTTCTACTGTTTACAGTTACTTTATGATGGATTTCACCCTGGTCACAGCACTATGTGAAAAGCTGTTAGAGGTAAAGTTAAGCCAATTAATACATCATCATAAGTCACTCTCTAACGCAGGGCAGTGATTATTATTCACCATATTTATCATCGAATCATCTTGTGCACTTATTAACTAAATGTTGTTTGTTTGTTTTTTTTTGTTTGTTTGTTTGGGGTTTTTTTGTTGCCATTTTTACCTTTCACCAACTGTGTAAATTCTGCAATTTTACCTTGGTTTTGTTTCACATCAGTTTATCTGCTGGCTGGTATTCCTGTCTTCCTTCTCTCACCCCAACCGGTCGCAGCAGATGGCCGCCCCTCCCTGAGCCTGGTTCTGCTGGAGGTTTCTTCCTGTTAAAAGGGAGTTTTTCCTTCCCACTGTCGCCAAAGTGCTTGCTCATAGGGGGTCATATGTCATATGATTGTTGGGTTTTTCTCTGTATCTATGAAGCGCCTTAAGGCGACTTTTGTTGTGATTTGTTGCTATATAAATTGAATTGAATTGGTTTTCTTTCTTTTCTAATGTTTCTGGTCATTTTTCACAGTTAAACAAGTAACTTTGAGGTTACGTCATCGTTTTCAGCTGTTATCTGTATACATTTTTTTCCTAATAATTACATTTCTGCAAAATTATAGCAGTTCTGGTAAGTTGTAATATTTCTGCCAAGTTATTAATTTTTTAATAAATTATTACATTTCTGCTAAGTTGTAGCTTCTGGTAAACTACAACATTTCTGCTGAATTGTTATGTTTCTTCTAAGTTATTGCATTTCTGCTAAGTTATTACATTTTTGCTAACTTGATGTTCTTCTGCAAAGTTATTAAAATTTCAACAACTTTTTAAACGCTGACTTTGATTTCTTCAGCTTCTTCAGCTATTTTCAACTATTTTCAGCAGACAGCTTCAGCTTTACAGTTTCCTCTAAGTGATTGCAGTTCTGCTAAGTTATTCCATTTTAGCAAAGTTCCTTTGCTTCTGCAAAGTTTTTACAATTTCTGCAACTTTTCAGCTTTTTCAGCTACTTTTTGCATACAGCTTCAGCTTTAAGCATCCACACTGCATTTTCGCAGGAAATGCAAATTTTTCTAGTTGTGTGGATGCTTTAAGCATCCACACTATTGAGTTCCTGTTTCTCTTTATTCTTTATTATTATTATTATTCCGGGTGTTTCCGTACACTTTTCGCCGTAGAACTACTTCCACAATTTTCAGCCGATTTTCACCATTCAAATTTTAAACTATTCTGCTATTTTTGCTCTTTCCGGCTATATCTTTTGGTATTTTTAACTATTATACTTTTTAAAATATTCCACTTTTTTCCTTTAATTTGTCCCATTGAAATTAATGGGAAACTTCAGCAATTCTGCTAAATTTTGCTTGTTTTTGAAACTTAACTACTTCCTCAAATTTTCACCTAGAACAACCATTCAAACTTTAAAATGTTCACAAATTATTGGGCTATTCATGTATGTTTCAGCTTTTTCAAATATTTTACCGTTTTACTTTTATGCCTCTTAAAGTTTTGAGTTGCAAAATTGTGATTTTTCACAAAATACATGCGTTGTTATGGTTGCTATGCTCTTGGCTTCCAGTGTGACACTGAAGCTTTTGCAGCCTTCTCTTCATGTCCGAACAACTGTTTGCTACTTCCTCAATTTTCACTCAACTTCCACAAATTATACATCAAAACGTAGGTATTTTTGCTGGCTTTCAGAAAATGTCACTATCATTGTTGTGGGATTTATAGAATTTTGGCAAATCTCCTCAGACCAACACAAGGTCTCAAAACTCTGCATAGAAAGTCAATGGAGAGCTTGTTCAAAATCATCGCTGGATTTCTGTAATGAGAGGCATATTCGAATCGTCATATCTCCTTAACGAAGCAAAGTTAAGACATGAGGCTTGTCCCGGTATATCTTCAGACACTCCTGACGCTCACAATTCAAGAATTTCTTTCTCACCTATTACCGTTCTGAAATGAGTTGGACTTGTTTGAGGGTAGGAAATTCGTCCTTCGCTCAGATTTCTTCAGATTTCAAACTGTGGAAATGAACCACTTTTTTCTCTCGTCATAACTTTTTGTTGGATTTCCACAGAGACCTGAAAATTTCCATGATTGTTCACCAAAGCCTGCTGTCTCTTACGGTGAAAGAATGATATCGATACTCCAAATAGATTTCGAGTTAGAAAGCGTTGTTTGAGGGCAAGTCAAGGCAGTTTTTGCTTCGCTCTACTCAGTTATGGTGCATTACAAGTCAAATATCTTTAATAATTCATATTTTAATGATAAATTGTAAACACTGGAAGATTCCCCCATCTCTTCTGAACAAAACGGTGTAAGAATGACGGCTCTAGCCCCTACGGTTAGGAAATTATGGTCATTTGTTTGAGGGGAGTCATCACTATGAGAAATAGGCTGCAATAATCCTGTGCCTCTCTGTGCTGCGTGTGTAAAAAGAGGCACATGTTTTGGCGGGAAAAAGTACACAGGCTCTCTGATTGGTGGATTCAAATTCAGCAGCTCCCAGGCTGACCTAGAAACTTACTTCTCTCTCCCTGTGCATTTTTTTGCTGATTTTTTCATTTAACAAGTATATTTGAGGGACCCTCAGCATGTTCAGCATTTTTTCAGCTGTCCATTTTGCTTTTCCAATTTTTCTGTTTAACTTATTACTATTGTGCTAAATAATACTATTTCTGCTATTTTATAAGATTTGTGCCTAATATAGTATTTCTGCTAAATTACAGTATTTCTGCTTTTTATACTATTTGTGCTAAAACATAGTATTTCTACTAAATGTAGTATTTATGCTTAATCATACTATTTCTGCTTTTTATGGGATTTGTGCCTAATATAGTATTTCTGCTTTTTATAGGATTTTTGCTCAAACATAATATTTCTACTAAATGTAGTGTTTATGCTTAATCATCCTATTTCTGCTTTTTATAGGATTTGTGCTTAATATAGTATTTCTGCTAAATTATAGTATTTCTGCTTTGTATAGTATTTGTGCTAAAACATAGTATTTCTACTAAATGTAGTATTTATGCTTAATCATAGTATTTCTATATATTTCTGCCAGGTCACTAGGCAGCCAATCCTCTGTGAGGACTTAGACATTCAAATTTTCAAATCAGGGCCTGCACGGTTTCCCAGCCAATCATATATGTGTCCTGAGGCATTCAAATTTGCATATTGGGGCCTTCATGGCTTCTAAGCCAGCCAATCATATCTGAGGGCTGAGGAATTCAAATCCACAAATCAGGGCCTGCACGGCTTCCCAGCCAGCCAATCATATATGTGGCCTCAGGCATTCAAATTTGCATATTGGGGGAATTCGTGGCTTCTAAGTCAACAAGTCATCCATGTCGTATATCTCTAAAAATTCACATTTTAATGATAAATTGTTAACACTGGAAGATTCCCCCATCTCTTCTGAACAAAATGGTGTAAGAATGACCGCTCTAGCCCCTACGGTTAGGAAATTATGGTCATTTGTTTGAGGGGAGTCCTCACTATGAGAAATAGGCTGCAATAATCCTGTGCCTCTCTCTGCTGCGTGTGTAAAAAGATGCACCTGTTTTGGCGGGGAAAAGTACACAGGCTCTCTGATTGGTGGATTCAAATTCAGCAGCTCCCAGGCTGACCTAGAAACTTACTTCTCTCTCCCTGTGTGTGTGTGTGTGTGTGTGTGTGTGTGTGTGTGTGTGTGTGTGTGTGTGTGTGAGACAGGGAGAGAGAGAGAGAGAGAGAGAGAGAGAGAAAGCCTTTTAATGGGATGATCTCATTGTAAGATTCAAATTCAATATATTTAGACTGGTTGACTGAATTGGATCTTGTGTGTGTGTCTCTCTGTGCATGTGTGTTTCCTCATGTGTACATATTTGTAATTGTGTGGCTGTCATAAATTTTTTTGCAGATTTTTGTCATTTAACAAGTATATTTGAGGGAACCTCAGCATGTTCAGCATTTTTTTCAGCTGTCCATTTTGCTTTTCCAATTTTTCTGTTTAACTTATTACTATTGTGCTAAATCATACTATTTCTGCTGTTTTATAAGATTTGTGCTTAATATACTATTTCTGCTTTTATAGGATTTGTGCTTAATATAGTATTTCTGCTAAATGTAGTATTTATGCTTAATCATACTATTTCTGCTTTTCATAGGATTTGTGCTTAATATAGTATTTCTGCTAAATTTAGTATTTCTGATTAATTATAGTTTTTCTACTAAATCATAGTACAGTATTTCTGCTTTTTATGGGATTTGTGCTAAAACAAAGTATTTCTACTAAATGTAGAATTTATGCTTAATCATACCATTTCTGCTTTTTATAGGATTTGTGCTTAATATAGTATTTCTGCTAAATTATAGTATTTCTGCCAAATTATAATATTTGTGCTAAAACATAGTCTTAATTTAAAATTACAATATTCATAGTTCATCACAGTGTCTCTGGTAAATCACAATATTTCATGCTCTGTTGTACTATTTTTCTAAATCATAGTGTTTCTGTAATGTTTAAGTATTTTTGGCTAAATATATTCTTTCTCTTATCTTATACTATTTCTCCTAAATTCTTGTATTTTTGAGAAGTTATCATGTTTCTGGTAAGTTACAATATTTCTGCTAAATTCTGCTATGCTATTGTATTTCTGCCAAGTATTATGTTTCCTCTAAGATATTGCAGTTCTGCTAAGTTATTCCATTTTAGCAAACTTCTTTTGCTTCTGCAAAGTTTTTACAATTTCTGCAACTTTTCAGCTTTTTCAGCTACTTTTTGCATACAGCTTCAGCTTTAAGCATCCACACTGCATTTTCGCAGGAAATGCAAATTTTTCTACTTCTTTATTATTATTATTCCGGGTGTTTCCGTACACTTTTCGCCGTAGAACTACTTCCACAATTTTCAGCCGATTTTCACCATTCAAATTTTAAACTATTCTGCTATTTTTGCTCTTTCCGGCTATATCTTTTGGTATTTTTAACTATTATACTTTTTAAAATATTCCACTTTTTTCCTTTAATTTGTCCCATTGAAATTAATGGGAAACTTCAGCAATTCTGCTAAATTTTGCTTGTTTTTGAAACTTAACTACTTCCTCAAATTTTCACCTAGAACAACCATTCAAACTTTAAAATGTTCACAAATTATTGGGCTATTCATGTATGTTTCAGCTTTTTCAAATATTTTACCGTTTTACTTTTATGCCTCTTAAAGTTTTGAGTTGCAAAATTGTGATTTTTCACAAAATACATGCGTTGTTATGGTTGCTATGCTCTTGGCTTCCAGTGTGCCACTGAAGGTTTTGCAATTTTCACTTCATGTCCGAACAACTTCCTGCTACTTGCTCAATTTTCACTCAACTTCCACAAATTATACATCAAAACGTAGGTATTTTTGCTGGCTTTCAGGAAATGTCACTATCATTGTTGTGGGATTTATAGAATTTTCGCAAATCTCCTCAGACCAACACAATGTCAGAAAACTCTCCATATAAAGTGAATGGAGAGCTTGTTCAAAATCACCGCTGGATTTCTGTAATGAGAGGCATATTCGAATCGTCATATCTCCTTAACGAAGCAAAGTTAAGACATGAGGCTTGTCCCCGAATATCTTCAGACACCCCTGACGCTCACAATTCAAGAATTTCTTTCTCACCTATTACCGTTCTGAAATGAGTTGGACTTGTTTGAGGGTAGGAAATTCGTCCTTCGCTCAGATTTCTTCAGATTTCAAAGTCTGGAAATGAACCACTTTTTTCTCTCGTCATAACTTTTTGTTGGATTTCCACAGAGACCTGAAAATTTCCATGATTGTTCACCAAAGCCTGCTGTCTCTTACGGTGAAAGAATGATATCGATACTCCAAATAGATTTCAAGTCACAAAGCGTTGTTTGAGGGCAAGTCAAGGCAGTTTTTGCTTCGCTCTACTCAGTTATGGTGCATTAGAAGTCAAATATCTTTAATAATTCATATTTTAATGATAAATTGTCAACACTGGAAGATTCCCCCATCTCTTCTGAACAAAACGGTGTAAGAATGACCGCTCTAGCCCCTACGGTTTGGAAATTATGGTCATTTGTTTGAGGGGAGTCCTCACTATGAGAAATAGGCTGCAATAATCCTGTGCCTCTCTGTGCTGCGTGTGTAAAAAGAGGCACATGTTTTGGCGGGAAAAAGTACACAGGCTCTCTGATTGGTGGATTCAAATTCAGCAGCTCCCAGGCTGACCTAGAAACTTACTTCTCTCTCCCTGTGCATTTTTTTGCTGATTTTTTCATTTAACAAGTATATTTGAGGGACCCTCAGCATGTTCAGCATTTTTTCAGCTGTCCATTTTGCTTTTCCAATTTTTCTGTTTAACTTATTACTATTGTGCTAAATAATACTATTTCTGCTATTTTATAAGATTTGTGCCTAATATAGTATTTCTGCTAAATTACAATATTTCTGCTTTTTATACTATTTGTGCTAAAACATAGTATTTCTACTAAATGTAGTATTTATGCTTAATCATACTATTTCTGCTTTTTATGGGATTTGTGCCTAATATAGTATTTCTGCTTTTTATAGGATTTTTGCTCAAACATAGTATTTCTACTAAATGTAGTGTTTATGCTTAATCATCCTATTTCTGCTTTTTATAGGATTTGTGCTTAATATAGTATTTCTGCTAAATTATAGTATTTCTGCTTTTTATAGTATTTGTGCTAAAACATAGTATTTCTACTAAATGTAGTATTTATGCTTAATCATAGTATTTCTATATATTTCTGCCAGGTCCCCAGGCAGCCAATCCTCTGTGAGGACTGAGAAATTCAAATTTTCAAATCAGGGCCTGCACGGCTTCCCAGCCAATCATATATGTGTCCTGAGGCATTCAAATTTGCATATTGGGGCCTTCATGGCTTCTAAGCCAGCCAATCATATCTGAGGGCTGAGGAATTCAAATCCACAAATCAGGGCCTGCATGGCTTCCCAGCCAGCCAATCATATATGTGGTCTCAGGCATTCATATTTGCATATTGGGGAATTCGTGGCTTCTAAGTCAACAAGTCATCCATGTCATATATCTCTAAAAATTCACATTTTAATGATAAATTGTTAACACTGGAAGATTCCCCCATCTCTTCTGAACAAAACAGTGTAAGAATGACCGCTCTAGCCCCTACGGTTAGGAAATTATGGTCATTTGTTTGAGGGGAGTCCTCACTATGAGAAATAGGCTGCAATAATCCTGTGCCTCTCTGTGCTGCTGCGTGTGTAAAAAGATGCACCTGTTTTGGCGGGAAAACGTAAACAGCCACTCTGATTGGTGGATTTAAATTCGGCAGCTCTCTCCCTCTGTGTGTGTGTGTGTGTGTGTGTGTGTGTGTGTGTGTGTGTGTGTGTGTGTGTGTTTAGTGGGAGAGAGAGGACCCTGCCCTTATTTGGCAGCATGTCATTGTAGGATTTAAATTGAATATAGTTAGACTGGTTGACTGGATTAGAGCCTGTGTTTGTGTGTCCCTCTCTGCATTTGTGTTTCAATATGCCTCCATATTTGTAATTTTGTAAGTTATTACTATTCTGCTAAATCATAGTATTTCTGGTACTTTTCGGTACTTGTGCTAAATACAGTATTTCTGCTAAATCATACTATTTCTGCTTTTCATAAGATTTGTGCCTAATATAGTATTCCTGCTAAATTATAGTATTTATTATTTTTATAGGATTTGTGCCAAACATAGTATTTCTGCTAAATTATAGTATTTCTGCTTTTTATACTATTTGTGCCTAATATAGTATTTCTGCTTTTTATAGGATTTGTGCCTAATATAGTATTTCTGCTTTTTATAAGATTTGTACCTAATATAGTATTTCTGCTTTTTATAGGATTTTTGCTCAAACATAGTATTTCTACTAAATGTAGTGTTTATGCTTAATCATCCTATTTCTGCTTTTTATAGGATTTGTGCTTAATATAGTATTTCTGCTAAATTATAGTATTTCTGCTTTTTATAGTATTTGTGCTAAAACATAGTATTTCTACTAAATGTAGTATTTATGCTTAATCATAGTATTTCTATATATTTCTGCCAGGTCCCCAGGCAGCCAATCCTCTGTGAGGACTGAGAAATTCAAATTTTCAAATCAGGGCCTGCACGGCTTCCCAGCCAATCATATATGTGTCCTGAGGCATTCAAATTTGCATATTGGGGCCTTCATGGCTTCTAAGCCAGCCAATCATATCTGAGGGCTGAGGAATTCAAATCCACAAATCAGGGCCTGCACAGCTTCCCAGCCAGCCAATCATGTATGTGGGCTCCAGGTATTCAAATTTGCATATTGGGGAATTCGTGGCTTCTAAGTCAACAAGTCATCCATGTCATATATCTCTAAAAATTCATATTTTAATATTAAATTGTCAGCACTTGAAGATTCCCCCATCTCTTCTGAACAAAACGGTGTAAGAATGACCGTTCTAGCCCCTACGGTTAGGAAATTACGGTCATTTGTTTGAGGGGAGTCGTCACTATGAGAAATAGACTGCAAAAATCCTGTGTCTCTCTGTGCTGCTGCGTGTGTAAACAGATGCACCTGTTTTGGTGGGGAAAAGTGCACAGCCTCTCTGATTGGTGGATTCAAATTCACCAGCTCCCAGGCTGACCTAGAAACTTACTTCTCTCTCCCTGTGTGTGTGTGTGTGTGTGTGTGTGTGTGTGTGTGTGTGTGTGTGTGACAGAGAGAGAGAGAGAGAGAGAGAGAGAGAGAGAGAGAAAGGCTTTTAATGGGATGATCTCATTCTAAGATTTAAATTCAATATATTTAGACTGGTTGACTGAATTGGATCTTGTGTGTGGGTCTCTCTGTGCATGTGTGTTTCCTCATGTGTACATATTTGTGATTGTGTGGCTGTAATAAATTTTTTTGCAGATTTTTGTCATTTAACAAGTATATTTGAGGGACCCTCAGCATGTTCAGCATTTTTTCAGCTGTCCATTTTGCTTTTCCAATTTTTCTGTTTAACTTATTACTATTGTGCTAAATCATACTATTTCTGCTATTTTATAAGATTTGTGCTTAATATACTATTTCTGCTTTTATAGGATTTGTGCTTAATATAGTATTTCTGCTAAATGTAGTATTTATGCTTAATCATACTATTTCTGCTTTTCATAGTATTTGTGCTTAATATAGTATTTCTGCTAAATTTAGTATTTCTGATTAATTATAGTTTTTCTACTAAATCATAGTACAGTATTTCTGCTTTTTATGGGATTTGTGCTAAAACAAAGTATTTCTACTAAATGTAGTATTTGTGCTTAATCATACCATTTCTGCTTTTTATAGGATTTGTGCTTAATATAGTATTTCTGCTAAATTATAGTATTTCTGCCAAATTATAATATTTGTGCTAAAACATAGTCTCAATTTAAAATTACAATATTCATAGTTCATCACAGTGTCTCTGGTAAATCACAATATTTCTGCTCTGTTGTACTATTTTTCTAAATCATAGTGTTTCTGTAATGTTTAAGTATTTTTGGCTAAATATATTCTTTCTGTTATCTTATACTATTTCTCCTAAATTCTTGTATTTTTGAGAAGTTATCATGTTTCTGGTAAGTTACAATATTTCTGCTAAATTCTGCTATGCTATTGTATTTCTGCCAAGTATTATGTTTCCTCTAAGATATTGCAGTTCTGCTAAGTTATTCCATTTTAGCAAACTTCTTTTGCTTCTGCAAAGTTTTTACAATTTCTGCAACTTTTCAGCTTTTTCAGCTACTTTTTGCATACAGCTTCAGCTTTAAGCATCCACACTGCATTTTCGCAGGAAATGCAAATTTTTCTAGTTATTCTTCAAGTTGCTTCCGTACACTTTTCGCCGTAGAACTACTTCCACAATTTTCAGCCGATTTTCACCGTTCAAATTTTAAACTATTCTGCTATTTTTGCTCTTTCCGGCTATCACTTTTGCTATTTTTTGCTATTATACTTTTTAAAATATTAAGCTTTTTTCCTTTAATTTGTCCCATTGAAATGAATGGGAAACTTCAGCAATTCTGCTAAAATTTGCTTGTTTTTGAAACTTAACTACTTCCTCATACTTTCACCTAGAACAACCATTTAAATTTTAAAATGTTCACAAATTATTGGGCTATTCAGGTATGATTCAGCTTTTTCAAATCTTTTACTGTTTTACTTTTATGCCTCTTAAAGTTTTGAGTTGCAAAATTGTGATTTTTCACAAAATACATGTGTTGTTATGGTTGCTATGCTCTTGGCTTCCAGTGTGCCACTGAAGGTTTTGCAATTTTCACTTCATGTCCGAACAACTTCCTGCTACTTGCTCAATTTTCACTCAACTTCCACAAATTATACATCAAAACGTAGGTATTTTTGCTGGCTTTCAGAAAATGTCACCATCATTGTTGTGGGATTTATAGAATTTTGGCAAATCTCCTCAGACTAACACAAGGTCTCAAAACTCTCCATATAAAGTCAATGGAGAGTTTGTTCAAAATCACTGCTGCATTTCTGTAATGAGAGGCATATTCGAATCGTCATATCTCCTTAACGAAGCAAAGTTAAGACATGAGGCTTGTCCCGGTATATCTTCAGACACTCGTGACGCTCACAATTCAAGAATTATTTTCTCACCTATTACCGTTCTGAAATGAGTTGGACTTGTTTGAGGGTAGGAAATTTGTCCTTCGCTCAGATTTCTTCAAATTTCAAACTGTGGAAATGAACCACTTTTTTCTCTCGTCATAACTTTTTGTTGGATTTCCACAGAGACCTGAAAATTTCCATGATTGTTCACCAAAGCCTGCTGTCTCTTACGGTGAAAGAATGATATCGATACTCCAAATAGATTTCAAGTCACAAAGCGTTGTTTGAGGGCAAGTCAAGGCAGTTTTTGCTTCGCTCTACTCAGTTATGGTGCATTAGAAGTCAAATATCTTTAATAATTCATATTTTAATGATAAATTGTAAACACTGAAAGATTCCCCCATCTCTTCTGAACAAAACGGTGTAAGAATGACCGCTCTAGCCCCTACGGTTTGGAAATTATGGTCATTTGTTTGAGGGGAGTCCTCACTATGAGAAATAGGCTGCAATAATCCTGTGCCTCTCTGTGCTGCGTGTGTAAAAAGATGCACATGTTTTGGCGGGAAAAAGTACACAGGCTCTCTGATTGGTGGATTCAAATTTAGCAGCTCCCAGGCTGACCTAGAAACTTACTTCTCTCTCCCTGTGCATTTTTTTTGCTGATTTTTTCATTTAACAAGTATATTTGAGGGACCCTCAGCATGTTCATCATTTTTTCAGCTGTCCATTTTGCTTTTCCAATTTTTCTGTTTAACTTATTACTATTGTGCTAAATCATACTATTTCTGCTATTTTATAAGATTTGTGCCTAATATAGTATTTCTGCTAAATTACAGTATTTCTGCTTTTTATACTATTTGTGCTAAAACATAGTATTTCTACTAAATGTAGTATTTATGCTTAATCATACTATTTCTGCTTTTCATAAGATTTGTGCCTAATATAGTATTTCTGCTAAATTATAGTATTTCTGCTTTTTATAGGATTTGTGCCTAATATAGTATTTCTGCTAAATTATAGTATTTTTGCTTTTTATACTATTTGTGCCTAATATAGTATTTCTGCTTTTTATAGGATTTGTGCCTAATATAGTATTTCTGCTTTTTATACTATTTGTGCTAAAACATAGTATTTCTACTAAATGTAGTATTTATGCTTAATCATAGTATTTCTATATATTTCTGCCAGGTCCCCAGGCAGCCAATCCTCTGTGAGGACTGAGAAATTCAAATTTTCAAATCAGGGCCTGCACGGCTTCCCAGCCAATCATATATGTGTCCTGAGGCATTCAAATTTGCATATTGGGGCCTTCATGGCTTCTAAGCCAGCCAATCATATCTGAGGGCTGAGGAATTCAAATCCACAAATCAGGGCCTGCACGGCTTCCCAGCCAGCCAATCATATATGTGGTCTCAGGCATTCATATTTGCATATTGGGGAATTCGTGGCTTCTAAGTCAACAAGTCATCCATGTCATATATCTCTAAAAATTCACATTTTAATGATAAATTGTCAACACTTGAAGATTCCCCCATCTCTTCTGAACAAAACGGTGTAAGAATGACCGTTCTAGCCCCTACGGTTAGGAAATTATGGTCATTTGTTTGAGGGGAGTCCTCACTATGAGAAATAGGCTGCAATAATCCTGTGCCTCTCTGTCCTGCGTGTGTAAAAAGATGCACCTGTTTTGGCGGGAAAACGTAAACAGCCACTCTGATTGGTGGATTCAAATTCGGCAGCTCTCTCCCTCTGTGTCTGTCTGTGTGTGTGTGTGTGTGTGTGTGTGTGTGTGTGTGTTTGTGTGTGTGTGTGTGTGTGTGTGTGTGTGTGTGTGTGTGTGTGTTTAGTGGGAGAGAGAGGACCCTGCCCTTATTTGATAGCATGTCATTGTAGGATTTAAATTGAACATAGTTAGACTGGTTGACTGGATTAGAGCCTGTGTTTGTGTGTCCCTCTGTGCATTTGTGTTTCAATAAGTTATTACTATTCTGCTAAATCATAGTATTTCTGGTACTTTTCGGTACTTGTGCTAAATACAGTATTTCTGCTAAATCATACTATTTCTGGTACTTTTCGGTACTTGTGCTAAATACAGTATTTCTGCTAAATCATACTATTTCTGCTTTTCATAGGATTTATGCCTAATATAGTATTTCTGCTAAATTATAGTATTTCTGCTTTTTATAGGATTTGTGCCTAACATAGTATTTCTGCTAAATTATAGTATTTCTGCTTTTTATAGGATTTGTGCCTAACATAGTATTTCTGCTAAATTATAGTATTTCTGCTTTTTATACTATTTGTTCTAAATTATAGTATTTCTGCTTTTTATAGGATTTGTGCTTAATATAGTATTTCTGCTAAATTATAGTTTTTCTTCTTTTTATAGTATTTGTGCTAAAACATAGTATTTCTACTAAATGTAGTATTTATGCTTAATAATAGTATTTCTATATATTTCTGCCAGGTCCCCAGGCAGCCAATCCTCTGTGAGGACTGAGACATTCAAATTTTCAAATCAGGGCCTGCACAGTTTCCCAGCCAATCAAATAAGTGTCCTGAGGCATTCAAATTTGCATATTGGGGCCTTCGTGGCTTCTAAGCCAGCCAATCATATCTGAGGGCTGAGGAATTCAAATCCACAAATCAGGGCCTGCACGGCTTCCCAGCCAGCCAATCACATATGTGGTCTCAGGCATTCAAATTTGCATATTGGGGAATTCGTGGCTTCTAAGTCAACAAGTCATCCATGTCATATATCTCTAAAAATTCATATTTTAATATTAAATTGTCAACACTTGAAGATTCCCCCATCTCTTCTGAACAAAACGGTGTAAGAATGACCCTTCTAGCCCCTACGGTTAGGAAATTACGGTCATTTGTTTGAGGGGAGTCGTCACTATGAGAAATAGACTGCAAAAATCCTGTGTCTCTCTGTGCTGCTGCGTGTGTAAACAGATGCACCTGTTTTGGTGGGGAAAAGTGCACAGCCTCTCTGATTGGTGGATTCAAATTCACCAGCTCCCAGGCTGACCTAGAAACTTACTTCTCTCTCCCTGTGTGTGTGTGTGTGTGTGTGTGTGTGTGTGTGTGTGTGTGTGTGTGTGTGTGTGTGTGTGTGTGTGACAGAGAGAGAGAGAGAGAGAGAGAGAGAGAGAAAGGCTTTTAATGGGATGATCTCATTCTAAGATTTAAATTCAATATATTTAGACTGGTTGACTGAATTGGATCTTGTGTGTGGGTCTCTCTGTGCATGTGTGTTTCCTCATGTGTACATATTTGTGATTGTGTGGCTGTAATAAATTTTTTTGCAGATTTTTGTCATTTAACAAGTATATTTGAGGGACCCTCAGCATGTTCAGCATTTTTTCAGCTGTCCATTTTGCTTTTCCAATTTTTCTGTTTAACTTATTACTATTGTGCTAAATCATACTGTTTCTGCTATTTTATAAGATTTGTGCTTAATATACTATTTCTGCTTTTATAGGATTTGTGCTTAATATAGTATTTCTGCTAAATGTAGTATTTATGCTTAATCATACTATTTCTGCTTTTCATAGTATTTGTGCTTAATATAGTATTTCTGCTAAATTTAGTATTTCTGATTAATTATAGTTTTTCTACTAAATCATAGTACAGTATTTCTGCTTTTTATGGGATTTGTGCTAAAATAAAGTATTTCTACTAAATGTAGTATTTGTGCTTAATCATACCATTTCTGCTTTTTATAGGATTTGTGCTTAATATAGTATTTCTGCTAAATTATAGTATTTCTGCCAAATTATAATATTTGTGCTAAAACATAGTCTCAATTTAAAATTACAATATTCATAGTTCATCACAGTGTCTCTGGTAAATCACAATATTTCTGCTCTGTTGTACTATTTTTCTAAATCATAGTGTTTCTGTAATGTTTAAGTATTTTTGGCTAAATATATTCTTTCTGTTATCTTATACTATTTCTCCTAAATTCTTGTATTTTTGAGAAGTTATCATGTTTCTGGTAAGTTACAATATTTCTGCTAAATTCTGCTATGCTATTGTATTTCTGCCAAGTATTATGTTTCCTCTAAGATATTGCAGTTCTGCTAAGTTATTCCATTTTAGCAAACTTCTTTTGCTTCTGCAAAGTTTTTACAATTTCTGCAACTTTTCAGCTTTTTCAGCTACTTTTTGCATACAGCTTCAGCTTTAAGCATCCACACTGCATTTTCGCAGGAAATGCAAATTTTTCTAGTTGACTGTTTGATTTGTCACTTTTTTTAAAACTATAATTGTTGACTTATAAACTATTGCTAAAATGTATTTTTATTAAAATACCAAATAATTTATTACTTTATCATCTAATTAGATTATAATTCTGTAAATAGGGGAGATAGTGTGGTCTATGTGGGTTGTCTTCAGGTACTCTTCCTCCCACAGTCCAAGAACATGCATGCAAGGTTAACTGGAGATGTGTGATTGTGAGCATAAATTGTCTGTCTCTGTGTTTACCTGGCTACATCACCATGGTTACTGATGCTGAACCAATAACCTGGTCTGGATCAGGTTATGTTCAGAGTTTTTGTTTAAAATCAACTGAAGTGCCTCGTTTTCACTGATTCTTTCATTTACAGGAAGCTTTAAGTGTGATATAGAGTCAGTTAGGGTTGCAAAGGGGTGGAAAATTTCCGGTAAATTTCCAAAAAGTTTCTGGTAAATTTCCATGGTAAGTTAAGCTTGGGAATTTTGGAAATATTCCATATTGGAAACTTTCCATGGAAATAATGGGAATTATGGAAATTAATGGGAATTTAGGAGAACTAACTGGGAATATATTATTTCCAAGCATAAATATAAACAGAAATCATAAGAAAACCTCCATGCAAAATGTTTTCAACAGATATTTCAACAATTTATTTGTAAGTACAGTAGAATAGAACACGTTTCAATAACTTGTTTCATGGATGAATAAAAACAGAAATGTTGAGTTCAATATTACCATCCCCTAACCCCGCTCATTCAAAAATGCCCCCTGTCCAAAAATCTCCACAAAGTCCCATTCAAAAGGTTAAATGAAAAATGCCACTTATCCTCCAAAACGTCCCATTAAACATGCAAATCTTCCTTCAAGCAATCCTCTTTTCTCATTTTTGCTCAGTCAATAGACTCTTCCTGGACCTCATCATCATCCAACAACATGTCCACTTCCTCAGCATCCAACTCTGAGTCTTCCTCTTCAGTGTCACTTTCCAGCTTTGTTGAGGATGGCTCTGTGTCAGGCTCAAAGAGCCGTAGGTTTGCCCGAATGCCGACCAGCTTTTCCACTCTCACATTTGTGAGCCTGTTGCGAACCTTTGTGTGGGTGTTGCCAAACAGTGACCAGTTGCGCTCGGAGGCGGCTGATGATGGTGGGATTTGGAGGAGGATGGAGGCTACAGGTGCAAGGGCCTCAGATTCACATAGTCCCTTCCACCAGGTGGCTGCAGATATGTGCTGGCATGACTGCCATATTCCATCCCCTTTCCAAAGGCCTTGCTTTGTTCGATACTTTGCCAAACTACCTAGAAGTTTGCCTTTATTGAGACCCAGGTGGTCAGACATGGCTGTAATGACCGCATAGGCACCGTTGATCTCTTCCCCAGAAAGTATGCCCTTGTCATATTTGGGGTCCAGCATGTATGCTGTTGCATGCACTGGCTGCATGAAGCCAGTGCATGCTCCCTCTGCTGTTCCAATGACTTGACCACAGCCGTTTCCTCTGCTTTCAGTAGTAGGGAAGTGGGCAGAATTGTCTGGATTTCTTCTTTGAGTTCTGCAAAAAGGCACTGGACATCTGACAAGATGGCACCATCCCCCTCTATCTTCGCTATTGCTGCTGCAATAGGTTTGAGGATTTTCCTGCTGCTAGATACTTGTAGCACCCCACCCGTGATACGGAGTCTAAATCCACTTACCTCAGTTTGGACCCCCTAGGCGGGGTGTTAGGTTCGTTACAGCCTAGATACCACAAAAAGGTTCTGGTATAGACAGGAATCAGAGAAACTATCAGTAAACCTTTGCCTGCAAGTTAGACTTAACCAGTAGTAAAAGAATCAACCCCAGACAACTCTTTAACACAAACCAAACGATTACTGAATGTAAGGGCAGGAAAAAGTAATGTATAAAACACCCTTTTCTTATCTCAACTCAAATGATATCCAGCTCCATAAACAAATGAAACATGCTGTGTAAATGAAATATTTCCCTTTGAAATTATGTTAAACAACACAAATTATGTTATCACCTCTTGGTAAGTGACTCACGAATGTACACTCAAAAATATGCTATATAATCCACTAGATACACAATATTCACACATGGGCCCCACACACACTCACATTCACACTTGTTGCAGGCCTGTTTGCTGCTCACGCCGGACGATGGAGAAAAATCCTCTTCTCCCCAGTAAGAGCACGAAAGTCCAACTTACAGTTCAGTTGCTCGGTAGGTTTCCGTTCGCCAGTCCCAAACTAAATTCACTCTCCGCTCTCCCTGCGGACCGGATGCTGTCTCTGCTACAACGCGTTAGCCAGTCACTGTCCAGCTCTCCGACAGTCCATAGCGGCTGCCTCCGTGGCGCAGCCAGGCAGTCCGGGCTAGCCTTTAGCCTCGGCGGTCGTAGCTGGAAACACAGTTTTTTCACGGTGGTGCGACCATTGAACACAAAGTCACTTCCCCCACACTCTGTTGCGAAGCTCTCACACGGTTAGCTTTCTAGTCCGACACTCTTTTGTGCTAGGTAACTTCAGTAAAACTAGCTGAGTCTCTCACTTTGGTTCAGCTAACCTCGTGCATCTCTCCATGCCGTTCTCCTCTCTTCCTCCATTACAACAGATACCCAGGTCCCGTTTCATGCTACCTTCACGGGCCTCCAGAAAATTAGAACTCTGAACAATACTTTAACTCTCTTCAGAGTTACATACCATAAAATAATACTTTATGATTAACATAACAGGTTCATTGCTCTAATTACCTGTATTTACCTTGTGACATATTACAGGGCAAATTACATTCAGAGTACAGTTAAATCACATAATATTAACTGTGAACACCTTATGTTACTGTGGCGTTTAAGTCCATGGGAATTACGAGTATCTACTCCCAAATTCCATCCGGGCTACATACTCTTTCCCAGAACACATCATCCAAGATGACCTTCTTGATGTCACTGTCGATGCCTACAGACTGGGATATGGCCATCTCTTGCAGAGACTCCTTTCCCTCCAGAAGGCTGTCAAACATGATAACAACACCACCCCATCGCGTTATGCTGGGAAGCTTCAGTGTAGTACTCTTGTTCTTTTCCTTTTGCTTTGACAGAAATGTAGCGGAAGTTACTTGTTTGCCTTTAACATATTTCAGAACTTGCTTCACTCTCTTATTCAGAGTGTCCATTGTTTTTAGTGCCATTATGTCTTTTAGGAGAAGGTTTAGTGTATGGGCTGCACAGCCAATAGTAGTTATATGTGGTTAGGTCTCCTCCACATGTGCCCAGGCAACCTTCATGTTGGCTGCGTTGTCAGTGACCAGTGCAAAAACTTTATCTGGTCCAAGGTCATTGATGATCACTTTTAGCTCATCTGCAATGTATTGGCCTGTGTGTCCGTTTTCCTTTGTGTCTACACTCTTGTAGAACACAGGCTGAGGAGTGGTGATTATGTAGTTAATAATTCCTTGTCCCCTGATATTGGACCATCCATCAGTGATGACTGAAATACAGTCAGCTTGGTCAATGGTCTGTTTCACCTTTGCTTGAACTCGACTGAACTCTTCATCCAGTAGATGAGTAGACAATGCATGTCTGGTTGGGGGAATGTATGCTGGTTAGAGAACATTCAAAAATCTCTTCCAGTACACATTGGATGTCAGCATCAGGGGTGAGCCAGTTGCATAGATTGCACGAGCGAAACACTCATCTGCGTTTTTCTGGCTAGTGTCATCCATAAAATCAAAGAATCCTCCGATGCCAGAGGGACCAGGAGCTGATGAGTGGGTATCTGACTCTGATACAGCTGAAACAGATTCATTTTCCCCTTGAGTGGAACTCCTGGCTGCTGCATGTGTTGGGCCTTGAGGAATTTTTTTGCACTTTGCAATGTGCTGCTGCATTTTTGTGGCATTCTTCACGTACGTCTTATCACAATATTTACACATATATACAGGTTTCCCTTGCACATTAGCTGGTGTAAAATGTCTCCACACATCAGATAGCGCATGTGGCATTTTTCTGTAAAATAAAACAAGAGCTTGTAAAAATGCTAATGCAATGCAAGAGATCGTAATAATACAATTGCAATATGATAATAAACAGATATAAATAGTAAGGCTAGCTAAACAACTGGAATGATCTTCAAAACAAAACAGCCAAATGAGGAAGCTAGCATCTTCTTTATGTTATACTAGCTATGGCTTATTTAGCATCTAACAGATGCTAGCATTTTATTTAGCATCTTATCAGATTGCTATCTATAGGATTAATACATTTTATGTGATATTCACAATTTAAACATTTAATGAATATATTTTCCCATAATATCATCAAAACTTACCTCACTTGTTAAGTCCACAGGCTCAAATGTGTGCCTTCAATACTCTTTGTCCTTCAGGCTCAAAAGTGTGGTCCATGTGTACATGTGATGGAGGCATGCACAGTGCCAGTAGGTGGTCTCAATAGCCATGCAGCAAGCATGTGCTCTGTACATGTGATTAAGGAATGGCATGGATATTCAAGTGTATTTGAATTGCATTTGTTTGTTTTTGTCAATATTATGCTAAAATATACTTTGCTCAACTATATTTAAGTTCCCTAAGAAGAGCCAACCTTCAATTTTGAAAATTCCCAGTTTATTCCCATAAATTCCCGTTAATTCCCGTTTATTCCCATGGAAAGTTTCCATCTTTGAAAATTCCGGGAATTTTGCAACCCTAGAGTCAGTCATATCTGACTAATGTCAGTGAATGAGGCCCAGCTGTAAAGTCACAGCAGTCACACTGTATGTGTCTCATTGTCACTGGAGTTTAGGCTCCATGCATCCAGCTGGTGCTGCAGAAAAAGTAGAAATGTTTCTGTTTGGTTCTAATGCTGAGTCTCTTTTACAAAGATAGCACTGCAGCTAATCCTGCTCATGTAGCCAGTTAGTAAAAACTCAAGTCACTGTCAGACACAGCAGACATTTATTGATAATCTCACTGTATGTGGTCTTTTAGCGCCTCCTAGTTGTGAACATGTGGAGTGGTGTTAGTCTGGGTGACGAGTGTAACTGTTGAGTGAGAAAGACTGTGGTCGTGTCCAAATTCATGGGCTGCTTCCTCCTGAGCACCCGGCCTTCGCGGTCTACGTGGGCCGGGTCCTCAGAAGGTCGGGTAGGCCGGAAGTAAACGGCCGTGAAATTGGACGGTCTAGCCTTCTGATTAGCGTCACTGCTGTCTCGGTGGAGTTTAATAAACTCGGCCGTCTGCTCCTTGCTATCTAAAATATAACAGGACACTGGTGTAAATTGTTGACCATCTCACACGTCTGTTTAATCAGTTTTCTGTTTGACGTTTATTCAGTTGTGTAAAAACCAAGGACGAACCCACCCGGGGGATTCATAGTTTTATTTTATCTAATCTGATAACTTTAATCTCAGCCAAACCGATTTACTCACGAACAAATAAAACACTGAAAAAGCCCAACAATAACATTTTTAGGTTGTCTAAGTGACTTATATATTACTTTTAACCTGATTAGCGAAAGTCTGCGGTGATCTGAAAATGATGTGCCGGGAGTTGTGCCGTTCTCGGCCGCATCAGTGACCCTCGAGCTCCCGGCTAGCTGTCGAGCTGGTGGGTAGCAGACGTCTCCGAAAACGTCGAAGCACTTTTGCAAATATGCGATATCTTGATAAACCGAGCAGATATTTGATGTTTACACAACTACTTTCTCGCCTGAAAATATGTTAAAAGTTTTGTGACCCAGAAAGATTAATAAGAGTAAATTTAAATCTTAGTAGCGGTCGCCATTACCAGAAACTGGAGTTTGGCTGGGCCGCAATATGAATTCTGGGATATGGTGGGCCACGAAGGACACACCCGACCCATCCTTCAAATTCGGGGAAAAGGAGGACGCATTTGTCGGCTGCATTCGGAGGAGTCCACGAATTTGGACAGCCTTCGGCGCGTCGCTGTGACGTTATCGGTCTACAAATGCGGCTCAGGAGGAAGCAGCCCATGAATTTGGACACACCGAGCATGCGTGCTGGTAGCACCTTAGCCACAGCTTGAGTGTGGAGGAGAAGCTGAAAAAGAAGGTTTTCTAGTTTGTAAGGAGGAAAAAAACTGAGAGGAATAAGTTAAAGAGAGGCTGGAGAGTAACACAGAGCAGCAATGAATGCTGCTCACACAATTTAGACAGTTTAGCATTAAATGTTCGAGTGAGTTAGCTCCCAGCTAACTAGCAAACCAGCTAACTAGCAAACCAGCTAACTGCACCCACAAGCTGCGACTGCGTCTTTCTAACAAGAGCGTCAGACACTCAGACTGGTTTTCTTTGTGGATGATGATTTATTCTCACTGATCCTTCATGATGATGCTGCCATCCACCCACTGCTCCTAGCAGTGTTGCCAACTCCTCAGTAAGGAAAATTGCTATTGGCTGTCCTAAAAGTTGCTGGAAGTCGCTGAATGACGTCATCGCCTAATTTGGATAAATGGTCATGCTAATGTAATTGTAACGTACGTTGTAGGAGAGAAAAATAACATCGTGGAAGCGACATAACGTGAGTAAAAAACGTCCTGGAATGCATTTAAATAAATAAATCATAGTTCTGTCTGTAACTATTACAACACTCTCACCACATTTGTTAACAATTCTCTCAACAAATGTGTTTCTCCTCGTTCTTTGTTATCCAGCTGAGACTTTGGGTATAAATGTGTCATAAACAGGAGAAAGCAGTGCAGGTTCAATGTAATCAAACCTCAGACTGAGTTCAAAATCATCACCTGTCCCTGATACCACGTCAGCACCAGAACCATGATGTGTTTACTCACATTTAAAAAGGTGGAGGTCAGTGTGAATGGACTGTTGTCATTGGTCTGAATGTGCTTCTATAAACATGTGCTCTTCATTATTGATGTTTTCCTAATGAACAGAAAATGAGACTTAATAAAATCCTCTGACTGTTGTTGGAGCAGGTTGGGTCCTGGGTTTGAGTCCCCCGCTGAACCACAGGGGCTTCTAGCTTTGTTTCACAGTGTATAGAACAACAAATAAAACCAAATCTCAAAAAAACGCATCAAACTTTGAGGGTTGAACCAAGGATGAGGAAGCAGACTCGGCCCCAAACAGCTGGATATATGGATGTTACCACAGCAACCACAGCAGTGTGCTCTCAGTATATTTAGTTGTATAAAGGTGTTTGTGGTGTGTTGCAGCTGAAGCAGCCTCATGTATGTTGACACAGGGAGAAAATAGTGTGAGGACACTGTTCACAGCAGTCACAGCTCGCTGCCTTCAACAGTCTCTTCCTTCCTTGTTTGGATGTCACTGATATCATCTTCTGCTCTCACACTGACCACCTGTTGGAGCTAACATGCTAACATGGAAGCAGCAGGTATGCCACCTGTGGCAGCTGAGGTCACGTGATCTGAGTGTTTGAACCACACGTTGGAGCAGCGTTTCCAAACATCTGCACTTCAGAAGCTCCAAAGTGTGGAAACGTCACTGTGGAGCATCCCAAGAGATTTTCTTGCCTCTGCAAAGCTAAGCTTGCAAACAGCTTGTCAATCCCAACCAATCAGAGCGCTCCTTATGTCACGTCACATGACGCGTGTGTTTACCTCTTTGATTAGCACCCAAAGAACTAAAGAAAGGCTAAAAGGACGTTCAGCCAATCAAATCCCTCCTAGGAACAGGAAGTCTAGAGAGGAAATGGAGCAGAGAAGGAGAATCACCAGTTTAAATGTCTGAGTTTTAAACTGGTGACCCTGTAAAAAGGCTTTTATTGACTCTGTTTTCTTTACAGCTTTTTTCACCATTTAAACTGTTTAATATCAGATTTAGAAATAACTTTTGGACAGTTGTTGTACATTTCCACTAAAATGTGACACAAATAATGACTTTCTGACTTTACTTTGGACTAATCTAACGACTCAGCCTAGCTATGTTGGACTTGGTGTGGAAGCAGCTCCCAGTTTGAGTTCAGGAGACAGACACCCTCTACTTTGAAGATCAGCTTCAAACTTTCCTTTTTGATAAAGCTTATAGTTCGAGCTGGATCAGGTGACCCTGAACCATCCCTTAGTTATGCTGCTATAGGCTCAGGCTGTTGATGATGCTCTGCTTTCTTCTCCACTCCCCTCTTTTCACTCCTGATGCTTTTATATGTCACGACTGCATGTCCTTAACTTTTGTGTCTCTCTGAGCTCATCTCTTCTCTTTCCCCTCACCCTGCAACCAGTCATGGTAGATTTTTTTGAAGCTGAGCTTTGCTCTCTTCAGTTGGGTGTCTTCCCTGCTGCCTTTAAAACGGCGGTGGTGAGGCCCCTTCTGAAGAAGAGCAATTTGGATTGTAATGATTTTAATAACTACAGACCTGTATCCAACTCACCATTTTTAAATAAAATCTTAGAAAACTTGTTTTTACTCAGATTACTGATTTTCTCAATGATAGACAGATCCTGGAGATATTCCAGTCTGGATTTAGGGTGAACCACAGCACAGAGACGGCTCTCCTAAAGGTTTTAAATGATCTTAGATGTAACTGGGACGCCCAAAAGCTCTCAGTCCTGGTGCTGCTGGATCTAAGCGCAGCCTTTGATACAGTAGACCACGCTATTCTTTTAAACAGACTGAAACACATGGTGGGCCTCTCTGGTGCTGTACACAACTGGTTCACTTCCTATCTCTCTGACAGATCTTTTATGGTGAGTATGGATACATGCTCCTCTAAGATCCATAAAATGACATGTGGTGTGCCTCAAGGGTCGGTTCTAGGCCCTGTACTTTTTAATTTGTATATGTTGCCTCTCGGCAGTGTCATCAGGAGGCATGGAGTGAACGTCCACAGTTACGCTGATGACACGCAGCTGTACATCTCTGTGTCTCCTGATGACACCAGACCAATGGATGCCCTTTTTAACTGTATCTTGGATATAAGATCTTGGATGGCAGAAAACTTTTTACAGCTTAACCAGGACAAAACTGAAGTTTTAATTGTCGGTCCTGAGGCTCAGAGAGAGAAACTCTTGTCTAAATTACAGGCATTTTCACTATGTCCTTCGCTACAAGTGAAAAACCTGGGTGTTATTTTTGACTCTGAGCTTGGTTTTATCCCACATGTTAAACATGTAACCAAAATTGGATTTTATCATCTAAAAAATATAGCCAGAGTCCGCCCTATTCTCTCTCGGGCCAACACGGAGATGCTGATGCATGCTTTTATTACCAGTCGCATTGATTACTGCCCTGCTCTCTGGTCTTCCTAAGAAGAATATTTCAACTTTACAACTTTTACAAAACTCGGCAGCTCGTGTGCTTTTAACCATGTAAAGCACTTTGTGCTATATCTTTGTATGAAAAGTGCTTTATAAATAAAGATTGATTGATAGATTCTCCTCCAGGAGCCTGTTTTCACTGGGAGGATCGTTGTGTCAAAGGGAGTTCTTCCTTCCCACCATCACCAAGTGCTGCACACAGTGGATTGTCTGGTTTTTGGGGCTTTCTCTCTAATATTGGAGGCCTTACACTGTTAAACAGCTTCAGACGACTGTTGTTGTCTGTTGGGAATTGTCACTTTTAAATAAAGTTACATTGAATGGATGTAAATGGATAGATGTTATTGTGACAAACAGAAAATGATCTTTAAAAGATAGATTGTTGTTTTGTGTGTCTGCAGTCTGTCAGGCTGTCTGATCACAGAGAAAGGCTGTACTTCTCTGGCCTCAGCTCTGAGCTCCAACCCCTCCCATCTGAGAAAGCTGGATCTGAGCTACAATCATCCAGGTGACTCAGGAATGAAGCTGTTGTCGTCTGGACTGAAGGATCCAGGCTGGAGACTGGACACTCTCAGGTATGGAGAGAATGTCTGATAGAGGAGGACAAGCTGGAAACATTTCCTGTGTCCTTCACTCACTTCCTGTTTGTTTCCTGCAGATGAGACATGAACAATCACACATGCAGGAATATTTTCAGGGACAGACACACTAGTCTAGCTGGATAGTACGTGGATATTTATGTAGGGGGTCTCCAAGGAGTCTGTTTGCAGGAACATTAATGATAACTGATAAGTCATGTTGAGAGTTTCCTTAAAAGTAGACCTACAGTTAGGTCCATAAATATTTGGACAGAGACAACATTTTGTAACTTAAGTTTTTAAAAATCTCAGTGACGAACCAATTTCAGTGACCAAAAACGCCGTTTACGTGTGGACGAAAGGTGCAAACGCATAGAAAAATCTGCGTTTTCAAAAATACCCGGGTACGTGTGGACGTAGCCTAAGGATCAAACCTCAATCATTATGCAATCGATTATAGAACTCTAAGCATATATGAGTAAATATTTCTAAGCATAAATGACAATCAACAATATAAACCTTACAGCTGGTTTTAATAACAGAATTTATTTGTTTCTCAAATGAGAAAGAGCTATCGAGAAACACTCCTAAATCTTTAGTTGTTAACTTTTCCAGTGGGCCAAGGTCAACATTATCTGCTAATGCTAAATAGGCTGCCGTTATTAACTAACGCTAATTTGATGCGAATTAGCATTATGCACTAATGTTAACACTTACTTTTTAACAATGTGAACGGCTAATGCTAACATTACAACAATGTTGTAATGCTAGGGTAAGCATTACAACATTGTTGTAATGCTTACCCTAGCATTACAACAATCTGAGCTGCTAATGCTAAGTAGGCTGCCATTAGCACCTACGTCTAATTCAAGGCAGATACGCATTAGAACCTAATGCTCATATCGTTTTCCTTTACTTTATAACAACGTGAGCAGCTACTGCTAAATAGACTGCTGTTATTAGCTATCCACCAAAAATATCCACCAGGGTGGATATTTTCGAAAACTCAGTTTTTGCATTTACGTGTGGACGAGAAAAACGGAGAAAACGCAGAAAACGCAGCGTCAAAGGTGTGCGCCTTTTTTGACGTCACACTGTGCGCCACGTTATTGTTTGGGTGAAATGAATTTCTACAATACTGTTACTGTTAATTCTACTCTCTGCAGTGTTTAAATGCTTACATATACACACAGTTACTGTCCCTCCACACATACGACTCGGTTCTGCTTCTATGCCCCAGCTTTGTTTACTTTTTCCCACCAAGGCTTCTAGACTTCTGATTGGCCAACATTTCTACAGGTTAGGAATATAGCGCCACCTGCTGCTTTGGCATGTTCCTGGCAGCGTTTTCCTTCATTTCTGCCTTTATGTGTGGACGGGATTATTTTTTAAAACGAAAACGGAAAATCTCCGTTTTCAAAAATACCCGTGTACGTGTGGACGTAGCCTCAGTAGTCTGTAAAGACTCTGTGTGCCTTCCAGAGTGCTCTGGCATGCACACACACCTTAAGGTCATGAGAGAGGTCGTACCTTCTCTTACTGATTTATGGTGTAGGAGAACACCTGCTCTGTGTCTGGTTAAGTATAAGAGCCCTTTGTTAGGGGGACCGCTGGACTCTTAGCACCAGCTTTGGGGAGTCTTCACAGGGTCACATCTGGAACACACACAGACACACACGCTATGCACAGACTGGTACTCTTTGTTCATACCTGTGTAAGACGTCACATGTTAATGAACTTGTGCATATTCATGTGACCTCAATAAAGAGCAGTGTTACGAGGGAGCAGACGAGAGCGACTGAGGTCAAGTGAAGGAACGGCGCTGTCACAGTTCTCTCCCTCATCAATTGTCTGGTTCCAGCGGTGGGTCTGTGCTAGACGACCCATCACCAGCTGTTTCCACTGGTTACCAGTACGTGGTAGAATCCACTTCCAGATCTGGTTGTCTTTAAATCTGTGAATGGATTGGCTCCATCTTATCTCTCTTTAACAAAAGAATCCAAGTGGAGCCCTCAGGTCTGCAGATAAGCAGCTTCTGACCAGAACTAGACGTAAAAACAGAGGTGAGCTTTATCGATGGCTGCAGCCAAACTCTGGAACAGTCGCCCTTCACATCAGGTCGTCACCAACACTGGACATTTTTAAAAGCCGGTTGGAAACACATTTGTACTCTGTAGCTTTCAATCCTGACCAGTCTTTATAGTCATTACTGTGTATGTTTCCTATTTTCTCTCTACTCTGTGCAGCACTTTGGCTCAAGCTGTTTTTAAATGTGCTGATAAATAAATGTAGATTTCTTTGAATAAAACAGTGGAGCCGAGCTTTGAGCTCAGTGTGTAACAGTGTGTGTGTGAGAGCCATGTAATGTCCATGTGTGCATGCTGACTGTGCTGCTCTGACCCCCCTCCTCCTTTCAGGGTGGAGCCTGCTGGAGTCCGATGGTTGAGACCAGGTCTGAGGAAGTGTAAGTGTGTTTTTAATGGGATTCATGAAAACAAAGCAGCACACATTCAACCATCTTCATCATGTCAGGAGTCATCATCAAAGTGTCAATCAATGAACAGATGATGGATCAATAACTGCAGCTGGATTGTGTTTGTTCTCTCCATCAGATTCCTGTCAACTCACAATCGACACAAACACAGTGAACAAATGGCTCCAACTGTCTGACAACAACAGGAAGGTGACACTTGTGAGGAAGGTTCAGTCATATCCTGATCATCCAGACAGATTTGATTTTTATCATCAGCTGCTGTGTAGAAATGGTCTGACTGGTCGCTGTTACTGGGAGGTTGAGTGGAGAGGAGGCGTTGATATATCAGTGAGTTACAGAAGCATCAGAAGGAAAGGAGACAGTGACTGTCTGTTTGGATTCAATGATCAATCCTGGAGTCTGATCTGCTCTGATGATGGTCCTCAGTCTGTCAGGCACAATAACAGAGTAACATCCATCTCCTCCTCCTCCTCCTCCTCCTCCTCCTCTGTCTCTAACAGAGCAGCAGTGTATGTGGACTGTCCTGCTGGCACTCTGTCCTTCTACAGAGTCTCCTCTGACACTCTGATCCACCTCCACACCTTCAACACCACATTCACTCAAACTCTTTATCCTGGGTTTATGTTTCTCTGGTTTCCTGGTGGCTCAGTGTCCCTGTGCTGAGTGGAGTGTAAAGAGTGTCTCCTGTTACAGAAACACTCTGACTGTTGAACAGATAGTTCAGTCTGTACATGTCTGTCTCTTTCACTCACAAACACGTTTTCAGATTCATGGATTCAATCAGTTGATGTTTGAAACTCTTCTAAATGATTCCTTGTAAACTTCTTCAGTCACAAACAAACAGGAAGTGATGTCACATGTGTTCCTGTCCACACAGCAGAATGAGTCTATTGCTGACAGTGATGTACAAACAGAGTGAGCATTTCTGAGGCCCAAAATAAACTGAGTAGTTCACTGAATGAACAATGGACTGTGAGCTCAGTTCCTTCATCATTAGTATGGATTATATATGTATATGTATTATATTAGTATCATATATATCAGGTGCTGCTGCTTTCAGTCATTGTGCAAATGTGCTGTTTGGAAGCTTGTAAAGCTGCAGTCAGCTGAGACTGAAGAAGTCACCTGATCAGTGAGCAAACGTTTCTGAAAACGTCCAGATGAACAGAATCAACCTTTTGGGATCAGCCAGCAATGCAGCATCATTGTTGTTCAGCTTCAGAGGTTTGCAGGAATGAACTGATGACCAGAAACAGCTGCAAAGTCCAAGAAAATACCAGCTGGAGTTCAGCTGCATTTGAAGAAGTCAAAGAAAAGTAAGGATGGCAAAGGGCGACGTTTTCTTCCAAAGAGCTGCAAACATGGTCGACGCCTCATTAGAAGAATCATCTGGACATTTGTGAGGAACTCTAACCAAGAAAGCAACGTCACACAGATCCAACAGACAGTTTCCATGACTGCAAGTGTTGAGTGGAAAAATGCTACATTGCATTATTGCATCCTCTCACCACAGGAGGCGCTGTTGGCACCACTGATTGCTGATCAGCTGTTCTCTGATGATCTGATTGATACTGTGAATAACGGGACTCACTGAACTCTGTGACACAGTGAAGATTACAGAGTTTAACTTCAACATCTGACTGACGTCACACAGACAGAAGGATGAACCAGTGAGGCACAGAACACAGTTACTGGAGATACTGGATCAGCTCCATGTGAACCTCTGATGGAGAAGCTGCTGAGCCAGAGAAACATCAGGACATGACAGCAGCTGCACTTATCTAACAACATGTAGCAGAGCTGATCTATGTTAGAGGATCTATCACAGCAGCTGAAGCCAAAGTCCAACACTGGATACCAGCTGAGCCTGTGCTGAGTGTAGTGTTACAGGAAAAGGGCAGAAACACTGGTAGCTCCCAGTGATGCTGACTGGGGCACAGAGCTGAATGATGCAGCATCAGGACACTGTTTCAGTCTGACTGACAGAGAAACCTGTAGCTGTATCTACATGTGAGGCAGAGGCCACACAAGCAGCTTTCTATGTTTCACAGTGACTGAGATCTTCAGTGGGGGTGGACATGCTCCTGTACAGACCTCTGAGGAGAACCAAGGTGCAGTCAAAGAGTCCAGTCTGTCCTCACAGATGTGAACATGTGCTTTCATCAGGTCTGCTGTCAGCTAGCAGGCTCACATCAGAATCACTGTTCCTGAAAAACACAGTCTGTGTGACATCATCAGTCAGCTGATGGTCCCAGATCTGAATGGTTTCTGTCTCTACTGAGGAAGTCAGAGAATATCACTGAGGTGTGGATCAGGTCTGAGTGAGCTGTGGAGGGACAGCTTTAAACAGTCCACAGGTCTCACGTCCTGCTCAGTCTGCTAGCAGATACCTCGTATTGTTCCAGATGTGCTGACATCAGCAGCAGCACAGCTGTGTGATACCATGAATCTCAGTTATTGATCCAACACACAGTAAATACAAAGATCAGGATTTCTGAGAGTAATCATTATGAGTCTGAACACATGATCACTGAATGTTAGTCTCCACAATAATAAGCTAACACAAGCAAACACAGCTTTCAGCTCTTATTTTGAAACTGGCTTATTTAGAGAGCTGTGATGTGAGCGTGCCTGGCTCTGAGGCACTTGGGTCAGCCTCTGTTGTTTAGAAGTGTTACAGACTGTGAATGACACAGACCTGTCAGTTTCCATGTTTGTCTGTAACACAGCTCAGGGCTCCATGCTGAACGCATCCATCCAGTGTTATTGATCCAGGACTGATACCAGCATTGGGATCAATACTACAACACACAATCACATGTGTCCACGTGATGCAGTTTGAAGAGCAATCAGATGTCTCTGTATGAGGAGGCGGGGTCACAGGAGGTTCACAGAAACTCTGCAGCAGCATCATCAGCTCACATGGAAACTTTGATGATTCACTTCTGTGGTGTTTTTACACAAACACGTCACAAAATTAGCTCCACCTGTTTTGTGAGCTTTGAGTTTCTTGTCTTCATCCTGGATTCTTGTGTTGCTGTTTTTACACACAGATATTTCCTGGTTGGTTACTCAAAGCTTTCCAACACAGGCCTCTGTGCTGCCATCTGGTGGACAAACATGTGAAGTGCAGCGTGAAGCTACAAATGAAACTGCTTCAGCTACGTGTATATACAACATACTATAACCTATATAACTATATGTATAGTGTATTATGTAGGTGTTAGAGCTGGGGGTAGAACTGCTGATGGCCTGGTTGTTATTTATGTTCCCCATGGTTCACCAGCTCTCACACAACATCAGCACCAATGATCCACGTCCTTATAAACCTCTGAATCAGGTCCTGAAGCAGTGACGTCCTGAGTGAAGACCTCACTGATCACATGACTCTGGTCACCTGACTCAGTGTTTCTGAAGCAGTGTGCTGGGTTTTTAAAAATACGTGGCTGCTGCCTGATGTTGGGCCCACAGAGGAAGACGACTCACTCGCTCTTCTTCACTTCCTCCTTAAACATGTGGAAGGAGAGCAAAGTGCTGCCAGACTCTTATTTCTGACAGGAACAGAAGAAACCACAGCAAACTGTTGCAGTTCTTCATCTTCATCACAATCTATTTATTTCTGATGGTGTCTTCAGTCTGAGGTTTGAAGTTTCCATGTCTGTGTGATGTGTGGTGTGAAGGCTGCTGGTTAAACTGGGACTCACTGTTTAAAGCACTGAGTGCTCATAGAGAGATGCTCCATGAGTCCCAGTACAGACTACAAACATGGTGGAAACTTAGCTTTGATATCCACACACTCTGCACGTCTGTGAGTAACTGTGATGAAGATGTGCAGAGATCTGTGTCCAAACAGGAGAAAGACTGTAAAGACTCTGTGCTTCTAACAGCCTCTGTTAACATATGTGAGGCTGTTTGTTGTTGTTGCCATGGAGCTTTGCACTGTTTGGGTCAGCAGGTCATGTGATCAGGTTTGTTCTGCTGGACGATGGTTCAGTGTCAGGTTTGTTTGCATTCATCAATAAATATCTAAATCAATCAAAGACTCCATGTTTGTTCTTTCATCATGTGACCTCTGCTCATCCATCTCTGTGTGTATCAGGATACATTTAGTTCATAACACACAGAAAAATCAGAGTTATTACCTGTAATAAATGTGAAAGATTCCTGCAGTGATAACCAGGCAGGACTGAAACACATCCAAGCTGTCACCACGGTAACAGCACCGTCCATCCACAGGTGAGGGGAGGAGCAAAAAGAGGGACTTTCACCATACATACATACATGCATACATACATACACCACAGTTGACAGGTAACCCTATTGGAGTCGCCAATAGTGACTAGAGATGGCACGATACCACTTTTTATGTCCGATACCGATATCATAAATTTGGATATCTGCCGATACTGATATGAATCCGATATAGTGTTTTTAATCAATAAAACTGTTTTTTAATATCTTGCTGCATTTTGTATAAGTTCATACTCAAGTTTAAATAACCAACAACACTAAAGCTATTCTGTTATACCTGTATGCAAAAAATATTTCATAGTTCAGCAACACTGATCAATCTAATAAACTTAAACCTGCTCCATCCTCCCTATTCTGGCATTTTAAAGAGTACTTAGCTTAAGCAACCTCACTAACAGGGTGCCAACTCCCAGTAACAAAAAAAAATGTATTGATGCAATGTTGAACATTATTACACAGGAGAAACCAACTACAGTAAAATAATGACACCGTGACGTCTCTGCCTTTGTAAACAGAGGGACAGTAACTGCGTGTAAACCTGCAGACAGTCAGATTAACAGTATTTCGTCTCTATCTGCCATTCTGCCATTCATCTCATGTAAACAATAACGTGGCCACAGCGTGACGTGAAAAAAGGCGCATACCTTTGACGTTGCGTGACAAACTCTGTATTCCTCGTCCACACGTAAACACAAAGGGTTTTAAAAAATCCCAGTTTTCTGTGAAAACGCCGTTTACGTGGACGAAACAGCTGCGTGTTCAGAAACACCCGTGTAGGTGCGGACGCAGCGTAAAAGAGTTAGTAGTTTATTTTCTTACTGCCTGTAATTTATTGCAGATTACTTGTATTTGCAAACATTTTTCTTGTAAAACAAAGGGGGCGCAGCAGAAAAAGTTTGGGAACCAGTGCTGTAACTATGAGACAGATGGCTGACACACGAACCTGTGGGAAGTAACATGTTTGTAGAAATGTGAAAATGTTCATGCCATAATCCCTCCCATGTTTCCGTGTGGCACTGTGGAGTAATGCACAATTCTTCCAAACACGGACAAAATATGTAGAGGGAGATTTGTTACAAGGTGTGTTGTAATCCCAGAACAGTGAAGATTACATAACAGAAGAGCTTCACAGCTCGTCAGGCAGCAAGTGGACACTGAAGAGTGTGTGCGCCTTATCAGAAGGAAAACTGTTCTCTGCACCTGAGATAAAGGATCGTATAAAAGAAGAGCGAGCGCTCCCTGAGGTCTCCGACTTCTTAGACATTTGAACCTAGACAGGAGACGTGTGAGAATGGCAGGAGAGGACAAAAGGAGAGATGAACGAACTGCTGGAGGATCAGAAGGAAAGCAAAACAGGTTGGAGACAAATCAGTTGCTCTTTAATAAAATGGATGAAGCAGCATGTACACTTGTGAGACATGCATGTGTGAGGTCAGGTAAACCTCTACAACATGCTGAAATGCTGCTTCTAACACAGAATAGACCGACGAGCATTAATCGTGTATCCCCACAGGATGGAGCCCGAGGCTGACGACCAGCGAGTGGAGCGAGGCCCAAAGAAGCGTGGCGTGCTGCCCAAACGACTGCTGATAATGTCGTCTGTGGCTGTTGTGCTCATCGTGCTGCTGACTGTCATCGTTGTACCTGTTGTGCTGCTCACTAAGACGCCAGGTACATTTTTACAATATGTACGATTTATATGATAAAACAATGATGCAACTTTGTTTATGATCCAGATGATGAAACATACCTGAGTAAATGTATTTATTACTCATCACCAGAGGTACATTTCACAGTACTTTGTACTTATATACTGTATTATATACAACTGCAATAATATCAGAGTCCAGCTGGAGCTGGTTGCAGCACCTGTGGCCTTCAAAGCATTTTCTCTGCATTGGATCTGAGCAGCACGGTGGCACGGTGGTTGCCGCACAGCAAGAAGGTCCTGAGTTCAATTCCACCATCAGGCCGGGGTCTTTCTGTGCAGAGTTTGCATGTTCTCCCCGTGTTTGCGTGGGTTCCCTCCGGGTACTCCGGCTTCCTCCCACCGTCCAAAGACATGCAGCTTGTGGGGATAGGTTAATTGGATAATACAAATTGCCACTAGGTTTGAATGTGCGAGTGAATGTGAGTGTGAATGGTTGTCTGTCCCTGTGTGTTGGCCCTGCGACAGACTGGCGACCTGTCCAGGGTGTACCCCGCCTCTCGCCCTATGACAGCTGGGATAGGCTCCAGCGCCCCCCGCGACCCTGAAAAGGATAAGCGGAAGCAAATGGACGGATGGATGGATCTGAACAACAGTCAAATCTGAGCAGACGTGCCAAAGCTTTGTTTCTTGTTTTCTGTTTGCACCATAGTTCTTCCAAATGTTTCAGTTCAGGATTTTTTAACTGCTGTCATGTACACCATCAGTAAACTGTGACATTACTGCTTTTACCTAACCTAATCATCACCACGTTTCACTGTAAAGACCAGGGCGCTGCTTTAGTTGGATGAGCAGGCGACCACGTGCAGCACGGTTTGAGTCCGACCTGCGGCCCTTTGCTGCGTGTGTCCCCCTCCTTCCTCTTCACCGTGTCTGTCTAATAAGGCCAAACACAGACTGTAGGCTTAGCCGTGGTTCTGAAAGTCGAATGGAAGCTCAAAGTGCACGACTGGCAGTGTTGTGACATACATACCTACTGCATGTAGAGTTCACCTGAGTGTACAGCGACAGTAAGATGTCTTTGCACAGGTGAAACAGCCCACAGTGTTGCAGGGTTTCACAGGGTGCTGCAGCCTCCAGCAGTGTGCCTTCTCCAAACGTAACACTTAAATACTCGCTGTGTCAGCATCACAACTTTATATTGCTGCTGCTAAAATCAGTGATTACAGTGATCAAAGTTCATTTGATATCATACTGCAGCTCATTGCAATGCCATGATGCATGAGTGCTCATCATTTGGCTTCTGGTCTTATGACAGGACCATAGTCATGTGGACAAAAAGTACACGGCTGCTTTGAACTGTGTGACTTTTGAATCAACTGACATGAAATGTGTAACAAAGATAATGTTACACGATGTGTTTTGTGCTGTTAGACCTTGGTCTCTTTGAGTAATATGTGACAGTAGCTTCTTTAAAAAAGACACTAAGAAAAAAGCATTCAGAGTCAGAACCAGACACGGAGAAGCTGCATTCAGCTTTTATGCTCCTTATATCTGGAACAAACTCCCAGAAAGCCTCAGATCAGCTGAAACACTCAGTTTATTTAAATCCAGGTTGAAGACTCACCTGTTCTCAGCTGCATTTGAATAAAGCACCAAATCCACACTTTAAGCTTAAATTTCAAAACTTACATTTAACTACTGATTTTATCTGTTTTGATTTTATATACTGTTTTGTTTGTTTGCTTGTTTGTTTGTTTGTTTGTTTGTTTGTTTGCTTGTTTTAATCAATTTTAAATCATGCTTTTTATTTGTTCTTGTTTCTAATGTCTCTGTAAAGCACTTTGAATCACCTTGTTGTTGAATTGTGCTATACAAATAAACTTGCCTTGCCTTCATGAGTATCTGCAACCTTCTTTAAAAGCCAAATCCCATCTGTCTCGCTTCAGCTGACAGAATCTTTAAGCTGAAGAAATGAATGAACTTTAAACAAGCTGCTCTCCCAACAAAGAGCAGCCTCCCCAAACACACCGTCGGCTGTTTTAGCTGAAAGCTCCCAGTTCTGCTGTGACAGGGACTACGTACCTATGACTCCGTCACTGTCTTGCTGTCCAATCGTGTTCCTCAGCTCCGTCTTCTGCCTCGTTCTCTGGTGGAGACATGCTGGAGTACTTGGTGCAGACGGGGAACATCAGTGAAGCGGACGGCCTTTTGGCTACGTGGTTTCACCGAGCCAACAGCAAGGAGGACATGTACAAAGCGCTCATGGGTAAAAACACTCACACAGACAACACTGCATTATTTGATGGTGTCGGTGCCTGAACCTACAGTCAGGTACAGACAAAACAAGCACCGCCTCCTGTCATCTTTCCAGGTGACACCATGATCTTGGAAGCTGACGTCACTCTCATGGGTTATGGGACCCCTGATGAAAAGCCAGTGCCGATCATGGCACACCCTCCCGACATATATAGTGACAACACTCTCGACGAATGGTTAGATGCTGTACTGGCTTCTGGAAAAGGTACAGATCAGAACTGTTTCCACAGAAAGTCCATCTGATCACAGTTTTTAAAGGCGTGTTCGTTTGCAGGCATCAAGTTGGACTTTAAGGCTCTGGAATCAGTGGGTTTGTCACTGGACCTGCTTAAACAAAAGGAAAGCAACAAGGGAATAAACAGACCTGTGTGGCTGAATGCAGACATCCTCAGAGGCCCCAACGTCCCAAGCTTTGTAGCTCCAGTCAATGGAAGCAGGTATGAAATCCAGCTAGACCGGACACAGACCCTTGGACAGAGTTCAGAATTAGGAAGGGAAAATGTCTAACATCTAAAGACTGATCGGGAGGTTGGTGGTTCGATCCCTGGATCCTCCAGTCTGCATGCCAAGTGTCCCTGGGCATGATACTAGCCCCAGGTCGCTCTCCGATCTCAGCACGAATGTAGTTAGGAAGCACTAAAAAGCTTAGAAGAAAGTGACTGGGTGAGTGTGGTGTGGAGACTTGGGAGAGCAGGAAAGTGCTACGTAAGAATCAGTCCATGTTTATGTCTCCCTCTTTTTTCAGGTTTTTGGAACTCATTCAGGACAAGTTTCCAGATGTGACTTTGTCTCCTGGGTGGAAGGTATGGCACGCTCGCAGTAAGAACCCCATTGAACCATTATACCAGGCATGTGACGAGGTTCTGGGAATGTTCCTGTCAGAAACAGGAAGAGACTCAAGGAATCCTGAAGTGACATTTATGAGAGAATTCAAAGCTGGAAGAAGAACTTTGAGCTTCAAAAAGATCCTTTGAGCTAAAGTAGACAAAACAGCTTTTATGTTCCTGTGATCCCTAAAATTAAAGACAGTTGAATTAATGTTGACATGCATCACCCATCAAGAGTTTGGACACCTTCTCATTTCATGGTTCTCTTTATTTCTACTACTTTCTACACTGTAGATGCTGAAGACATCAAAGCAAGATATATGGAATTATGTAGCAAAGAAAACAATGATAACTCTAAAATACATTTAGAGTCCTGTGAGTAGCCGCCCTTTGTTTTTGTTTTTTGTTTTTTGTTTTTTTTAAATGACATCAGAAACAGCAGTATGCGACATTACGTGATGGCAGAGCTTCAGTTCATCCTTTGTCATTTTTTTTTTTTTTTTTTTTTAATAAATAGGACAGGGGGAATGAATGAGAGAAAGAGGGGGAGAGGAAGAAAGAAAACCAAAGGGGAGAAGAGACGGTGAGAAGGGGGGGGAAGAGAGAGAAAAAAAAAAAAGAACTCCTGGGTCACCTGTATGGAGAAAAAAAAACAAACAAAAAAAACAAACAGAGGAGACAGCAAACAACAAAGAGCAACATAATAATAGAGAAAACAAAGCACCATCACAATAAACTAGCTAGTCATAGATATCAATATTTACTAAATAATAAACGATATTGTGCAGCACGTAAGATAGACAGCGCACAGTCTGCTTTGAGGCAGCAGCCAAGAAAGCTTTAGTCCGCGTCTGTGAATACCCATGTGTGCATACCTGTGTGGATCAGCATGCTTGCATTCCAAAGGTTTCTCCATGTAATGATCTGCTAGGGAGTGTGGGGGGGCCACAGCCCCGTCCTCCAGGGTGTGAAGCGGGTATGGAGGAGATCAAAACTCCAGACATCCAGAGGCCCCCAGAACACAAGAGACCAAGGAAGACCAACAGAGGGGCAGCCGCGCCACTGTTCCAGAAAGAGCTGAGGAGAGTCCCAGATGAGGGCTCGCCCAGCAGCCGCGGAGCAGAAGTCAGGGGGAGTTGCAGTGACGCGCCCGTGAGCTCCGCCGGCCCCCAGCTGTGCCTGAGTGACCGAGCCCCAGGCCGAGAGGCCGGGGGCACCCCACCTCCAAAGGGGCCCGAGCGAGCCCCAGGCCCCAGGCCCCGACAAGCGGCCGCCAAGGAGTGAGCTGGTGCGTACCTGGACGCCCACCCCCAGACACAAAGAACCACCAACGCACCGATGTCTGAGGGAGTCCGCCACCGGCAGGGGAAGTGGTGGTGGGTGGAGATAGGCCTCCAAACCTTGGAGGGCCTGAGGTGTCCCCAGAGAGGTGACGTCTGATACCCAACCTGACATATAGACACAGACATACAGGCACCCACAGACACAAACATCCATTCCCACCCTCATGCTCTCATATGCACTTACTCCACACTCAACCAACGTGGAGACAGACATAAAGAGACGCTGTACACACAATCACACTCCCCAAGCGTACTCTACAAACCGGGTCTAGGTACCCTTGCCCCTGGAGGGGGGAATTGCACCCAGACCCAGGTGGTGTTACCCTTTTCCCTGCGGTGGGGAGAGGCAGACCACCCCGACTCCGCAGCAGCCGGGAGGCCCCACACCCCAGACCGCAGTCGGACGGCCAACTCCTCCCACTAGCCCCCCCGCTCCAGCAGGCCGCAGAGAATGGGAGTGGGAGAAGACTCCAAACCTCCCTCCACCCGCTCATTGTAGTGTTGATGCATATGTGTTCTAAGGTGCAATTAGAACTTTGTTTTGTTGACAGAGCTGCGGCCTTCTCTCAGCTTCATGATGTCGTCACCTGAGATGGTTTCACCTCACAGGTGAGCCTGTCAGGGTTCATTGGTGGTGTTGGGACCATCAGTCGTGTTGTGCAGAAGTCAGGGCTGTTAGCTGTGTACCAACCTATTTGACAACTGTTGAAATTCATATTATGGCAACAACCAATGAGCTAAGTAAAGAGAAACAACAGCCCATCATTACTGTAAGAGCTGAAGGTCAGTCAGTCGGAAACTTTGAATGTGTCCCCAAGTGCAGTCAGAAAAACCATCAAGACTACGATGAAACTGTCTGACATGAGGACGCCCCAGGAAAGGAAGACCAGGAGTCCCTCTGCTGCTGAGGATACAATCATCCGAGTCACCAGCCTCAGAAATCACAAGTTAACAGCAGCTCAGATTAGAGCCCAGATAGATGCCACACAGAGCTCCAGTAGCAGACACATCTCTACATGTTCAGAGCAGACTGTGGGAATCAGGCCTTTATGGTCAAATAGCTGCTGAGAAACCACGACTAAGGAAAAGCAACAAGCAGAGATTTGTTTGGGCCAAGAAACACAAGATGAGTCCAAATTGGAGAACTTTGGTTCCACTTTGTGAACGATGGTGTTGTGATATTTTGATACCACGGTTAGCATTTACAGGATATTGTTTTATACAGGAAAACTGTTACTCAATAAGGCCCATCTACTAGTTGTTTTTCTCTTTCTCTCTGACCCAAGAATTAATGTGTAAGACTCACAAGCTGGTACCCCAAGGTCGAAAATACCACAGAGACGAGACCACTTCCTTACTCCCATCCTCCCTTTTTCTTTATCTCTTAGAAAAAGGCTCGTTAAAGGCCAGGTGGTTTGTTTCAGAATTCACTAATGAAAGAACTCTGTATTCTATGTCTAGGAGTGTATTTTGCTGGGATGATCATAAATTGTAGCTGAACTGATAAACTACACACAGGATACTTCTTTGCTCACAAGGCAGGAAGACGTTTCCTTATTTGGTCTGTACTGGTTTGAACTGAGAATCTGTTGACACACGAACCTTTTTTTCCTCTATATAAGCTGTTATGTACTAAATAAACCTTTGAGTCGATTGGGAAGGCAACCTAAAGCAGTCTCTGTTTTCTTGTTCTCCCAAGCTGCTCCCGAGCTCGTACTAACACGCTGAATGGCATACCTGAGTGTTACTTTAAATAATTAGGAATCTTAGAAGGAAAGGACAGAACTCTGCTTATCGCTCGTGCCTTGGAGGGAAAACCGGGATGGACATTTTTTTCCTTCAATTTGGTGTCAGAAGTGGGATGGACTGACAGAAGGTAAATATGCGTCTTTCATATTTATATAAAGACCGTATTATACCTCTCTCAGTGATCGATCCATAAAAAAACGGGATATGCTGACGAAGTTTCACTTAGTGATCCAGAGAGATACACTGACGACTTCCTCAGTCCCCGAATAAAGTAAATTAACCCTTGTGTGGTGTTGGTGGACCCGCTAGAGTTGTGGCTTTCCAAATTAACACTATCAAACAATTTTATGTTAAATTACTATGAATTAATGTGCTTCTTGTTTTTCTTTTATATAAAATGTTATGAATAAATCAGTTATAATCAAGTGGAAAGACACAACACATTTACACGTGAAAGAATAATTAATTGTTTAACTTTTCTTTAAAAAAAAAAAAAAAAAAACGAAAGAAAAAAAAAAACACGGGTCTCAAGGGTTAAAAGCAGTAAATTAAAAGCAGAAAGACACAGGGAGTTGCCTGTTGTTTTGCGAGAAGTTGCTCGTTAAGTGAGAAGTTGCTCACCAAAAAGTGACACAGGAAGTTGCCTGTTGTTAAGCGAGAAGTTGCTCGTTAAGTGAGAAGTTGCTCACCAAAAAGTGACACAGGAAGTTGCCTGTTGTTAAGCGAGAAGTTGCTCGTTAAGTGAGAGTTGCTCACCCAAACAAAAATTGCTAGCAATAAATTTAAAGTGACCTCAGCTGTGCCGCAGCGAAAATACTAACCTAAATCCTCCTAGCGTGTAAACCCCTCTGGAAATCACTGAACATGGGTCAGAATTATTCAAAGACCACAGACAGGTCCGATAAAAAATCTAAAGTACCTGTAAAACCAAAAATTAATAAAATACAAAATAAAGTCTCAAATAACGGCTCAGTACAACTCCCATTTCCGGTTACGTGTAACCCACGTCCGCGAATCGGTGAAGACGTCCATGATCACGTATCCAGAACGTGTGGAAGTGCTTATGTGACTGACTTTGTTTACAACTTACGGACTGTAAGTTCAATGCATTCTAATTTATTTCCGGAGCCCTATCCCGAACGATTATCGCCAGAAACCAGGTCAGTAGAAATGTTGAATATCATTTGCGATAAGAAAAGTAGTCTGCTTAAAAAGTCCTGTAGAAAATACATGATAGAATGCCGCGACGTGATGCATCAAATGTTACCACTATGGAAAAAGGGACCGGAACCAGGTGTAGATGCTTTAACATCAAATAAAACTAGTGCAGGCTCTAGCAAAGAACATAAACCTACCGCAGGAAAAGCTAGTCTTGCATGTTCAGCCGTTCAGCCTACAGCCCCACCTCATTACGATGAGACCGAATTAATAGTCGCTGTAGCAGCTGCACGTAAACAATGTCAGCATTCTGATCCAACCAGCTCAAAAGAAAGCGACGAAAAATCTGAATCACATGCAACGGATCTTAGCCATCTCTTTAAACAGGATCAGGAAAAACAATATATACGCCGCAAGGAAGAATTAGCAGAACATAGAAAAAGAGAAAAACTTTTGAAAGAAGAATGTGAGGAACTTATGAGAAAAAATTCAGACGACTATGAAGAAAAACTTTTGCATCAGGCAGTGTCCACAATAGACACCCACATGAAACGCCACGATATCGTAGCTAGAGGTTTAGAGGTAGCTAAAGAAATACCTGTTACCCGAACTTTAATAAAGTCTTATCTAAAAGGAAAAAAGGAAAAACAAAGCCAGGATGACAAAGGTCCTCACGCCAACACTCGCGGTAGTAAACAAACAGAACCAAAATCTAGTGACGTCAATGACACTTACCCCTTTATGATAATAGGAGATCAGTGTTGTATTCAGCCCCCTAAAATCTCAGAATTAGTGACAACTATTAAAGAGCTTCCCGATCCTCTTAAAAATCCTACAGCCTTTGTCTCTGCACTACAGAGAAGTACCAGATATCACCATTTGGGTGGTCCGGATTACAGATACATATTGTGTCAATGCATTCCTGGAGTAACCGAGTCACAACTCATAAGAGAGATAGGTGAATTAGACCCAAAGCATGATAAAGCATCCACAACTGCAGAGTTTTTGTGGGTAAATAATGACAAAATCACCGATTTCTTTAAGAATCTAAAGAAATTCCTGCTAACAATGTCCAGAGACAAAATTGACTTAAATGCAGTAACTATGTGTAAACAGAAGCCTGATGAATCTATCCTAGTATTCATAAAACGCTTTATGCACTGTTGGACAAGCTAGAGGTGCAAATTTAGCTCAGTTTTCCAGCAGCCGCAGACACCCAGAGCAAAAATGAATTTGTGTATTTCATTTAACATAAAGGGTGAAATGTTTGCTGACACTGATAACAGCTTATGTTTTCTCTGCCCTATGTACCGACATGATGGAGAAGGAACATCCTCTGTGTCAGCTGGACCCTCAGCAGAGAATGAACTCAACATCCTTTTTGTCCGGTACTCTATGTCACACACTGTGCCAAAAAAAAACGTGTACAGACGCCACTACCGGTAATCCCATGACTGGGAGCCACACTTTTGTTTCTCTAAGGTCAAACAGTGATTTTGTCACATAACTCAGACATAGTTTATGACATAACTACACCATGTCGTCACATAGATCTAACCTACCCTATCGACTGTACTATTTCTGCACTTACGTTGCCAGCTGAATACCAGAATATGACATTGTGGTCAAAAAGTGAGAATGATATAGGATTTATTGACTGTACACTTTATCACGTACACCTATTAAAACACGACAAGCCAGTATATGTCAAGCAACATCCCATTTCTGCCGAAAAAGCCGCAGCCCTAGATGTCATGATAGGAGATTTATTGACTACAGGAGTAATAAAGCCCACACTCCTGTCAATCCTGTGCCAAAGCCTAACAAACCTGGCGTATGGCGTTTCATACAAGACTTAAGGCAAATTAATGCAGTCAACATTCCTCTGCCACCTCTCGTTTCAGATGTTCACAGCATATTGACATGCATTGCATACACATTTTACCGTGGTGGATTTATGCTCCGCTCCTTTTTCTCAGTACCTGTGCATGAAGACACACAGCCGTTATTTGCATTCACACATAGAAATAAGCAGTACACTTGGACTCGTTTGCCCCAAGGCATGATGGACAGCTCTGCTGCTTTCTCAATGGTGGTCTGTGCTACCCTGGACAGCTTCACTCCTCCAGGGCTGTACTGGATGACCTCCTCCTCTGTGCTGAAAGTGAAAAACTATGTCAAACTGCTACACACATGCTTCTCCAGCACCTCCAAAAGACTGGCCACAAAGCATCAGCAAAGAAAATGCAGTACTGTCAGACTTCTGTTCAATATTTGGGATTCACACTGTCTCACGGAAAACGTTCCATGACTGCAGACAGGGTCAAAGCTGTGACCTCTGTCCCTCGGCCCACTACACAGAAGGAAATGTTGTCCTTCCTGGGCATGGTGAACTATTGCAGACAGTGGATACCAGACTGTTCTTTTCATGACCACATTCTGCGTGACTGTTGTAAAAAAGAGAAGCCTCCTCGAATACTGTGATCCACAGAAATGACTGTCTCTTTCAATGCATTAAAGGGAGTGCTGATCTCCGCCACTCAAAGGTGCTGTCCGTGGTTGTTCAGGAATGCCGGCCTGCCTGAGGGCAGTAGCAGCTTGCTCTATCATGATAAGGGACTGCGAGAAGCTTACACTCTCACATGACACTATTCTACACACCAATCACCAGGTCACGACCATTCTAGCAAACATAACTACACAACATATGCAAATCTCACTATAAAAGCGAGCAGCACACCTGATTCGCCAGCACATTTATTGATCCTATGCTGTGTTCTTCTGACCGACAGGATGGCTCAGACAGGCTTGACGATCATGACTGCATGACACGTATACAGGAATCCACAGCACCAAGTCCAGATTTAGAGCAAACACCTATCCCAGACTCAGCCACGGTTTATGTGGACGGGTCCTGTTCAAGGCCGAGTGACAACTCATTTCTTTGTGGCTATTCAGTGGTAACAGTGCCTGACATCATACTAGAGGCTCACTCATTACCATTTCACTCAGCACAAAAAGCAGAGCTCATGGCTTTAATACGCGCCTGTGAGCTACATTTGGATAAGCATGTGACAATTTACACAGACAGCCGCTATGCATTTGGCGTCGTACATGACTTTGGCACATTGTGGAGACAGAGAGGATTTAGATCTGCTGATGGAAAATAAATTGCTAAATTCTGATCTTGTGCAAAGACTTTTTCAGGCTATACAGCTACCATCGGCCGTTGCAGTTGTAAAAACGAAAGGACACAGTACAGCTGACACAGACGAAGCAACAGGTAATGCCTTGGCAGACGTGACAGCCAAGGCTGCAGCTGCATCACAGCTCCCACCTCCACAGGAAGTATTATCTGTGCCCCTACAGCTGCCACTTGTTACACTCCCAGACTATTTAGAAACAAATGTTGATTTAAAATTTATACAAGAGCAAGCCTCTGCATGTGATTACACCTATTGGGAGAATAATGACTGTACCTTGGATGACAGAGATGGCTTATATAAAAATCTTAAGGGTTTGATTGCCCTCCCATATTCCCTGATGCCAGTCCTTGCCCGACATTTTCACTGTGTGAGTCATGTCGGACAAAGAGGGGTAATAGGGGCAATAAAATCAAGATTTGTAATTGAGAAAACATCACATGCAGTAAAAAGCATATTAGCAACCTGTCTAACATGTGCGCGAACTAATGTAGGAAAATCAAAAGCAAAACATCAGCATTTACCACAACCAGATTTTCCATTTCATACATTACAAATTGATTTTACACATATGCCAGCACAAGGAAGCATCAAGTACTTACTGGTAATAGTGGATCAATTTAGTAAATGAGTAGAAGCTTATCCAACCTCAAAAGAAACTGCAGAAGTAGTCTGTCAAAAGTTGTGCAATGAAATAATACCCAGATTCGGAATACCTCACCAGATTAACAGTGATAGAGGACCTTCATTTACATCAGAAGTAATTCAAAAGTGTACTAAAACTCTAGGAATAGACTGGAAATATCATGTGCCATACCATCCTCAGAGTTCAGGGGTTGTAGAAAGAATGAATAGGACCATAAAAAATCGCCTGACTAAAGCAATGATAGAAACAGGAATGACCTGGATCAAACTACTTCCTCAAATCCTCTGTGAGATTAGAATGACTCCATCTGCAGTAACCAAATTATCTCCATTTGAAATAAGATTATTTCCAACACCATGGTCAGCTTCCAGAGGGGCACCGCTAGTAGAAGGTGATGTATATTGCATTGTCCACTGATGTTCACAACCTGGTAGAAAAACTGAATAATAACTATCAGAAAGTTTGTCTCTCTCAGCCTCTCCCCTCCACAGTTCCACCAGTGGAGACAAGGAGATGCGTGTTGGAGAAGTCACTAAAACCAAGGACACTCTGGGAGGCCGCGCGTGTTCCAGCCCCAGACTGTACTGGCAGTGACGAAGAACCAGCATCCTCACAGACGGACAACCTCAGTGGATTCATGCCAGCAGGGTTAAGACCAGCCCAATCGGACCATCTCAGGCGTCGGATCAAGCAGATGACATCTCCGGCGGGCCAACGCCCGGAACCAGAGCAAATAAACACACGGGTAGACGACATCTCCGGCGAGCCAGCGCCAGGATCCAATGTACATACACACACACAATCACTGATTAACACACAACGCCTGAAAGAACAACGACAAGGTACTCAAACATCCAGCAGGAACAGAAAGCCGGAAGTACCACATGATGTCTAACCTGATAAAGCTAGACTCATTCCATCCTGATAATGGAGAAAATGAAATGCCCATTGTCATCATACGACGCTTATTCTATGTCTCTCGAACCTGGGACCAGGCCAGGAGACGACTGAAGAACTGTTTTTTCTTATATATTTTCTTATATATTTAGGTTATTTATCATATCTATCGCATTAACTTTAGGATTTTTCTTTGCTATTTTGTATTGTAAACTGCAACCATGTTCATATTTCTGCAGGTCATATTTTGCTGACTATACCTCATGCTCTATTTTGCAAGACACCTACTTAATGCACTCATTACGCTCCCTAAAATCAGTAAATGACAACATAGACGCAACTAATAAACCCTTTTATGCACCCTCTAGAGCAGGAGCTAACGCCTGGTATGAAAATGCCAGAACAGCCGCTCGTGATTTAGGAAACAGTAACTGTTATGTCTGTTCGAAGGCTAATCCAGAACAGGTAATAGTAGGATACCCCATATCCGGTTTCCCCCTCACTGAGGGACTAGAGAAAATCGGTGGAGATAATGCTCTCCTTAAAGACACTTTACAGTTGACTCTGAGCCCTCTCGACTGCCTACTTACACACACACACCAACTAACCCTGAGACTCCATTAGGCGAATTATTGAAGTTATCTAATGACACCGCAGGGACCTGCGCCCCAATGAAACGCCCTAAGACTAGGTTAAAACCCTCACTGCCCTTAGGACAGATCCCTCTCCATTTTAATACTAGTATGATATGTCTGCGCAGACTAAAGTTAACTGGCCCAGACACACACATAGATTATACAAAGGATAACTATACATTCTTCTCTGACTCCCCAGGTGCACGCTGTAATGAGACATGGCTAGCTGTCTCTATGGCTGAAGTTTTATCCTATCTGGAGGAACACACACACAGTTCAAGTTCGAGCAGAGACTCGATCATTGTTCCCCCAGACGGTGTATTAAATGATACTGACTGGGGGGAGTTAGTTAAATCACACATGGTCACGCGCCTAACTAGAGCAATCCCACATGCTTATTGGATGTGCAATAATACTCTTAGATTAGCTTTACCTGTTAATTGGACCGGTACCTGTGGTCTAGTAACCGTTGATGTATGCTGTACTTTCATTCCCAATAATACCGCCCCTAACGGTTCATTCACACAAGCTATGAATAAACTTGAAGCATTGAAGATAGAACTAATTGCCAATACAGGTCACGGTCAGTGGCTAGATAAGTGGCTACAGGACACGTTTGGAAGATGGAAGAAACTAATTGTAGCCTTTGTAACCGTTGCAGCATGTTTTCGATGATTATTGTCTGTTGTGTGATACCATGTATACGCTCTCGGAATTTTTGATATTAAGCTTGCTCGAAGGACCAGTTACAGTTATGATTTGTTTTATGTTTATGATTTGTCTTTATATTATGTTATTACATTCTGTCTTTATACTATGTTATCATTTCATGATAAAAGGAGAGAACTGTTGTGATATTTTGATACCACGGTTAGCATTTACAGGATATTGTTTTATACAGGAAAACTGTTACTCAATAAGGCCCATCTACTAGTTGTTTTTCTCTTTTTCTCTGACCCAAGAATTAATGTGTAAGACTCACAAGCTGGTACCCCAAGGTCGAAAATACCACAGAGACGAGACCACTTCCTTACTCCCATCCTCCCTTTTTCTTTATCTCTTAGAAAAAGGCTCGTTAAAGGCCAGGTGGTTTGTTTCAGAATTCACTAATGAAAGAACTCTGTATTCTATGTCTAGGAGTGTATTTTGCTGGGATGATCATAAATTGTAGCTGAACTGATAAACTACACACAGGATACTTCTTTGCTCACAAGGCAGGAAGACGTTTCCTTATTTGGTCTGTACTGGTTTGAACTGAGAACTTGCTGACACACGAACCTTTTTTTCCTCTATATAAGCTGTTATGTACTAAATAAACCTTTGAGTCGATTGGGAAGGCAACCTAAAGCAGTCTCTGTTTTCTTGTTCTCCCAAGCTGCTCCCGAGCTCGTACTAACACGCTGAATGGCATACCTGAGTGTTACTTTAAATAATTAGGAATCTTAGAAGGAAAGGACAGAACTCTGCTTATCGCTCGTGCCTTGGAGGGAAAACCGGGATGGACATTTTTTTCCTTCAGATGGTCTCTACATGCACGGTTCCCACTGTGAAGCATGGGGTTGATGGTTTGCTGGTGTGGGGGGCTTTACTGGTGACACTGGTGGAGATTTATTTAAACTGAAGGCACACTGACCCAGCATGGCTACCACAGCATCCTGCAGCAACATGCCATCCCATCATGGAGAGTGATGGAGGCCTGGCCTCCACAGTGGAGATGGTAAACACATGGTTTATATTTTTGACTGAATAACAGCTGTATGTGCTTTATTTCTTTAGGTCCTCTATATTCACCAGCTCACAAACGAAACCTACTCCAGAGCCACGGTGGAAGAAATGTACAACATGATCAAAGACGTACCTCAAAGGGTAAGTGTGAATCCAGGTTTCAGTGGTCCCAGTTCAACACGCTCCCATCCCAACACGCCTGGGACAAATCGTCGGTGTGTTGCGTGCTGGGATGAGAACGCTCTGAGGTGTCGGAGAACGGCAGAGCTGACTGGTCAACGTTTCGTCTCTTAGGTGACGTTCCCAGTCCACGCCATGCTGGTTCGCAGCGGCTGGCAGCACCTGAGCTGGCTCCTCAACCAGTCACCACGGTAACAGATAACTTCCACGTTTACTATGGCAATGACTGGAAATCTGCTAATCAAACCAGTAACTGGGGGCTGCTCGCTGCCCATGAGCGCCACAGACTGACTGTCATGTTTTGTGTCTAGGTTCAGCCTGACTTTGTGGCAGGGCTCTGTTAACCCCAGCGTCAGCGACCTGCTGTTTGTCCGTGACAACACCCACCCGTGGCAAGTCTACTATGACATATATGAACCCACGCTGTCAGAATTTAAGCAGGCTGTAGGTGAGGAGCGTTCATATGGAGCAGACTTACACAGACTATGTTTGGGTAAAATAATAATTGTGTGTGTGTGATTTATTCAAATCAACAGATTTGTTTTCAGTGAGTTCTGACTGTTGTTGAAGACTAAAGAAAAACATTATTAGAAAACTACATGAAAAATCATTGGAAACTGAACCTTCTGCTCATTGTGTGCATTTGTTTAAGCTTCTTCTGAGATGAAGAGTTTGCTTCTGTTTAGTTCTTCCTGGTTCATTGTGTGTGTTCACAGGTAAGCAGGACAGCGTGAGGAGGTTCTATCCTGGAGGAGATCTGATGGAGTTTCTCCACCCAGGTTACAGCTCAGACCTCATGAACCGCCTGGCTGTGCCTTTGCTCCCCGTCACCGGCCGGGCCTCCCTGCTCCGTCAGCTTTCAGGCAGGTTTTACACCTCAGGGTTTATAACCTGATTTTAACGGGCCAGACTGAAACGCCCGGGCAAAGCACGCTCTCAAAGTTGTACTTTACATATGCTAGCGACATCTGGTGGTAACATCATGAATGACAGCGGGGCACTGTCGCCAGAAACACCAAGAAACTGCCTCATTTGTGCCACGAAGCATTCAGAGATCCCTCGTGAGTTTTTTCTCAAGGTATTTTTAAAGTGAACTTGCTGTATGCACTGAAGTCATGTGGCAGCTGAACCTTTCGTTCACATCGGTCATCAGGATGATGTTCTTAGTGACTCTTGGTGGCAGAAAAGCTGATGTCCTGGGATTTTGACCGTTACAGTAACAATTGTGAAAAACGCAAACTATCTGTTGTTTTGGTAGAAATGAAAGCGCCAGAAGTGTTCACAGCTGTGCTGAGCAGAGAATACAGAGCACAGCTGCTTGATCAGAAATCAGTGTTTGAAGCCGCAGTGGACCGAGGCGGCGTGTTGGACAACGGGGAAGTGACTGCTGCAGAGGTGCGGCTAACATTTGGCCCTTTGAGTATCAGTCGTGGTCACAGCCTGTCCGTCCCTTCACAGCGGCGGTCTCCTCATCACCTCATGATAATGCAGCATGTCACAGATCAGCTGTTCATCCTGATGATGTCAAACTGTAAACCTGCACATGCTGCTGTCGCACCACCTTAAAGTCACACTGATACTCTGTTTCACTAACAGGTGGGGGCAGCGGGATGCTGGTCGTTCGTGTGACCTCTGACAGCAGTCGACCTGGAGTCCTTCTGGTAGAAGGTTCTGGAAGGAGCTCAGAGCTCCTCACACTGCAGGTATATCTGTAGATCACCAGCCAACCACCAGCCAGGTTACATTTTTATTAAGGCCAATCATGTGTGTGTTCTCAGGATGTTATTCAGACCCTTGGGCAGGCTGCTGATACCTCCTGGGGAATTTACCTGAGGGTCCAGAGTCAGCAGCTGCTGGAGGCTTCTCTTAACCTGCTGCAGTCAGCCTACGGGGCCGACGAGCTCCACAGGCCTGTGTGGATCAGCATGGAGGGCTTACAGAGCAGCGACAGCACAGCAGTAAGCACATCTGATCCCCCCGAAGCAGTGTCTGCAGACAATACGTTAATAAAGAACAGAGCAGACGCATGTCACGTTTAACACACCTGGCTGGAAATCCATCCAACTAGAATCGAGCAGGTGTAAATGTTGGAGCCTCCTCGAGGGTCCACCCTGGCTGGGAAACTATCACACCCCCACAGAGAGAACAGTTGTATAAGCTGCATGTTTGTCAGACGGTCCCCAAGCAAATGCAATCCTCTGTTCGTCATGAAGGCTTTTTAGCTGCTCAGGCTTGGTCAGCCAAGCTCAAGTTCACTCCAACAATGTCCAGTGCCGATCCAGTTAGACGATGGAAACGTGTCATTTTAGGCTGTTTCATAGTCGTCCTTCTCTTTGCTCCAGGTCTTTGTGTCCACAGTCGAGCGCCTGTTTCCATACGTCACTGTAGTCCTGGCTGAGCACAGATGGCCTCCTCGGATCCCAGCGGCGGTGTCACAGAGGGTGGCTCTACACCTGAATGCAGCCTCGCTGCCCACGGGGCAGGAGCAGCTTTATGCTTTACTGGGAATGATGGACAAATACGACTTTATAATTGAGGTGGACACAAAGAAAGGTGGTGCAGCTGTCACTGTGGTGAAGGAGCTCCGTGCACAGCGTGCAGGCAGAGCAAGCAGAAGCCTGTATATTCTACCTCAGTGATCAGAGCACGTGTGGGCTGAGAGCAGGTTTAAATGTGCTTTTATAGTCACCACAGAGTCTCAGTGTGTATATAAATGCTGCTGCTTTGGGTTGCTGAAGTTAACATCATTATACTGTATATATATGATTCAATGATTATTATAAAATTCATGATAAATTCTATTAAAGGAACCAAGTCCAAAACCAGAATTAGCCTCTTAGCCTGTGTGAGCCTGTCCGAGGTTTGTGATTCAGCAGCAGCTGAACACGTATGAAACACTCTCCTGCTGCAGCTAACATTTCACATGCAGCCCGCCTCTCTTACTGACTGCAGCACTGCATTATTTGCATCCATAAATGTGTCTTTAAAGTGTCACAGGTGGCATCAGTGCTCTCAGAGGCTCACTTGGTACTTTTAATGCTGATTTTTGAACATTTACAACAAAGAAAATCATCCATCACTCGATTAAAACAAGGAAAAATACAACACAGCACTTTATTGTAGTTCAGTGGAAAAAGTGAATATTCATGTTTTAAACCAGCACGTCATGTTGAACTGCAGCAAACAGTTATAGTGTTAAAATGAACCTGCATTAAGTACAAGCCCACACCTGTACAGCTGTTACAGTCATGTACCTTTAACCTACAAACATGAACAGCAGCTCAGTCACTGACACAGCGGCTGATTTTACTCACTTAACACGTCGATTGTTACTGCTGACCTTTGTATCAATCCATGAAATGATCATAAAGTCTTCCCGCCACATAAACCAAGCAGGCTGTCCCCACAGTAGCGTCTGGTGCTGAGGAGAGCCTCGGACAGGCTGCTGCCACTGTCACAGTCTGTTCCTGGTCAAGTACTGGCTGCAGGAGCAGAAGGTGTGGTAGAAAGAGGAGGACAGGCCGGCAATATCTGTGGAGATGTAGGGAAGGACCTCCGGAGACGCCTGGTTAAAGTAGCTGATCTGAAAGAAAGACAACATACTAATAACAGCCAGCTGTGATAAGAGCACATGTACGACTGCTGCTTTTCTCACCAGGGACTTGTTGTCTTTGGTCTCCAGTATGGTGAATCCAGCACACAGAACCTCTCCTCTGTTATAGCCTTCAGTGGGAGGGTGAGTGGGCAGGGACACGGAGCGCAGGGCGATGACATACGGGTCTCTGAAGGAAAACAGAAAGGGAACGCATCAGGAAACCCTGCAGGACACAGGTGGATGGATCTGGCTCTACTGACCCGCTGCCACATGGCTTCCTTTTGGAGGCCAACAGGATGAAGTCCTGGAGAATCCCTTTTGCCTGATTGGCTGCAGTGGGAGATCCCATCGCGCCATGACGCACCGATGGAGTCACCACACGATATATGAAGTCATCGTTGTCGACCAGCTGAATCAGCTCGCACTTCCTGTTTGAGGAAACACATACACACTGTTAAAAAGGGGACTGGCAGCACTGTTTAAAGACTAAGCTGCAGTTCACTCCACAGGTATCCACGCAGAGGCAAACAGCTGCTTCTGTGCTTCACCAGCTGAGGGGTGGAGCTCGTGCATAGGGACACTGAAGGGGAAAACTACATAACAAAGGGCTTGGTGATGACATCACCCAGATCTCCACCCATCTCTGCTGCTTATCCTTCTCAGGGTCGCAGGGGGTGGAGCCTATCCTAGCCGTCTTAGAGGCAGGGTACACACTGGACAGGTCGCCAGTCGGTCGCAGGGCTAAACACGAGAGTTTCCAGTTAACCCAACCCACTAACTGCATGTCTTGGACTGTGGAGGAAGCCGGAGGACAGGGGGGAACCCAGGGGGGACGCAGGGGGAACCCAGGGGGGACGCAGGGGGAACCCAGGGGGAACGCAGGGGGAACGCAGGGGGGACGCAGGGGGAACCCAGGGGGGACGCAGGGGGAACCCAGGGGGAACCCAGGGGGACGCGGGGGGAACCCAGGGGGACGCAGGGGGATGCAGGGGGAACCCAGGGGGAACCCAGGGGGACGCGGGGGGAACCCAGGGGGGACGCAGGGGGAACCCAGGGGGATGCAGGGGGAACCCAGGGGGACCCCAGAGGGAACCCAGAGGGACGCGGGGGAACCCAGGGAGACGCGGGGGGAAATCCAGGGGGGACGCAGGGGGATGCAGGGGGAACCCAGGGGGAACCCAGGGGGACGCGGGGGGAACCCAGGGGGGACGCAGGGGGAACCCAGGGGGACGCGGGGGGAACCCAGGGGGGACGCAGGGGGAACGCGGGGGGAACCCAGGGGGACGCGGGGGGAACCCAGGGGGAACCCAGGGGGGACGCAGGGGGAACCCAGAGGGAACCCAGAGGGAACCCAGAGGGACGCGGGGGAACCCAGGGAGACGCGGGGGGAACCCAGGGGGGACGCAGGGGGAACCCAGGGGGAACCCAGGGGGACGCGGGGCGAACCCAGGGAGACGCGGGGGGAACCCAGGGAGACGCGGGGGGAACCCAGGGGGACGCAGGGGGAACCCAGAGGGACGCGGGGGAACCCAGGGGGACGCGGGGCGAACCCAGAGGGACGCGGGGGGAACCCAGGGGGACGCAGGGGGAACCCAGAGGGACGCGGGGGAACCCAGGGGGACGCGGGGCGAACCCAGGGGGACGCGGGGCGAACCCAGAGGGACGCGGGGGGAACGCAGGGGGAACCCAGGGGGACGCGGGGCGAACCCAGGGGGACGCAGGGGGAACGCAGGGGGAACCCAGGGGGACGCGGGGCGAACCCAGGGAGACGCGGGGGGAACCCAGGGAGACACGGGGGAACCCAGAGGGACGCGGGGGGAACCCAGGGGGACGCAGGGGGAACCCAGGGGGAACCCAGGGGGACGCAGGGGGAACATGCAAACTCCCCGGCCTGATGCAATGATAGCATATTAGATGGAGTTGTAAATCTAAACTCCACATCACTGCATAAACAGCTCGTGCTCCACCTTACAATCCAACGTATTAAAAACCCTCGCTTGGGGCAGACTCCTGCCGCGACGTTCCACCGGAGAACCACGGCCTCTGAACCATCCATCCAGTCCTTATTAAGGGTCAGACTGTGATGAAGCCAACAGGACTGCATCATCTGCAAAAACAAGGAAGCTGCCCTCCTCACATCAGCTACACTTAGAGATCCTGTTCGTGAATATCACACACAGGATCGGTCACACACCCTCGAGTCCTCCTACTGAGGAGCAGCCACAGCTTTCACTCCATTTCTAAATGGACCGCTGCGATACACCCCACAGACGCCGTCCTGGTACCTGGTTGTCCGAGTCTACAGAGCACTTATAAACCTCTCTCCAGACGTCCTGTGAGGGTGAAGATCTGGTCCGGTGTCCCACAGCCAGGATGGAATGGGGGCCCAGATCTTCTCAACAGTGAGTTAACGCCTCCTTTTCAGCTCTGTGAAAAATAACTTTCCAGGGGAAGCTGAGCACTGCGATACCTCAGTGACCGATCCACAACATCCAGTTATTGTTTTAAAACTGGGATTTCCCACAGTGGTCTGCTCCACCAGCACAGGCCCACGGTGTTGACAGCATCGGAGACAAAGCTCCGCCTCCTCCACAGACGAGGGGAGTTTGGGTTCAAGAGCTGCTCACCACGTTCTTTCCACCACCTGCTGGTCATGAGATCAATGCAAAGCGTAAGGCTGCAAATCTAAGCAGCTAGGATGAGCTTCATCTGCAGGCTGGCTCGGCTGGGGGAGAGCCACCGTTCCCCTTTTATGTAAACGTGAGAATAAAGAGACAGACAGGCCCTCACAGCTAATGTCACTTTAACCTTAACATGTCAGCCTCAGTGCAAAGTGAGCAGCATGAACCTAAACCACACGTCGCTTATTTTTAACCCTGAACCTCAGAAAAGTCCATCATTGGAATCGGAGAACAATACCGAGGCAGCGAGTCGAAACAGGCCGCGCACAGAAACCGCTGAACTTGACTCGTAGCAACGGGCAAACAGACGAGTCCCAGAGTCTTACTTGTAATGCGAGTCCCAGCTCGGCCTGTTGCTCAGCTCGGCGAGTAAATCAAAGGCTCTGTGAGCAGGAACGTCCACCTCACATTCAATCTTGAAACTCAGCATGGACTTCTGCTCCAGGGTGTAAAGCTGAACCTGTGAACACAACATAAAGCGCCGATGGGCAGACTCACACAAACAAACAGCTCATTAGTGAGACGCACATACCTGGTCCTTCTCACAGCTCAGGCGCCAGCTGCTTCTGGCTGCCAGCATCTTCAGAGCTGAGACGTTGTTAAAGCTCAGATACACCTGGAAGCACAAACACAGGAACCACAAACTCATCTCCAGAGCTCAGCGTTAGCAGGCCGCCTCCCGCCATTCAAATACTACTTATTATATATGAATCAGCGCCGTCTAACAGTGTAAGTATTAAGGGTGCAAAATGAAGACAAACTGCTGCAGCACTATTTCTCATCTGCAGTGAAGGTGAAGCACAGCGGTGCGACACGTCGGCCTGTCAGAGGTTCAGTCGACTAAATCAGTCTGCAGGCACGGCGGGAGTCTGACTGTGGCTCAGGTTTGGAGCTAAGTGGGACGACATGAACACGCTGAGGTCTGCTCGGTCAGATCATACAAACTGCAGTGGAACAAATCACTGAACATTCTTTAAGAAAGAAACAGAAATCATGTCCCACAAGTCGTGACGACGCAGCACCGACACACAGCTGAGACGCTGATGTGGGTGAAGAGACTCAGCTGAGAAAACTATTAAAGGTTTACTGTGTCCAGCTCAAGCACAGGCTGTGACAGGATCATCATCAGCTGACGAGCAGCTGTGGAAATCACCTTATTGGTGCAAAAATACTGTTTTATGTCCCGTATGTCCGGTAGATTCAGCTGCAGAAATGAGAACTAATGATGTGTTTGTGACAAGCTGCTAGTAACAAGGTGCCAAGTTGTCTTATTTGTAATACAGTAATACACACATGTATATAAAGAAAGTTTCTCTCCCGTGAGTCCACGAGGACTAACGTGAGCAGTACAGGTGACGGCGTGGAGCTTCTCCTCACCTGGTTGGTGGGATCCCAGGGAACAGACAGAGGCACCTCCCCCTGCGTGCGGGAAATGATGTACTTCCTAAACACAGAGGAATGCTGCATCAGGATGATGGCACTGTGCACAAAGCTGCACAACAAACGCTGATGTAGCTGCAGAGACGGTGCATTAGGGGCTGTTTGGAGACATGTACCTGTCCAGCCTGATCTTTTTCCTGGCCGTTGCCTCCTGAAACCTCCTTTGTCCTTCCTGTAAATGAGACGGACACACAGGCAGAGGGCACCAGTGTGTAACACAGCGGGCAGATTCCCAGCACCAGTTTATGACCAGTACACCGATCTGTGGCACAAACTGAGTGGAGTGTTATTACTCGGTGTTTGTTCATGCTGATAACGACCCACGACTACAGCGAGGCCGCTCCATCAGACGGATTTATGACCGATAACATGATGTGAAGCTCTGATCGCTGCTCAGCCGTCACGGCTTAATGGTTAATCGAGTGTTTCTGCACCTTCTTTATGACACTCGTGTTTTATCCTACAGGACGATCTCCACAAGCTGCTTCACCACAGATGAAGCGTGAATGAAGCTGACACCAACATTATCCTGTCAATCTACTGCTCCACACTTTAACCCCACCAGCACACACTCCCCTGACCGAGCTTTCCTGCAGGTGTATAATGTGGAACAATCATAGTAATGCTGTATTTACATGATTTCAACATTTGAATGGAGTTCATAATAACAGCGTTCACAGTGACGGGGCATGTGGACGTGCTCAGGCCTGTGAGCCACGGACGCTGTGACGCTTCCACCAGAAACAAAGGAAGGAAAACGCACGCAGAGGCCATGTTTCCTGCTGCGCAGTCATCCATCCATCAGCACCACGGGCGGTGCAAAAGGCGGACCCAGCTACACTGATGTCACCCACCGCTGCCTCTGAGCTCACCTTGGGTGAAGATCAGCTGTTATCAGGAGTCTGGCTGTGAAACGTTCATAGCTGACACCTTGTTAGCCAATCAGAGTGCGGTTTCATACCACAAATTCTGAAGCAGATTTCATGTCTTTCAGTCAGTATTAGCCAATCACAGACAGCCGCGTCACATCCAGACACTTTATGGATGCAGCACGCTAACGAGCCGTTTGTGAGCGTTAGTTTAACTCACCAGGGGTTCAGGTCGTATCCGTGGTAATGTGCGTGGCTTCCCGCCATCATCGAGCACCTCAAAGGTCATGAAGGCGGAGTTTATGTGTCGGTTAGGCCCCTCCTCATGGTAGGCCTCCGCGCGCACGCCCACCTCCATGCTGCAGTAAGGACACGTGTCAGTATGCAACCAGTGGTTCTGTCTGCTGCACAGCTGCAGTGCTGCGTCTCTGCCAGCGTTCTGGGATACCTGTTTCTGAAGGCGTTGTTCACTATCGCCTTCAGCAGCAATCTGTCTCCAACCTGAGAAGGTCCTCTGAAGGTGAACATGTCGATGGCTCGAAGGGTGGGATGAGCCTGAGACAGACGGCTGCAAGCAGAGAGCACAGAGACAATAGGCCACGACCTCCCACGTGCTCGCCGTGTTCAGGTTACTCACACAGCTGGACAGATCCTTTAATCTGCCACGAGGACTGAACTACACTGATCAGAATGTGGAGGTCAAAGGTCACAATGGTGCATCCTATTTTTAGGTAAAAATATGAAGGAAGGACGTGTTTGTGACTGTACCTGGCAGCGATTGTAGCTACGTTCACCATCCAGGCCATGATCTGCCCTCCAAATGTATTCACCTGGGATTCAAACACAGCAATGATCTGACAGGCAGAAGTCTCAGCGGTACCATCACACACTGATGAACAGTCACATGTAAAACAGCTGGGTGTGTGTAGGATCCATACACACAGGTCAAAGTTAGATGTTTAGACACAAGTTCAGCCATTCGTGTTGTTTCAGAAATCGCTCTGCCCGGGGCTGGGCGCTCAGGTATGTAGCAGCTCAGTCCCGGTGGCTACTTGGCGGGGCCTGGCGCCTGTTGCTCGGTCAGGCCTCTTCCGGGGCGTGGGGGGCCCTCGGGCTCGGTTCAGTCTGGCACAGCTGGCTGCCGGCAGAGCCGGCGGGCACGCCACTGCAGCCCCCTCTGGCTTCTGCTCCGTGGCTGCTGGGTGACCCCTCATCTGGGGCTCTCCTCAGCCCTTCCCATGAGGGTGGCACGGATGCCCCTCCGGTGGTCCTCCTAGGGCTCTCGCACTCTGGGGCCTCTGGATGTCTGGGGCCTGGATCTCCTCCATGCCTGCTTCATGCCCTGGGGGGCGGGGCTATGGCTCTCTGCATCCTCTAGCAGACCATTACATGTGGAAACCATTTGAATACAAGCGTGCTGATCCACACAGGTGTGCACTGTCCATAGACACAAACTACACCTTTCTTGGCTGCTACTTCAAAGCACATTGTGCGCTGTTGGTCCTGCTTGCTGCACAACAACATTCAGTATTTAGTATTTACTGCTGTTTACACTTAGCTAGATTAATGTGATGCTGTTGTGTTTAGTATGTTGCTCTGTTTTTTGCTGGTTTTCTCTTTTTTCTCTCAACAGCTGATCCAGGAGATTTTTTTCTCTTCTTTCTCTTTTTAATCAGAATCAGAATCAGAATCAGAATACTTTATTGATCCCTGGGGGAAATTATTTTTTGTTACAGTGCTCCATTTTAAACCAACATTAAGACAAGACAGACAATACGCTAACTAAGAATAGTACAATATATACATATATATACATACATACATACATAAGTCACTTATAAATAAATATTTGGAAAAGAAACATGTGTAGTTGTAGCAGCAAACAGTGTGTTAAGTGGATGCGTTGTACAGGGAGCCACAGGCAGGAATGATTTCCTGTGTCGTTCAGTGGTGCATCATGGGTAATCTCAGTCTCTCACTGAACGAGCTCCTGTGACTGACCAGCATGTCATGGAGTGGGTGGGAGGTGTTATCCAACATTGTCTTTATCTTGGACAGCATCCGCCTCTCCGACACCACCTTGAGGGAGTCCAGCTCCATCCCCACAACATTGCTGGCCTTACGGATCAGTTTATTAAGTCTGTTGGCATCTGCGACCCTCAGCCTGCTCCCCCAGCATGCAACAGCATAGAGGATCGCACTGGCCACAACAGACTCATAGAAAATCCTCAGCATTTTCTGGCAGATGTTGAAGGACCTCAGTCGCCTCAAAAAATAGAGACGACTCTGGCCCTTCCTGTAAAGTGCTGTGGTGTTTTTAGCCCAGTCCAGTTTATTGTCAATGTGTACTCCAAGGTATTTATAGTCCTCCACAATGTCAACACTGACCCCCTGGATTGAAACAGGGGTCAAGTGTTTCCTGGTCTTCCTGAAGTCCACGATCAGTTCCTTGGTCTTTGCCACGTTGAGCTGCAGATGATTCTGCTCACACCACGTGACAAAGGAGTCGACCACAGCCCGGTACTCTGTCTCATCATCCCTGCTGATGCATCCAACCACCGCAGAGTCATCAGAAAACTTCTGAAGATGGCAGGTCTCTGTGCAGTGGCTGAAGTCTGTGGTGTAGAGGGTGAAGAGGAAGGGGGAGAGGACAGTCCCCTGTGGTGCCCCTGTGTTGCTAATCACCTTGTCAGACACACACTGTGGGAGACGTACATATTGTGGTCTTCCTGTCAGGTAATCAACAATCCAGGACACCAGAGAAGCATCCACCTGCATCGCTGCTAACTTATCACCCAGGAGGGTCGGCCTGATGGTGTTGAAAGCACTGGAAAAGTCAAAAAACATGACCCTCACAGTGCTCGCCGGCTGGTCCAGATGGGTGTAGACACGATTGAGCAGGTAGATGATGGCGTCCTCTGTTCCGAGACGAGGCTGATAAGCGAACTGAAGGGGATCCAGATGTGGTCTTACTATGGGTCGCAGCTGGTCCAGGATGAGCCTTTCCAGGGTCTTCATGATGTGGGAGGTCAGTGCCATGGGCCTGTAATCCTGGGGGCCACTGGGACGTGGCGTCTTTGGTACAGGGACGAGGCATGATGTCTTCCACATCACCGGGACCCTCTGCAGACTCAGACTCAGCATAAACAGTTTATGAAAGACTCCACACAGCTGGGGGGCACAGGCCTTGAGGACGAGGGGACTCACTCCGTCTGGTCCAGCAGACTTGCCTGAGTGAAGTCTCCTCATTTGCATCTCAACCTGGTATTGAGTGAAGGTGATGGGTGGGGGAGGGGTGTCAGGAATCTCACAGGAGGCAACATGTGAAGAGAGAGGCTGGCACAGTGGTGTGGCTCTGGATTCCAGGCTGACTGCAGGTGAGGTTGTGGGGGTGGGAGCAGACACTGTGGTGTCGAATCTATTGAAAAACAGATTCAACTCGTCGGCTCTATTCTCACCTCCCTCAGCTCCCCTGCTGTTGGTTGGCCTGAATCCAGTGATGGTCTTCATGCCCCTCCACACCTCTCTCATGCTGTTCTGCTGGAGTTTCCACTCCAGCTTCCTCCTGTAATTGTCCTTAGCCTCTCTGATCTTGTCCTTTAGTAACACCTGGACCTTCCTCACCTCCTCTTTGTTGCCCCCTCTGAAAGCCCTCTTCTTGTTGTTGAGGAGGGCTTTGATGTCCTTAGTCACCCACGGCTTGTTATTTGGGTAACAATGAACAGTCTGAGCTGGAACAATGGAGTCGGTGCAGAAAGTTATGTAGTCTGTGATACACTCAGTAAGCCCATTGATGTCCTCGGCGTGAGGCTCACAGAGTGTTTCCCAGTCGGTCACCTCGAAACAGCCCTGTAGTTCCGCTATTGCCTCCTCTGACCACCTCCTAACAGTCCTGGTGGTCACAGGTTCCCTCCTCACAATTGGCACATAGCGGGGGGTGAGGTGAATCAGGTTATGATCTGACCTACCAAGTGGGGGGAGGGAGGAGGAGCTGTATGCATCCTTGACGTTAGCATACAGTAAGTCTAAAGTTTTCTCTCCCCTGGTGGGACAGTCCACATATTGTTTGAATGTTGGTAGTGTATTGTCCAGTGATACATGGTTGAAGTCACCCGAGATCACAATAAAGGCACTCGGGTGCTGAGTCTGTAGCCGAGCTATGGCAGAGTGGATAGTGTCACATGCAGCTGTGGGG
>NC_141361.1:40559355-40691855 GCF_057382095.1 Aulonocara sp. 'chitande type north' Nkhata Bay | reverse complement strand
TGGATATATACTGTTAAATGATCAGAACTGTAATATTTCTGACTGAGGCAAAACTTTCCAGATTCCAATCAAATTGAATCGGATCCTGTATCGAATCAAAAATGATTCTACAAATCAGTGACGATGCAGCCGTACTCAGCTCCCTAAGCATTTTCCCTTTCCAGTTCACAATCAATCCCACCCCTAGGTCAAAAATATGTATAGGACAATTGGCCTCATCTAATATTTTGTATGAACCTGTCCAGCTGTCCAGTGATTAAACGACAAGTAGATGGAGGCAGGACTTCACAGCAGGGGCATACTCCATAATGTGCTGTGCATTATCATATGTATATTATATATATTGCTCACTTATTGTATTTACCAACATAAAGGAGTTATGAGCAAAGAAAGGCCACACCATAGTGCATGTTTAAATAGGGAAAGTTTATTGATCAAAATGTATTACGCACATACGCATTACATTTTTTTCAGCCCCCCAATCGAGAAAACAAAACCAATTACATGTTCAAAGCAACGGAACGGTGGCCCAATATCGGAGAGAACTCCACTCTTGAGTGAGCAGTGATAATTGAGCAGTCCGTTTTATTTTGCAGATTCAAGCTGCTCTTCAAAATTTTCACCACCAGATGTCACCGGAGAGGACTGTGTTGAAAAGCTTCGAGTAATGAACCGTTTTTCAATACAAGCTTCAGTGCTTCGGAAAGCTTCATTTGGCCATCACTACTGCTCAGTTAAGCACTACTCACAAAGAGCCACACGCAGCAGGCTGTTCCACACCTAAGCCAGTAACACACTCTGACCCGCACAGAGGAAATCCACCAGAAACCTCTCCCTCCTCCTCCACACTGCTCTTCTCCAGCTTATATCACCCCTGAGGGTAATTGGTTGTAACGAGAGCAGATGAGCAGCAGGTGTGACCTAAAGGAGAAGGCAGGGGCAGAGAGAGACAAGGGGAGGGGCCAGAACGAAGGAGGAGGAGAGGGAGAAGACAACACCACGCCCACACACTCCCACAGCCTCCCAGGATGTAACAATCGGCTATGTACCACAGGCCTTCAAGCTGGCTGTAGTTAAACCTTTACTCAAAAAGCATCTCTAGACCCAGCAGTCTTAGCTAATTATAGGCCAATCTCCAACCTTCCTTTATATCAAACATCCTTGAAAGAGTAGTTGTCAAACAGCTAACAGATCATCTGCAGAGGTTTATTTGAAGAGTTTCAGTCAGGTTTCAGAGCTCATCACAGCACAGAAACAGCTTTAGTGAAGGTTACAAATGATCTTCTTATGGCCTCTGACAGTGGACTCATCTCTGTGCTTGTCCTGCTAGACCTTAGTGCAGCGTTCGATACTGTCGACCATAATATCCTATTAGAGCGATTAGAACATGCTGTAGGTATTACAGGTACTGTGCTGCAGTGGTTTGTATCATATCTATCTAATAGACTCCAGTTTGTGCATGTAAATGGAGAGTCCTCTTCACACACTGAGGTTAATTATGGAGTTCCACAGGGTTCAGTGCTAGGACCAATTCTGTTTACATTATACATGCTTCCCTTAGGCAGCATCATTAGAAGACATAGCATACATTTACACTGCTATGCAGATGACACCCAGCTCTATCTGTCCATGAAGCCAGATAACACACACCAATGAGTTAAACTGCAGGAATGTCTTAAAGACATAAAGACCTGGATGGCCGCTAACTTTCTGCTTCTTAATTCAGATCAAACTGAGGTTATTGTACTCGGCCCTGAAAAGCTTAGAAATATGGTATCTAAGCAGATTCTTACTCTGGATGGCATTACCTTGGCCTCCAGTAACACTGTGAGGAACCTTGGAGTCATTTTTGACCAGGACATGTCCTTCAATGCACATATTAAACAAATATGTAAGAGTGCTTTCTTCCATTTGTGCAACATCTCTAAAGTTAGAAATATCCTGTCTCAGAGTGACGCTGAAAAACTAGTTCATGCATTTATTACTTCCAGGCTGGACGACTGTAATTCATTATTATCAGGAAGTCCTAAAAACTCCCTGAAAAGCCTTCAGCAGTCAGTCAGATTGCCGCCCCTCCCTGAGCCTGGTTCTGGTGAACATGTGTTTCTGTTAAAAACGAGTGTTTCCTCCCCACTGTCACCAGTGTGCCTGCTCGTGGTCTGATTGTGTTTCCTCTGTAGGGTCTTTACGTACAATATTAACTGCCTGAGGTGACCGTTGTTGTGATTTGGTGCTAAGAAAAACTGAACTGAATCTGTGAAACCACTGCAGATCACTATAACACTAAACATTTCAGCCCTTTGGGGGGAGTTGTGCTTTTGTTGTGAAAATCTGTTCCTGCTCTTTTCCTCTGCAGGCATTACAACATGGTTTCCTGGATTTTGAAAGGTTCAGTGCAGAAGAATATGAACATTATGAGGTAACAGACTGCAGAGACTGTGCTACAGGTCGATATCAATGCAAACAGGACCAGGATACAGGAAGAAATAACTAACGTACGCTTGTTATTCATCCAGTTTATTTGCAGTGCTGTTAGTAACACAGTCAGGGCCAACCAAGAGCTCGTACGATGTCCAGGCCTGCCTTGGTGCACGCTGTACTTCCTCAGTTTCTCAGTTAGATTGATCCATAGCTCACCCGTCCAAGTGATAGACAGTCAGTGAAGTAAAGGTCAACAAAACTGATTTCCAATGAAAGGTAAAAGCCCGTACGTGTTCATTACTGCAGTGGTGGTATAATTAAGGTGTTCTGGATCCATGTTTTAACTGATATGTGGATAACCTCTATCACAGTCTTTCCTTTCTTTTTGTGCTTTTAGCGAGTTGAAAATGGAGATATGAACTGGATCGTTCCGGGCAAAGTTCTGGCGTTCAGTAGCCCTCATTCTCGTGGTGAGTCAGAATCTCTAAGCTAAAAGCTAAAAGCATGCCTCCAAACCAACACCAGTGCTCACGTTGCTGGGCTGACAGAAGGCCTGTGCAGCCCCTCAGTGCCTGCACGTCCTGAAGCAGCTGAGAAGAGCTAACCTTACCCTGCTGTCTTCTGACGGCGTGCATTGTTTCCTGCTTAGTGCTGTCGTGTTGTTACGGCTGGATTAGACGAGCCTGAACCCTGCAGTGGCTCGGGGTTTCCCATGATGCACTCATGCTTCTCCATCCCTCAGCTCTTTTTACTTTCTGTGTATTTACACCACTTTGCACGTAGTTATTATTCCCCTCTGGCTCTCGTCCATCTCTTGTCCTGTTGTCCTCCCCCCACCCCGACCACATGAGGCAGATTGCTCCCCCTCCCTCAGCCTGGTTCTTGTTAAAAGGGAGTTTTTCTTTCCCGCTGTCAGCAGGTGCTTGGGGCCGTCCGATCGTTGGGTTTTCTCTGTATTTAACGTCTTTACCTTACAACATAAATCAGCTGACACTACGTCATTGAATCTTATTTTACGTTCGCATTAAAAACAGACGCTCGCTGATTGAAACGTATGACGTAACTCAGCTGTTGTTGACTCTGTCTCCAGGTTATCCCCTCCACACACCCGAGGCATACTTCTCATACTTTTGCCAAAATGACATAACGACCGTGGTTCGTCTGAACAGGACGTTGTATGATGGCAGGCGGTTTGAGGATGCAGGATTTGAGCACCACGACCTCTTCTTCCTTGATGGGACCACGCCCTCTGACCTCATCGTCAGACGCTTTCTGCATGTGTGTGAAAGTACAGACGGGGCAGTGGCGGTGCACTGTAAAGGTAGGACTGCAAGTCTTTATGTTTAATTGATGTCATTTATTTCTTTTATCTTAACTTTGTCTCTTTAAACACTCCATCCATTTACAGCTGGATTAGGCCGCACGGGCACTCTGATTGGCTGCTACCTGATGAAGCACTTCCGGTTTACTGCAGCCGAGGCGATTGCTTGGATCAGAGTCTGCAGACCTGGATCTATCATCGGTCCACAGCAAAACTTCTTAGAAGAGTGAGTTTGTGCCTCAGCTGTGACCGCTCAAACCAAACGGCCCACTTTCCGTGACTCCAAAGGTCTCGGTCGGAGACAATCATTAAGCTGTAGTCCGTTCATGAAAGTACAGGAGTAATGCTGTGCACACAGACACGTCTGCAACACTTCATTAGGATAATGTCACAAAACACAAGCAGACGGCAGCTTCACCTCCAAGGTGCACGGAGAAGACAAAGATCTGACGAGGTGAAGACTCCAGTCACAGAGTATCAGGGAACCATAACGTGTTAGTGGCCTTCATCAGGGTCATTGCGTTTGTGAAGGTGTGATTGGTCCACTTGGATCTTTTTCTGTTTCCAGTCTTTTTTATTTAAACACAAGCTGTTTGACATTTTGCAATGACCCAAAAGGCGTTGGCCACTGAGTACAGCTGTTCTCTAATACTTCGAGTGTCGCTGGAGTCTTCACACAAAGCACAAGTAGATCAGGAAGGGTTTGAGGGGTCACCTTGGCCTTCAACGTCGGCAGATCTCAGTCTCATCGAGCATCTGTGAGATGTGCTGGACAAACAAGGCCCGTCTGTCCTTAGGCTGTGGCATCTATTGCTGTTAGCACACAGGATGTTTCTCCATGCTGAGGTCATGGTTGGAGCATGCTGGAAATGTTAGAAGAGAAGCAAAAGGTGGAGGTCAGGGTGGGGCATTCCCCAGGGTGCCCATGTGCAGCTGGTGGTGACTGCAGCAGTGGGAAACTGGTGGATGATGAATCGAATCGAATTAAAAGAAGCCTGAAACTGTGATACTGCTGCAGACTGCAGTCACAGTGTGCAGCTGGTTTCTCTCCTCAGCTCTGGACGCACACTTCCTCCTTACGCCACAGTAGCGCTCTGTTGCTAATGGCTACTAGCTTTGTGTGTCTACTTACACGCTAAACCAGGATGTTGAATGTTGTACCTGCTAAACGTGATATCACAGTCAGTTTGTGGCGTGTGTTTGATGTTTGTGTGCAGGAAGCAGCACAGTTTGTGGGTTCAGGGTGACGTGCATCGGTCTAAACAGAAGCTGGTCCAACAGAGACTGAGTCGGCAGCAGCAGCTGCAGCAGCAGCAGCAGCTGCAGCTGCAGCTGCACCGCTCTGACTCTGTGCAGGGAGGCAAACAGGAGGCAGTGTCCTCGCTGCTTTCCAGCATGGATGACCTGTCAATCAACACCGTGCTCTGCAAGTCATATAGCTTGGATGAGGTCAGCGGTGTGACTTCATAGCACCTTTTCTTAATGGTTACTGCAGAATTCAAACAGGCTACTGAGTTCCGATCACAATGTTGTGTTTTCATGCTGCTAATTGTGTCTGTGCAGAATAACTGCAAAGAAGTCAGTCTGACACAGGGAGACGAACTGAGAGCACTGAAGGGAAAACGCCCACCGAGATCAGCGTCATCCTGCTCAAGGTACCAACATCTGTAATGTAATTAATGATAGATGGTTATTGTGGTCAGTGCAAGAGACACGTAGAGAATTAGCTCAAACGCTGGAAACAAAGTTTCTATTAACAAGGAGAGATAATAGACACCAATATGTTTTTGTGGATGTCAGAAAGTACGTAAGTGACTGTTGTCGAATGCTACAAAGAACGCACGCTTTGTTTGCACGCTGTCTAACAGGCAGACCGGACTGCATGAAATCCTGCTGTGTTCTCATCTGTGCAGCGTGAATGTTGTGTGTAACCTGCTCGAGCTCATGTGTCCTTCTTTGTTCTTCGGTTAAACTGAAACCTAAATGCAACAGGAGAAGTTGTTGTCTTTTGGCGACTTTAGTTATGAGTGAGATTAAGGTTCTGGAGGTTGTCAGAGTATTCCTTCTACTGCCTGACGGTGTCCTCAGCTGGAGCCAGCAGGCCTCCATCTTTACTGTACACCGTGTTGGTGGAGCACCACTTCCCCTCCTGACGCTTTGCCAGAATCGCTCCTCCTACGCCCAAGTTTTTGCTGCAGCCGCGGCCTGAGCTGCGTTTCGATTGGCCTGCCCGCTGCCTCTGCTCTCCATCCTTGGCTGCAGCCAGACACACAATCAGTAGATAATACCTCTGCTCACTACAGTTTTTGTTTGGGTCCCTGAATCCACGGCACAAATATAGCAGATATATAAGAAGCTGCCATAGTTCAAGAAACATCTTATAAAAAGTAAATAGTTACAAATCGGGGATATGAGAGCTGCGGCAAAAAGAAACCAAAGGACGACCACGAACCAAACTCACGACGTGCCTCCGGCTTCTCCTGTAAACTAACATCACCAAACTGCTAACCTGACACAACCAAGAGCTGGGCTTCCACGGAGGTTAAATCAGGTACCTCCCACACGTCGAAGCGTGTTTGTATCTCGTCTCTTGTACAGAGTGTGAGTGCAGATGTTGATTCCTGCAGTGAGCGTAGAAATCAGAAGGATTTTTGGAGAAGTTGTTCGTTGTGCTTGTTTCTGTGAAGGATCAAGTTTTATTTGCTCTTGGATCACACACACACACAAATATGAGGTGTTCTTGTTTTCTGTGTCAGGTTAAACCTGTCCAAGACTTCACACCGCTCCATCCTCCCTCCCCCGAAGCCCTCCAAAGTCCACCTCACCCCTCCTCTACCACCACTGCTCCGCAGATCAGGAGGTTGGTGTCTGTGCTTTTGTCCTTACTAGAAGCACATTATAATAAAACCAATGTAAAATGTGATGTGCTGATGTCTCCACAGTCCCTTCAGCCTCACGTTGTTCAGCACCAGGCCAGCACTGATTCACTGACTTCACACTTGGGACGTTCTGGTCATGAATCAGCCCAGCTGATGATGGACTCGCTGGAGACTGCATCAGCTCTCTTGCACGTTTAACCCTAGAACACTATCGCTATAAATAGTAACACAATCGCTAATGCCGGGTGATTTTTACCCGATATAATATAACCAATAAAAAGTAATCAAATATATCAAAATATGACAACACATGACAAATTAGAGTGGTCTTCTTTTACTTTCAACTGTGCCATGTCTAACAAAATGAAAGAAAAACCCTCCTAAAACAAAAGAATGACTCTGGAAAGCTGGTCTTTGGTCCACCCATTCCTGGGACATTTGAGACTTCCCTGGTGAAGGCACAGGCTCCTCGACACGCAAACAGCTGCAGGAGAGAGAAATCATGTAAATGTATTTGCTCGGGTGTAAATCACCCAGCGATAGCGTTCTCGGGTTAATAGGCTGTAAATGCTTTTTTAGCCCCAATAACTACTTTTCGTTTCGACAGAGCCAACAGTTTGTCACCACTTTAACTGGTCACGTGGCCCATTCTGTGATAACAGGGCCGACACCATAAATCATCACGTCTCTTGGGTATAGCAGGCAGGTAACTGTGAAAAACTGCGGCTGCATATTGCAGATATAACATCTGCTGGATGCTGAATGCCCCGCTGTCACAATCATTTTGCTGGAAGCAAAGGACACGTGCAGGTGCAAACACCAAACAACGCTTACAGGGGAGGTCGTGGCCCGAGGACTGAGTCAGACCATCGCCAAGAGCAGTCTGGGTGCTTCTGATAAACGGCTGCTGCCATTTGTCCATCCGAAGTTCAGAACCACAGGATGTAGACGGCCTGAAGCAACGTCTTGGTTGCGGAAACACAGACCTTTAGAAGTCGTACCAAAATCCACGCCTTAAACTTTGGCAGATCACATGATGGACCTAGCTTATTTGGCACGTTGTTGTAATGTTGTCTCCTCGTTTTCAGTACTTTAGTAACCAGGTTGGGTCAGAGAACCATAGCAAACCACATCTTTTGTAAGAGATTGGTGCACATTGTTCAAGAATTAACAACTGGACGCAAAATTGTCTTGCAAGACCAAGAGTGACACACTGCTTCTGCTACAGATGTTATTTATATTCTCCCAGATTTCATCGATAAAGTATGACAAACTTATATTTGTTGGTCTGTTAATGTTCTAATGATGCAGAGCGAGGGACACAAAGCCACGACGTGCTTATAATGCACTGTGAAAGCCTCTGAGCACACATGCTGGCAATGAAAGAGGAAATCAGTAAAATGAAGACAGAGATTCTGATGTTTCACGTCAGACTGAACACGGCACGCACACTTTATTTCACAGGTCATTCACATTCATGCACTGGATTTGTCAACAGGACTTTATCATACATAAAGCAAACTCACTATGTTCAGCTTTGCACTATTTCTTTCTTGCAGTAAAATTCTTAACATGCAAATGATGTTCAGCTTTGAGCGTGTTGTTGCTGTCATGCTTTCCTGTATCTGACTGTGTGACAGCAGCTCAGATGTGCTGTCTGATTGGTAGTTTACTCCAAAGGAGGGAAACCAGCTAATGCTAGTGTGAAGTGCTAAAATCAACAATAAAGTCCAAGTAATGACGAGATAATGACTCATGCTTCTCTTTGTTATCATCACACTGTCATTGTGTCATAACCTTCACTGAAAGTCACCTGACACTGCTGTGGGACGCTGTGGGACGCTGTGGGACGCTGTGGGACGCCGTGGGACGCTGTGGGATGCTGTGGGACGCTGTGGGACGCTGTGGGACGCTGTGGGACGCTGTGGGATGCTGTGGGATGCTGTGGGACGCTGTGGGATACTGTGGGACGCTGTGGGATGCTGTGGGATGCTGTGGGACGCTGTGGGATACTGTGGGACGCTGTGGGATACTGTGGGACGCTGTGGGATGCTGTGGGATGCTGTGGGACGCTGTGGGATGCTGTGGGATGCTGTGGGACGCTGTGGGACGCTGTGGGACGCTGTGGGATACTGTGGGATGCTGTGGGATGCTGTGGGACGCTGTGGGACGCTGTGGGACGCTGTGGGATACTGTGGGATACTGTGGGATGCCGTGGGATGCTAAGACTGTGGATTCCATGTCCTTGGTATCATTTGGGGAATTTAATGACCAAAACATCAGAAATAACTGAGGCGACTCTATAAGGGAATCCCCTCTGTTGACACTGTACTGAGTCAAAAGTATAAGGAACTGAGCTACATGGATTACCTGCACATACACTGACCTACGTATATGAAACAGTACTGTACCATATATGTATAACAGGGCCTCTTAAACTAAAATCCTGGCTGTATCCTTACTGTAGTTAAGTTAAATACGTCCTCTATAGTCTCCAAATCATTGTCTGGTTGGGACACTTATATTTGTTGGTCTGTTAATGTTCTAATGATGCAGAGCAGGGGACACACACATATATATATATATATATATACACACATATATATATTTATATATATATATGTATATATATGAGTATATATGAGTATGCATTTGAAGTACACTTCAAATTGGGACAGCCGTCGTCGCGTGGCGGTGACGTAATCGCACTTAAAATGTGTACTTCAAGCGTGCAGACCCTGAATTGGGACACAGCCTCAGTGTTTCAGTCATAAAAACACTTCCTGTCTCCGCGGGGGCCCATCACGTATAGGTGTAACGGAGAAACAGCCAATCAAATCGCAGCTTTTCAGGCATTGGAAAAAAAAAGATTGTTTTTTACACTGAACTGTCTGAGCGCGGGTTCGAGTCCTGGTTGGGACAAAGGTTGTGTTACATTATCAAAAGTTAAACACCATTTTCAATCTACTTATTGTGGATAACATTTATTTTTTAATTTTTAGTTCATTATCATTTTATTTATATTATATAGTGTTATGGCCTGTGGAGCAATTTTTCTGCACCTATACTGTCACAAAGTGCATAACTCAGACTAAACTGTATCATCACAGTCTTGAGATGATACATAGCAGACATATTAGAGATGGACCGATCCGATATTACGTATCGGTATCGGTCCGATACTGACCTAAATTACTGGATCGGATATCGGAGAAAAATAAAAAATGTAATCCGATCCATTAAATATCACGAAAGCACCTCACAAAACTTGCAACACACCGTAACTCACCTCAGGTTAACACGTCGGAGCAGTATGCATCACGTGATAGAGCGGCTGTGGCATGCGGGACCTGTAGGTGGTCTGGATAGCATTTGGAGCTTCGCTAGCAACCCGGCATTTCATCTCCGACAAAGTTATCCCGAGAGAAGTAAAGCAAGTGTGTAAGTCCATCTCTGAATGTTTGTAAAGCATTCCTGCGTTAAGCTTAACAAGCGATATATGGAGCGACTGCCTCTTCTTGCTGCTACTTCAATCATGAAACTGCTTAACGATCAGCTGATCGAGTCCGTGTCTCTAGTTTGCTTTTGGCCCACTTTGCACCAGAAAGAGGAAACCAGCGGCTGAACAACAGCAGCACGTTTAAGCTTGATCAGCTGTTGTTAGAATTTATTTAATATTACTTTCTACACCAGGATCTTTTTCTACATAGCTGACGGCTGGTAACTGTGCAGGGGCGGATCTAGCAAAGTTTAGCCAGGGGGGCCGATAGGGCATTAACAGGGAAAAGGGGGCACAAAGACATACTTTTCTTTCTTATTCTCATTTAAAATGTCTAGCTTTTAATAAATAATTATCTGACACCCAAAGTTTTAATTTGATGTAAAATGAATAGAAGTCCATTACTGTATATAGTAACTATTAAGTCTAATATATATACCCTAGTAAGCTATAGTACTTTTTCCTTTGGGAAGGTACCATCTGTGCAGTCTGCAATTTTGTTGAAGAAAGATGTTGAATCTATTTAATATTTCTTGAAAAATAATTGATTTCTGTGCATTTTTTTTTCACACTGCATCAAATTAAGGTTGATTACGTCGATTAAGCATCATGAGGTGGAGCGTGAGGGGTGGTTCCCTATTTTTTATTTATTTATTTTTGTTGTTGCTGGGAGTTGGAACCCTATTAGTTAGGTTGCTTAATATTTATGCTAAGTACTCTTTAAAATACCAGAATAGGGAGGATGGTGTAGGTTTAAGTTTATTAGATTGATCAGTATTGCTGAACTATGAAATATTTTTTTTGCATACAGGTATAACAGAATAGCTTTAGTGTAGTTGTTGTTTTAAACTTGAGTATGAACTTATACAAAATGCAGCAAGATATTTAAAAAACAGTTTTGTTGATTAAAAAACACCATATCGGATTCATATCGGTATCGGCAGATATCCAAATTTATGATATCGGTATCGGTATCGGACATAAAAAAGTGGTATCGTGCCATCTCTAAGACATATAGTCTACAATTATGGAGACATCCAACTTTTAATACAAAGACTAAAGCTAAAACTATAATACAGATACATTCTGATGACATAGAACATGAAGCTTATACATAATTTCAATAAGGCATGTCTGTGATAAATCATCTGTCTGCTTCCTGGTGGCTGTTAGTTTATGTCTATTCATTTTCCAGCACAAACTCAGTACTGACATCGTTGCTTTATTCCAGTCATGCTCTTGCCAGCCTCCACTCTGCATGCTTTAAATCGGTTGCTCTTCTGCATTTCAGATCTGCAGCCATGCAGCCCGCCTCCTCTCCTTTCTCCTCCTCACCGTGGTCACTCAGAGCCCTGTCCCAGCCTCCATCTTCATCTTCATTACTATCAGCATGTTGACTCTGGGGTGGTGGTTGTGCAACATCCTGTCACTGCTGGGATTCTTTCTGCTATGATGGCTCATAACTGCCAAACAGTTACATTTATTTCTGTATCTCAATAAATCATGTTGAGTTTTTCCACGTGATCTCTCCTTATTGAATTACTTTTGTAGATAAGCTTCAAGCTAGCAAGCAACAATACCTACATCAAATATATTATCACCAGAAGTGAGAAAGTGTCTGCAGCTCCAGCTGTGCTGCATGTATTAAAGATAACGTCAGACATTGTGTGGGGGTCATGTCTGACACAGGCTGTACAGTCACACAGATAAAAGACAGCAGTCATGTTTCTAATAATATAAATGAAAACAGAAAGATTATGAAGATAAAAGCTGTGAGACTGCTCTAGGATGACTTGTTATCATTACATGAAGTGATTTAGAAATAATATGTAAGCTTTCAGGGCAGCGCTCACAACTTATTTAAACTGATTACCTGATGGGGAGCACACACAGATATAGAAACATATAGGTGAACTCTAAGAAGAAAACTGTGTTGATATTTTTGCAGAAAACTATTTATTTACACTTTTATATTTACAATCAGTTTATATTTATAGAAACAAAAGAAACATTCACAACTAGAACAAAACTGTCTTATATACAAAATCAACTGTTTCTCCCTTATTTACTGTTTTCTTCCACCATACAGCCAGCATACAACCATGCTATTAGAGGAACATCACTGGAACGTGGCCAGAACACACAAAAACAAGAACAAGACAATATATAAAAGTTCAAGTTCAGGCTCAGCTTTGCAGAGAAAACAATTGTACTCCAGTTCTGAAACCTTTCATTTGAAAACCTGTTTGCTCCTGAAGATCCTCTGGGTGTGGACCCTGCTGCTGCTGCCACAGTGACTAGTTATGCAGAGACAGAGGCATATGAGACAGAAACAGACTTAGCCATTATCACGTCTGACATGTAGTAATAACGCAGTACTTACAGCTCTGCATGTGTACTTTTACAGGTGAGATGCTCGGCATTGTGTCCTCCAGGTTTTCATCCTCATCCATCCCTGTGATGGAGGCAACAATTAGACAAATATGTACTGAATTTATATTTCATGTCAACAATGTTATTAAAATATTATTAAAACAACTTACCAAGAGGTTGTTTAGTTGGGGCGTTTGTAGTAGCAGGCGCAGACTGCTACTTCTTCCGCAGGCACTGCTGCAGCTCATGCAGCCGTGTTCCTTGACTGCAGCTCTTCCTCATGATAAGGTCTGCATAGCCGTCACCTCTGCCGTCCCAAATCTCCTTCCAGGTGCTCTTGGCTCGTGAGCCAAAGCCAACCAGCTGATCATCCTCAGAGGCTTCTGCAGCAACACTTACTCTGCTGGTCTCGTAGCTCAGAAGAGTTTTTATCTCTGCAAAGCTGAGGGCTTACTGTACAAATGAATGCAAGCTCTCCTTGCCATGCCCTTCTTCCACAGAGGTCCCTGCAGCCTCTTGCTTCTGGAGATCTTTGATCAGGTACATGGTGTCCCCGACATCATTCTCCAGAAGCCACCGGAAAGATTTCCCTTTATATTTTCCAAACTGCAGGATGTACTCTCCCTGCACTTCCTTCATGTCAGAGGCATCCCCTCCTCTCTGATAGATGACAGTCAGAGCATCGTCCTCCCTCACAGGTGCAGACTTGTCCTGAAGCTTGGGGTCATTTTTAATCCTTCGAGCTTCTTTTGACGAGTCCTGGAGAAGGTATCCAAGTGGCCCCTTGTGGAACGCCACAGAGATTTTCCCTGGATATGGCGCAACTTTCTTCTGCATCTTGACATGCAGTGAAAAAAGAAACAATTATATTAAACAAAATTGATTCCAAACACAAACAAAGACATTCCAGGTTATAATCTTGCTGCTGGGTTTAGACAGCAGGATGCAGGAGAACAATAACGAGACACAATTTGAAAGAACATTGACAACATTTGTGATAAAAGTGTTTTTTACTCCAGGTATAACAAACTGTTCTGTCTGTAAATAAAAACCTTTCATGGTTGAATGATTATTGGCATATCTGCAAAATTTGTGGTAACTGCTTAGTAGTCATGGCACATAAGAATTGCTGGTAGATTCCCGCGCGGGAGCCTGGGATTGTTTAGCTAAACGGCCTAAACCGTTTCTCTATGGTAGTGCTAAACTACGGTGGCCCCTAGAGACAAAGCACGTACAAACTCAAAAACACATGCAAACTCAAAAACACATGCAAATTCAAAAACACAACGGAAGTGCTCCAGGACGCTAGGGGCAGTGTTGAGCTCTATTTGCAAAATAAACGGCAAGTTTGTCTGTATGGGACGGTCTAGTCTCCGTCGCGCTTCCCAGGTTGCCTAGCAACCATGATACTAACCGCTGGAAACGTGTCATACAACTTTATTTGACAGAAATGAAGGAGAACATATTTTGTTCATTTGTTTGTTTGTTTCTACAAGAGCTTTGTGTGATTTGATAAGTATCTGAGGCTGAGACCACAGGACTGTAAAACATGATTTTTGGGCTTCATTTCTGTACTGAACAGTTATTTAAGATTAGTTAGTAAATAAGAATTAGCTGATGTTGTTCATGAGACTAAAGTCATCTCACTTTGGTAATGTAAATATAATATGGCCAATATTCTAGTTATTATATTAATCATTATTAGCTATTACAGCAGTGAACATGAACTCTGTGTCAAATACTGAGCAGTACAGATTCAAGTTGCAGTTATTTACATGTCTTATCACCTTAAATCTTCACTCAAAGACAAGTATCTTTGACAGTGCATATATAGGTGTATCATATATAAGAGACAAATGTTGTTCCTTCAGTATGTTGGCATTACTAAATTTGGCTCAATGCTTACATACATGTGTAAAAAGAAAATGTACGAGCTGTGATAACTGTGTCTGATAGAATGAAGAGTAGACTGATATATGAAATATTCCTTTATTGGGTGAGAAAATCAGACCATGTCATAACTGCTGTAAGTCACACAGAATAGACATCAGAGCCTTAAACAGGCTGACGTCTGCTAAATGGGTCAAACTGGGCAGAAAGTCTACAAACACATAACATCCTTATAGAAAATGATGTAACACTATAGATCAACTTAGCTCAGAATATATAAAGCATATAAACAATTACAGCAATATGATGCAACAAACACAGCAGCTACTGATCCAAAATACTCAAAGCTTCATAGAACTGAAACCAACATTTATTTTAGCTCCATTCTGCTGCTGATACAGACTTTAGGTTTCTGAACATTAAACTTGTTGCTGCCTTTCATAGTGTGTAACTTGAAGGCCCTGAGTACTCTGAGTACTTTCTCCCACACTGGAAACACTGGGAGGATCACATTATTTGAACATTACCTAATAAGACTGATTCAGCACAGACAGTTATGTTAAACTTTCCTAGCAGTCCTTCACAAACAGGGAACAGTCTGTCTATTCTCTCCATCTGTCAGCTGCTGCTGGCTCTTCCTCCTCCTCTTCCTCACACACTGCTGAGTTTGTCCTGGTGGATCATCAGGGCTGCAAAGCCTCACAGATGATGTGCAGCAGTGGGTCCCTCAGTCTGTCCTCACTCTGGACACTTGCAGTCGTCACACATGGAAATCAAATGTGTGATAAGCTGCAGGATTCAAACACAAGTGTAACTTATAAACACACGTTCATACTTTTATTCCACAATCAGAGAGAAAGAAACAGAGAGAGAGTGCAGGACAGACAGACAGGTGACAGTCTCAGGTGTACACACTGCTACACAACAGCACAGAGAAGCAGGATTTAGTGTTTGTGTTATTACGAGTGTAAACAAGAAGAGTTCCAGATGGTGCAGTGGACACATGTGTGACTGCTGTGATTAAAGCATCTTTCTTTCAGCTTAACGAGTGAACCGTCAGCTCGTTCAAACACACGTTAAAGTCCGTTTGGCTCGACACCACCGAACAGAGGCAGCAATATAACATAGCTCACATTAACAGTGCAGTGAATCCTACTTGTGCCGTGATGTTCAGGACTGCAAACCGAGCAGCATCACTGACTTTCAGCCTGTTGTGTTTGTGGATATATGACTGACTTTAATTATCCACAAAATCATCACAATCTCTGTCAGATTAAGGTCGACTATATATATATATTTATTAAAGTAAAGGCTTTAAAACCAAGTTAATTCTGAAAGTACAAACATCGCTAATGTCAACTTTCCCGACATGTGGCCAACAGTAATGGTTTCATGTTCTTCATTAAAAAAATATTTGCGCATTAATAAGTGACATAATATTCAGTACTTACTTCTGAAAGTTTACTCTTCCTCCGCTCCGCTTCCACTGTTTTTTTTTCGGCAAAATTATCCACACCACCACCGCACTATGAAGTCTGGGATATGTTGAGCCATGAAGGCTACACCGACCCATCCTTAAAATTCAGGGAAATTATGGACGCATTTCAGGGCCGCATTTCGGGCAGCCTTTGAATTCGGAAAGCCTTCTCTTGTGGCTGTGAGGTAATCGGCCTTAAAATGCGGCCTTTAAGGCTGCAAACCCCAAATCCGGTCATTGGTACTTCCTGGCTTGTGTAGTTACTAGGTAACAAAAGCTCAACACTGCCCCTAGCGTCCTGGAGCACTTCCGTTGTGTTTTGGATTTTGCAAGTGTTTTGGAGTTTGTACGTGTTTTGGAATTTGCAAGTGTTTTTTAGTTTGCAAGTGTTTAAGCAGGCTGCCACCTATAACAACACCACTGACCTCCAGGAGTACGCAGAGACTGTTACTGCCTACATCAACAAGTGTATTGAGGATGTAACAGTCACGAAAACCATAACTGTCCGGGCCAATCAAAAACCATGGATGACAGGAGAGGTCTACAGGCTGCTGAAAGCTCGGAATGTTGCCTTCAGAGATGGAGACGAGGCAAGCCTGAGGACAGCTAGGGCCAACCTTTCCCGTGGCATCAGAGAGGCTAAGAGACAGTACTCCAGGAAAATATCTCATCACTTCAAAGACAGCAGAGACTCACGGAGCCTGTGGCGGGGCATTCAGACCATCACAGATTACAAGCCCCCACCACAGACCTGTGATAGCACTATCCCCCTGCTGAACGAGCTGAACACTTTCTTTGCTCGCTTTGAAGTCCAAAACAGCACCACTGCACAGAAGACCCCACCCCCTCCTGGTGACCAGGTGATGACTCTGTCCCCGGACAGCGTGAGGAGATCCCTCAGCAGGATCAATGCACGTAAAGCTCCGGGTCCTGACAACATTCCTGGTCGTGTACTGAGAGACTGTGCAGTGGAACTCACTGATGTCTTCACAGACATCTTCAACATATCACTCATCCAGGCTGTCGTCCCCACATGTTTTAAAGCCACCACAATCATTCCGGTTCCAAAAAAGTCATCTCCCTCCTGCTTTAATGACTACCGTCCTGTTGCACTTACTCCCATCCTGATGAAGTGCTTCGAACGACTAGTCATGCAGCACATCAAGACTGTCCTGCCCCCCTCCCTGGATCCCTTCCAGTTTGCGTATCGGCCCAATCGCTCAACCGATGATGCCATCTCCACTGCACTCCACTCAGCACTCACACACCTGGACAAAAAAGACTCATATGTTCGAATGCTGTTCATAGATTTCAGTTCAGCATTCAACACTATAATCCCCCAACAGCTCACTCAAAAACTGGTCCAGCTGGGGCTCAACACCTCACTGTGCAACTGGCTGTTGGATTTCCTCACCGGAAGACCTCAAGCAGTACGGGTCGGCAGTAATACATCCAGCACCATCATTTTAAACACGGGGATGTGTGCTGAGCCCCCTCCTCTTCACTCTGCTGACCCATGACTGCACTCCATCACACAGCTCCAACCTCTTCATCAAGTTTGCGGACGACACAACGGTGGTGGGTCTCATTAGCAACAGGGATGAGACCGACTACAGAAGTGAGGTGAGACGCCTGGCCACGTGGTGTGCTGACAACAATCTCTCTCTGAATGTGGAGAAGACGAAGGAGATTGTTGTGGACTTCAGGAGAATGCACACCCAACATGCTCCTCTGACCATTGACGGAGCGTCTGTGGAGAGAGTGAGCAGCACCAAGTTCTTGGGTGTGCACATCACAGAGGATCTCTCCTGGACGTACAACACCACAGCACTGGCCAAGAAATCACAGCAGCGTCTCTTCTTTCTCCGCAAACTAAGAAGAGCAGGAGCACCAGCCCCCATCATGTACACTTTCTACAGAGGCACCATCGAGAGCATCCTGTCGAGCTGCATCACTGTGTGGTTTGGAGCCTGCAATGCGTCCTGCCATAGAACCCTCCAACGCATAGTGAGAGCTGCAGAGAGGATCATTGGTGTCTCTCTCCCCTCCCTCCAGGACATTTACAGCACCCGTCTCACTAAAAAAGCCCTTTGCATAGCGGCTGATCCCACGCACCCAATGCAAAGCTTCTTCAAGCTGCTGTCGTCGGGGAGGAGACTGCGGAGTCTCCAGGCCAGGACCAGCAGACTGAAGGACAGCTTCATCCATCAGGCTGTCAGGAAGCTAAACTCCCTCCCGATTCTGCCCCCCTCTCCCCTCTCTCCTCCACGGTCTCACTGAACTCTGTCACACACACACACACACTCACTCTCTGACGCACTCACTGGCCTGCTCCAGTCACTTTGTGGAGCATTGGACTGCCATTACCTCATAAGACTTTGTTGTTACACTTTCTCTTACCGTACACTACTAAATCTCCATTTGCACTATTTGCCTATTTTGCACCACTATGCCTTCTTACTTGAATATTGTATATTGTATATTGCATAGCTTTTTTTTGTTATACGTAAAATTGTATTGTATTTATTTAAATGTTTACTTTTTAATTATTTTATTTGCATTTTTCTAATCACTAGGGTTTGAGAGTAACGCAATTTCTATTCTGTGTATGTCCTGTACATGTGGCAGAATTGACAAATAAAGTTGACTTGACTTGACTTGACTTTTGGATTTTGCAAGTGTTTTGGATTTTGCAAGTGTTTTTTAGTTTGCAAGTGTTTTTTAGTTTGCAAGTGTTTTGGAGTTTGCAAGTGTTTTGGAGTTTGCAAGTGTTTTGGAGTTTGCAAGTGTTTTGGAGTTTGCAAGTGTTTTTTAGTTTGCAAGTGTTTTTTAGTTTGCAAGTGTTTTTTAGTTTGCAAGTGTTTTGGAGTTTGCAAGTGTTTTGGAGTTTGCAAGTGTTTTGGATTTTGCAAGTGTTTTGGATTTTGCAAGTGTTTTTTAGTTTGCAAGTGTTTTTTAGTTTGCAAGTGTTTTTTAGTTTGCAAGTGTTTTGGAGTTTGCAAGTGTTTTGGAGTTTGCAAGTGTTTTGGAGTTTGTACGTGCTTTGTCTCTAGGGGCCACCGTACTAAACCACTACGGGTGTAATATACTTTTGGCCACTACGGTCTTCCGGCGCTGTTGCGAGTTTGAGATGCGGCGGCACTTTTAAAAAATCTCCTCTTTTACGTTTCGGGAGAGAAAATAAGTAACTCAACGCTCGCAACACATCCCAACGCTCCTCATTCATTGATCAAAGGTAAGAAACGTCGTTTGAAATAAGAGTAAACCAACAGAATACATTTACAGGTGTATATTACAGGTAATAGGTGTGTTGCGATTGCATTTACGAAGCATCCATCGGTCAGTGGTTACACTGAAATCATGCAGTTTGTGCTTTGACCTCCAGAGGGCGACAAATCAGCACAGACAGAGAGCTCCATTCAAACTTTGCTGCCATCAGGAATAATTCTTCAAATATAATCATCAGTGTTTGAGCAGTTATGATATCAGGGACAATCTAGACATGTGTGACAATACTGAACGTGTCACATGACACACCTTAAACATCATGTGATCCACTCTCAGTCTGCACTTTCATTCATGACTTCAACAGGTTGAAATGAGCTTTGAACAAACATCAGTTCAGTGCTGAAATATTCAAACGCTGCAGGAAGAAGAACAACAAAGTGATGACAGATGTTTGTGCTTCAAACTGGAAAACCAGCAGAAATAAATCACAGCCTGCCAGAGGTTTAGGAGTTTCTGAGGTGCACCTGAACGCAGCAGTGATTCAAAGCCCCTGATTGTCTTCAAACGCCGCATTAGGCTGAAAGTTTACTTTCACTTCCTGAACTTCGTGGAGTGGCGCTTGTTGTTGGTGTGTGAAGAAACTGTAAGTTTGCTTTGTTTCCTCCTTTAACAGTTTGTCTTTAGGAACTTTACTGTTTGTTCAGCTCATGTTTGAGTTCTTCACACAACAAACTGTGTGTGTTTGTATTAAAGTCAGTGTGTAATGTTTCCTGGCTAACATCAGCTGTGTGCAGCTTAGTTCAGCACAAATCTGCCGCTCCATAGTTCACGGTAACGGACTCACAGCTGGACCAACGAGGCCGAGTGTGTCCGCCACTCTGAGCTACGTTCGTGTTTGTGTGCTTGTAGTTTGTACTTTGTGAGTTCACTCAGAGGACGCAGCGTACGTGATGACGTCACAGCCCTTTACCTCCTTTACTGTCACTGTGATTAATATTTACACACCACACGAGACACCTGACAGCATGCTAACGCTAAGCTAAAGCTAAGCTAACGCTAAGCTAGCCAAGAACCCAGAGTGATGTTAAAGCTGAGTAAACACTGACCCCAGACCAGCACCGTGATAAAGTGAGCTGCTGCTGCTGAACCTGAACAGGTAACAAAGTGATGAGCAGTCAGGCTGCAGGTTTCTACCTGTTCATGTTTCTACAGTAGAATCACTTTGAAGTAGGGATGCCAACCGTCCCTTAAAATACGGAATCGTCCCGTATTTAGAAACAAAAGTACACGTCCCGTATTGAGCTAATAAGCGACGCACTTTGTCCCGTAATACAGTGAGAATCAAAAGTAGTCTATAAATGTTAATGGAATTAACGCTTTGTTTGAAAACATAATTCCCAGCCCCTCTCCTGCTTTGTGACCAATGAGCTGACAGCACACTTATGACAATTCGAGTATGACAATTCAGATTACCGCTCATCTCATTGGTCGAGGAAAGGTCGCTTACAGAGAAAATACCAGAAGACAACAGATGACCACAACAAGAAGCATGGCCAACAGGGAAACAAACGCAGACACTGCGGTGCAAGTCTCGGACGACAGTACACCTAAAGCTGGGCAGACACTGTGCGATTTTTTTCAGTCGCGTTATTCAGCTCCTGCTCAAACTGCACGATTGACTCGCAGGGGTTAGAAGTTTGCAGGTCACGATGTACTCTCACACTATACCGCCCGATGCTCTGATGCGACCTGAGTGCTCACACTGTGCCTCCATAACACGAAGGTTATAACAGAAAATCTGTCACTCTCTCTCTGTCTTTCACTCACACACACACACCACCACCATCAACTTTGCTAAATTGCTAATGAAAAACATGATCAGGCAGCTGTGATTGAGCAGCAATGTAGATCCAACTATTTTCACGGTTGTTGTGGTCGTGATAATTTTGTGATGCCACATCGAAAAGGCTCGGATGAGCTTTCCAAAGTTCTACAAGTTGTGCCTCCATCGCTTGTGTCCAGATCACACGCTGCACAGCCGTGCTGCTCCGTCTTTTTCACGGCGTTTACGTGTTTGCGCGCGAGCAGTGTGAGCGGCTGTGGTGACACCCTCACGAGCGATTGATGATCGGGAGCTGGTCGTGAGGTGTTAATCACTTCTCGTTACCCCACGTATACTACACGATGCACGATGAAGGCCAAAATCGGTCCGATCACTCAAAAATCGGCTCAAAATGGGCCTAAAACCGCACAGTGTGAGCCCAGCGTTAGAGCAGCAATGTTTGTTCAGAGAAAGGGAAGAATGGGAAAAGGAAAACACCTGGCTGGAAAACGTTAATATGGGCATGTGCAGTGAATATCAGCGCTATGTGGCCAGAAGTGTGATAATATAATTTATTTTGTGTAATAAACAACTGCAAGGATAGATGATTACAACAAATAGATGACTAATACATAAAAGTAATACATAGATGAATAATGATGATGAGTTAAGATGCGTAATCATGGGAACAAGCGGGTTTACAAACAGGAGCAGCTGATTAGCATTAGAAAAGCTGAAATAATACCTCAACTGAAGCCAATTGTACTAAATGCACTAAATGTGCACAGTTACAAGAATGTTTTTCTTTCTATTGTTTTCTATTATTTTAAGTTAAGCAGGACAGAGTGCTTTTAAAGAAAGATTTACTTATATTCTCAAAAGTTAAGCATGACAGGCTTCTGTTTAAGAAAGAGACCTGTTTTACTGTGTTAATGTTGTCATTGTGAGCTAAAAATAAATGGCTAAATGATCATTTGTTTCACATGTGTTCATATCACAAAGAATAGAATATGCATCTACTTAAATCAAATTCAAGTCAAATGGTTAAAAAAATAATTTCACACACAAAAAAAGAGCTAGAAAATTCACCACACTGGGAAGGGTGAAGACAACTGGGTCGCCCGGCCCTGGCCACGAGGTGTCCCTTATTTATTTTTCAGGGAGTTGGCAACCCTACTTTGAAGTGTCTTTGTGCTGTTTCATCTTTGATTTGTGTTCATAAACACTCAGAGAAACATCACGTGACCTCATCAGGATCTGTGTTGGTGTGTGGGGCTGTACCTCAGCTTTAGATTATGGTGATTATGAGACAGTGTTTCAGCTCATTTTACACAGTAACATGAAAGTACTGTTATGAGGAGTAATGACGTAACATACTCCATTACTTTTAATTAAAGTGTTCTGTGTAATATGTGTAATAATGACTTTTTTGAGTAACTTCATCTCTGTCAATAACAACATTCATACGTGGAATAAAACCACATCAGTGGATCATTGCTGGAGCTGCCTGGACTTCAGTCTTCAGCATCTCAACCAACAGCATCGACATGCTGCTCCAGATGTCTGTGCTCCAGATGTCTGTGCTCCAGATGTCTGTGCTCCAGATGTTTGTGCTCAAGATGATCAGACTCACAGTTTCATCCTTGAAATAAGTGTTTATATTGTTGACCCACCATTGATCATGATCAGTGGTGGGTCAGCGACATGCTTTCTTTCCGTCTCAGGTTTAAATATCTGGGACTCTCCACCGTTTGGTTTTAAAACTGAAGAAGCTTCTCGGATGAAACGTCTTCCAGAAACTTAAAGACATCTCTTTTCTTTCCAAGCTCCTTAGATCACATGACCTGGATGACTGAACCTACAGACATATTGACCTGGTTTCTAGGTCACATGACAGGTCAGAGGTCAGCGACTGTAACTCGGTTACTCCTGTTAATGTGAACTCACTGAGTGTTTGTGGTTTACCTCTCAGACTGACTGAAGATGATGATGGAGGAAGAGGAGGACAGAGCAGAGTCTGCAGGGTCCAGCTGTCCGTCTGTGAGGAGTGACCGGTCCAAAGATCATAATCCAGGCTTCAGTGGTGAACCTGGAGCAACGAGGTCAGAGAGCTGAACTCACTGAGTAACAGAAATAATTCTGCACTGACATTATAATCAGTGTTGACTCTGGTTGATTGTCTGACTGTGTTTGTGAGCTGAGAGGAAATGAAAATGAGTTTGTAACAAAAATCAGTTTTGTCCAGTTTTCCTGTAAAAAGCTGAACTCTAATCTAAGAGGATGTTACTGACAGGAAACAGCTGCATTATCTGCAGTCTGTGTCATCACAGCTGCTTCAATCATGTTTGTGTCTGCAGAGGTCAGAGGTCACAGTCTGCAGGGTCCAGCTGTCCGTCTGTGAGGAGTGACCGGTCCAAAGGTGGAAATCCAAACTTCAGTGGTGAACCTGGAGCAACGAGGTCAGAGAGCTGTGATGACTCCTTTACATGTTTGTGTTTCCTGGATAAATATGACCTGAAACATCCTCAGATTGTTACAAAGATTCATTAAAAAGAAAACAATGAAAGAGAAAAGATCCAAATGTTCGACTTGGTCATTTGCTGTTTGAGGACAGTGATGCTCATATCTGTGGGGAAAGTGTGACCTGAGTGGGTTCATGTTTGTCTTTAAAGAACAGCTCTGATGCTCTTTGTGTCTGATCTGTTAAACAGTCTGAGAGGTCACACAGAGACCCAGCAGCTAAAGCCTGGATCATACTGGCTGCTGTTACTCCATCAGGACAACACTGAACCACAGTGCTGTTCATGGAAATCAGTGCAGCTTTACACTGTATCACCAAAGTACTGACTCGTCTGCCTTCACACATGTAAACTTGAGTGACATCATATTCTGAGTCCACAGCATTTATGGTAAATGGTAAATGGCCTGTATTTGTATAGCGCTTTTCTAGTCCCTAAGGACCCCAAAGCGCTTTACACAACCTGTCATTCACCCATTCACACACACACACACACACTGGTGATGGCAGCTACAATGTAGCCACAGCCACCCTGGGGCGCACTGACAGAGGCGAGGCTGCCGGACACTGGCGCCACCGGGCCCTCTGACCACCACCAGTAGGCAACGGGTGAAGTGTCTTGCCCAAGGACACAACGACCGAGACTGTCCAAGCCGGGGCTCGAACCGGCAACCTTCCGATTACAAGGCGAACTCCCAACTCTTGAGCCACGATCGCCACATTTAATATGATGTCAGCCAAGAGTTCAACATATAACAGCTTAAACTGTTCTGAAAAGGTTTTTTCACAGGTTAAAAAGTGTTTACGGGATTTTTAACAGTTCTTTCAGAAGCACATACGTGAGGTCAGACACAGGGAAGCAGCAACACTGACTGAACACAGCTTTTAGAGGCTAAATTCACATTTTAATAATGAAAGTGGCTTCATGTGTGTGTCCATGGTTCATCCACAGAGTGGAGCAGCAGAGCTCAGAGGGTCCCAGTGGTCAGTCTGCCCAGCAGCATCAAACACAGCTGGACTCCATGTTTATGGTCTGTACATGTACAACAACTACTTTATTATTAATATTAATACATTTGTTTATAGGTCCCTTTCAGAACACCAAGGACTCTGTGGACTAAATGACCAAAAGAAACAAACTTTGAAATCAGACGGTGCAAATGTGATCACAGGGAAACGTTTTAAACATCGAGGCTTTAAACAGAAACCAAAGTGAAACAGTTTGTAGTCGAGATCAGTGGGAATGAAGCTGAATAACTGTTTCTTCAATAACTCTGAGAAATAAATGACAAACATGATGGAAATTAGCAGCATTAGCACTTACTAATGATGTGAGTCAACACTCTGCTGTATTCAGACGACCACATTAGGTGGTGTAATGGAAACCAGTGGATCCAGTCCAGTCGTGGCGACCTGTGGCGAGTCGATCTGAGCAGCTACTAATGGAAACGGGGCCATAGATGTGTTTGTGCTTAATAACAGTGAATCACAGGATTTTTACATTACAGTTAAAATCTCATGTTGTTTGTTAAAGTGTGCAGTTCAGGGTGTGTTACTAAAACTGTGGTTTGCTCACTTTCCAAAGACCCAGCCCCCATAAAAAGCAGCCAATCAGCTCTAAGAGTTACACACACGTGTAAACCAGAGCAGCAAATCAGGTCCAAATGTGTTGTTCACAGTGAGTGGATCATCAGTGTGCTGCTATGTTAACATCCTGCAGCAGGATGTGTTTGGTCAGCTGGTTCACATTTCCTCAGGACCTTCTTGATGTGATGTTCTTCTGCCTCCCTGGCTGCTGTGTCTGTGGGGATGGCGTTCGCTCTGTGTTGTAGCGTCCTGATGACGCCCAGTTTGTGCTCCAGTGGATGATGAGAGTCAAACCTTAAATACTGATCTGTATGTGTAAACAGAGTGAACCTTTAAGACCAGCTGTCTGTATGATCAACTCTGTCACCTATAACATCGCCAAGTTTCTGGCTTCGATCATCAACCTGTTGGTAGTTCAGCTCTGAACACCAGTGAAATGTTTCTCCCACTGAAATCGCTGCATTCATATGAACAGAATCAGCGTTTTGGGACCGTGGAGTTGTGGAGAAATTCTCAGTTAATCAGATAAAGTCAAACTTATAATTGGTGAGGAGATCGTGGATGATCTGCTTCTTGATTGTAAAGAAGTGGATGTTGTGTGGACTGAAGTTCAGAGTGGTGGGTCATTCATAAATATTCTGTTCCAGCTGCTGGAGGACAACATCATCACGTTTGTGAAGAACGAGCTGAAGAAGATCCAGAAGGCTCTGAATCCAAATAAGCCCCAGTGCTTGGAGTTTCAGAGGGAGGATGATGAGCAGAGGAGCAGCAGAGAGGCATTTGTGAAGATCACAGTGGACTTCCTGAGGAGAATGAAGCAGGAGGAGCTGGCTGACCGTCTGCAGAGACGTAAGAGGATTTCTTACTTAAGGTTTTAAGCTGTTAGATAAATGAGACACTCATGACACCAGTGTGTTCAGTCATTTCTCAGTGGGTCAGAAAATGTCGTCAGCGATTTGTAAAATATGATTGTTAAAGTTGCATTTTTATTATTATTATTCAGAACTTCAAGCTGCAGTTTGTCATCGTAACCTTAAATCCACCCTGAAGAAGAAGTTCCAGTGTGTGTTTGAGGGCATCGCTAAAGCAGGAAACCCAACCCTCCTGAATCAGATCTACACAGAGCTCTACATCACAGAGGGAGGGACTGCAGAGGTCAATGATGAACATGAGGTCAGACAGATTGAAACAGCATCCAGGAAACCAGACAGACCAGAAACAACCATCAGACAAGAAGACATCTTTAAAGCCTCACCTGGAAGAGATGAACCAATCAGAACAGTGCTGACAAAGGGAGTGGCTGGCATTGGGAAAACAGTCTTAACACAGAAATACAGCCTGGACTGGGCTGAAGACAAAGCCAACCAGGACATCCAGTTCATATTTCCATTCACTTTCAGAGAGCTGAATGTGCTGAAAGAGGAAAAGTTCAGCTTGGTGGGACTTGTTCATCACTTCTTTACTGAAACCAAAGAAGCAGGAATCTGCAGCTTTGAAGACTTCCAGGTTGTGTTCATCTTTGATGGTCTGGATGAGTGTCGACTTCCTCTGGACTTCCACAAAACTACAATCCTAACTGACCCTAGAAAGTCCACCTCAGTGGATGAGTTGCTGATAAACCTCATCAGGGGGAAACTGCTTCCCTCTGCTCGCCTCTGGATAACCACACGACCTGCAGCAGCCAATCAGATCCCTCCTGATTGTGTTGACATGGTGACAGAGGTCAGAGGGTTCACTGACCCACAGAAGGAGGAGTACTTCAGGAAGAGATTCAGAGATGAGGAGCAGGCCAGCAGCATCATCTCCCACATCAAGACATCACGAAGCCTCCACATCATGTGCCACATCCCAGTCTTCTGCTGGATCACTGCTACAGTTCTGGAGGATGTGCTGGAAACCAGAGAGGGAGGACAGCTGCCCAAGACCCTGACTGAGATGTACATCCACTTCCTGGTGGTTCAGGCCAAAGTGAAGAAGGTCAAGTATGATGGAGGAGCTGAGACAGATGCACACTGGAGTCCAGAGAGCAGGAAGATGATGGAGTCTCTGGGAAAACTGGCTTTTGATCAGCTGCAGAAAGGAAACCTGATCTTCTATGAATCAGACCTGACAGAGTGTGGCATCGATATCAGAGCAGCCTCAGTGTACTCAGGAGTGTTCACACAGATCTTTAAAGAGGAGAGAGGACTGTACCAGGACAAGGTGTTCTGCTTCATCCATCTGAGTGTTCAGGAGTTTCTGGCTGCTCTTCATGTCCATCTGACCTTCATCAACTCTGGACTCAATCTGCTGGAAGAACAACAAACAACCTCCAAGAAATCTAAATTATTTAACAAACCAAAACTTCAATCTCTCCACCAGAGTGCTGTGGACAAGGCCTTAGAGAGTCCAAATGGACACCTGGACTTGTTCCTCCGCTTCCTCCTGGGTCTTTCACTGCAGGCCAATCAGACTCTCCTACGGGGTCTGCTGACACAGACAGGAAGTAGCTCACAGACCAATCAGGAAACAGTCCAGTACATCAAGGAGAAGCTCAGTGAGAATCTGTCTGCAGAGAAAAGCATCAATCTGATCCACTGTCTGAATGAACTGAATGATCGTTCTCTAGTGGAGGAGATCCAACAGTCCCTGAGATCAGGACGTCTCTCCACAGATAAACTGTCTCCTGCTCAGTGGTCAGCTCTGGTCTTCATCTTACTGTCATCAGAAGAAGATCTGGATGTGTTTGACCTGAAGAAATACTCTGCTTCAGAGGAGGCTCTTCTGAGGCTGCTGCCAGTGATCAAAGCCTCCAACAAAGCTCTGTGAGTAAACATGTGATCAGGCTTTATTTATAACATAAACAGTATCATGTGTGATGGACCCTTAAAAACTTAAACATATTTTTTTACATGATCATCAGCACTAAATACAGTATATTATAGTTAATGTTTGATGGCAGCAGTAAATGTCAGAGTGTCTTAAACATATCTGGGTGTCAGCTTTTATCAAAGTCACGTCCAGAATCATCCTGTAAGTAAATTTCTTTATACAGCAGCTTTCACAGGTCAAAAACCACAAAGTGCTTTACAATAGAAACAGGCAATAAAAACACAGAAGATAAAAACATTAAACAGCAAACACTGAACATCATACAGCCTAAAACTAGTTAAAGGCCACTCTGAATACTAGAGTCTGAATAAATGAGTTAGTGGGACCAGTAAAAGCCTTTGACTGGAAGATCTCAGATGTGAGAAGAGCTGTAGGATTGTAGAAAGTCAGAAACATAAACTGGGACTAAAAGTAAGGACTAAAACTTTAAATAACGCCTAAAATGAACTGGTTACCAGTGTGAAGAGATTAAACTGGAGTAATGTCCAGTCTAATGTGCTGGTTAAAAGCCTCGCAGCATGATTCTGTACTGACTGAAGACGTTCAAAGACTGTGATGGAGCCGTAGGTGATCAACTCCCTCATTGCTCCTCTGGTCTTATTGCTCTGCATCAGTGCACTGCTCAGCTGAAGATGAGTTCACTTCTATATGTTACAATCTGCCTCACCAGTACAGCTCCAAGGATCTGCAGCTGCTGAATCAATTATATTCCTCGTGTTTCTTCTGGTTTCCTGTTGTTAGATCTGCATGCTTGATTGTTTTTCAATCTCTCCAATGTCGTGCACTTTGATTTCCGACTGTACACAGTCTGTGAACCATGACAATTTGTGACAGAATGCAATGATCAGTGAGGACCCGGAGGACACTGACATTTACACTGTGCAGAATGAGACTTGAGACTTTATCTCACTGCTTTGTGGACGACTGATGGAAGGACTAATCACTATATCTGCTTTAATTGAACGAATTTCCATTTCACTGGTTCAGTCTCCCAGAATCTCTCAATCATACCTTGACCTTTTCCTAGAGTAACTAACCCTCACTCACCAGGATATGAGCCAGCCTTCCCTCTCATTGCTACATACTTACAGTCTTGCCTATCACCTAGGGCTGCACGATTAATCATTAGAAAAACGCGATCTCGATTCATACTTGTGTGCGATCTCATTTCCAAATGACAACGATTTAAAAAAACAAACAAAAAAAAAACGACGATTGTACCGCATTTTGATCCGGGACGTAATCTGCATGAAAACAAGCGCTCACTCTTCCTGCTCAACAAATGACAAGGGCGGAGCCTTATACCACGTGATACAGAAGCTGTGCCGTGTGATGCTAAAATTAGCGGGAAAAACAACGGAGAGCACGTCAGGGATGACGAGAAAGTGACAGGAGAAAATCCGTCCCGGTCAACCACCCAAACACCAATAACGGGAACCTTATACAGCGCTTCCCTATACCCGTCGAACTCCCGCAGGCACAAAGAAACTACGGAGGCTATTACTTATCACCTGACCAAAGATATGGCTCCATCAACACTGTGCAAAACGAGGGATTTAGGAAAATGATCAACACCCTAGACAAACACTACACAGTGCCGTCCCGCAACTATTTTTCTATTGTTGCACTACCTGCTCTGTACACGCAGCGTCGAGCAACGGTGGAGACGGAATTTCAAGCAGTACAACATTTTGTTGTTTTTATGTTTATTTATTGTTTTTATGTTCAGTCTCAACTGTTACGAAGTTGATGTGCAGTTAATAAGTGCAATAAATAGGGATGGGTATCGTTTAGGTTTTATCCGATACCGGTGCCAAACCGGTACTTTTGAAACGGTGCCGGTGCTCAAACGGTGCTTAAAGAATGGAGAACACAAACTTTGTCCAAAAACCTCTCATGCTCAGCTGTTTTTTTGTAAAAAGATAACAATGTGTGCCTTTCCTGCAGCTATGGGGCATATATGGTATCACTCTTGACTGGAAGCAGTGCTTAAACAATGGAAAAAACACAAACTTTGTCCAAAAACCTCTCATGTTCAGCTGGTTTTTTTGTAAAAAGATAACAATGTGTGCCTTTCCTGCAGCTATGGGGCATATATGGTATCACTCTTGACTGGAAGCAGTGCTTAAACAATGGAAAAAACACAAACTTTGTCCAAAAACCTCTCATGTTTAGCTGTTTTCCACTTTTTCTTTGGTCATTTTAGCCTTTTTGGCCAGGGTGAAGGGAGTATCTGCCATCAAACAAGAAGACAGCAGCATGTAGCTATGATGATGTTTGCTAGTTCACCTTACATGCATTAATGTAATAACGTGGTTAGCCTACTCAACGTAAATTACACACGAACAACATGAAGCTACTCATGCAGAGAAGAACGGCTGCTGCTGCATCATCATCCTCATCATTTCTGCTACACTGGCAGGGCTAGGGGCCAGGACTCTCCTCTTCGGGTTTTTGGGGGATGTTCTAACTCCGGGTCGATAACAGGCACCACACCCGCAGTAGATGCGCTCGGTGTGAGGTCTCGCAGCAAGCTATCAAATACGGCGCATTTCTGGGCTTTTAAAAAAAACGCTATGCGTCGCCAGGTGTTTCATCGGATTCGAGGTGTTACCTCCTTTGACAGTATCACAGTATCAGCTTAAAGCACTTGTTGCTGCTGAGTTTGCATCTTTTGCTGTGAAGTACAGCCAGACTTTGACCGCTTCGCCTTGGACATTTTTAATCTGTAGCTCTGCTCTAACAGAACGTACGTACCCGGCCCCGCCTACTATCCTCGGAAACGTAAAATGATTGGCTAGAAGTGTATCACAGCTCAGGAAAATAAAGCACCGAAATAAAGCACCGAAATGTGCGCTGCTTTTCGGTCTGGTTACTACCGTTTATGTCAGAACACCGGACACCGGTACCCATCCCTAGCAATAAATATTTATACTGGAAAAGAAAATCGTGAGAGAATCGTGATCTCAATTCTAAGCCAAAAAATCGTGATTCTCATTTTATGCAAAATCGTGCAGCCCTACTGTCACCTGTTCACAGAATGAGTCATCACTTGTTTTTGTTTAGCATTTAATGAACAAGTTCCAGGTCTTTATATTTACACAGGGAACATTTTTAAACTAAAACGTTTTTTAGCCATAAATAGTAATGCACACTGACATTTGTCTTTCTTTCAAAGGTTCAACACAAGAAGTGATTTAAATTAATCACAAACAGTTTGTTATCAAATGACAATTTTTCAGATTATGTCTTTATTTTGTTTTTGTTTTTTAGGCTGAGTGTCCCTGATCTCTCTGAAAGAGGGTATGAAGCTCTGTCCTCAGTTCTCAGCTCCCAGTCTTCTACACTGAGAGAGCTGGACTTAAGTAACAACAACCTGCAGGATCCAGCAGTGGAGTTTCTTTCTGCAGGACTGAGAAGTCCACACTGTAAACTGAATACTCTGAGGTGAGATCAAGTTATGTTGTGCTTTTCATGAATTGACAGAATTAACCAATAAGAAGCCACTAAATGGGGAAAAAAGTCAGTTAAACTTCTGTAATAGTTTTATGTTAGTGTCATCTCTTAGTGTTGACTAGGGCTGCATGATTTTGCATAAAATGAGAATCACGATTTTTTGGCTTAGAATTGAGATCACGATTCTCTCACGATTCTCTTTTCCAGTATAAATATTTATTGCACTTATTAACTGCACATCAACTTCATAACAGTTGAGACTGAACATAAAAACAACAAAATGTTGTCCTGCTTGAAATTCCGTCTCCACCGTTGCTCGACGCTGCGTGTACAGAGCAGGTAGTGCAACAATAGAAAAATAGTTGCGGGACGGCACTGTGTAGTGTTTGTCTAGGGTGTTGATCGTTTTCCTAAATCCCTCGTTTTGCACAGTGTTGATGGAGCCATATCTTTGGTCAGGTGATAAGTAATAGCCTCCGTAGTTTCTTTGTGCCTGCGCGAGTTCGACGGGTATAGGGAAGCGCTGTATAAGGTTCCCGTTATTGGTGTTTGGGTGGTTGACCGGGACGGATTTTCTCCTGTCACTTTCTCGTCATCCCTGACGTGCTCTCCGTTGTTTTTTCCTGCTAATTTTAGCATCACACGGCAGCTTCTGTATCACGTGGTATAAGGCTCCGCCCTTATCATTTGTTGAGCAGGAAGAGTGAGCGCTTGTTTTCATGCAGATTACGTCCCGGATCAAAATGCGGTACAATCGGCGTCTTTTTTTTTGTTTTTGTTTTTTAAATCGTTGATTTGAAAAAAGTCTTAATGTAGAAATTAGCGTCTGGGGTTTTTAGTGATATTTGTTCACTTTCTGTCTTTCATTTGCAATGAAATGTCCCATCTGCTCCTCTGAGTCCAAATTCTTTATTTTAGCAGTGCTTCATCCACCAAACCTTCTAGTTCGATTCCTGTATTCTGAAGGTTTTTACAGAGCTGTTTGTTCAGATATCAGAATTTGATTTTCAGAAAATTTTAGTAATAAAAATATGATCAATTGATTATTTCTGACTGAAAAGATGAAATATGTATTTGGTCATAGTGATATGACTCATTGCCTCACTTAAACATAAAATGTAAACAAAAATTCAAAACAATAGATTAATATAAAACTGAATTTGACTGTTGAGCTTAAAGTGAGCTTGAATGTTATTCACTTCCCGTTTTATTTTGGTAGTTATCGTCTCTGGTTTTTACTTTTACTTCCTCCCCCGACATTGTCTACATTAGTTTCAGCTGTAGAAGATTTATTGACTGTTTGATTTGTCACTTTTTTTAAAACTATAATTGTTGACTTATAAACTATTGCTAAAATGTATTTTTATTAAAATACCAAATAATTTATTACTTTATCATCTAATTAGATTATAATTCTGTAAATAGGGGAGATAGTGTGGTCTATGTGGGTTGTCTTCAGGTACTCTTCCTCCCACAGTCCAAGAACATGCATGCAAGGTTAACTGGAGATGTGCGATTGTGAGCATAAATTGTCTGTCTCTGTGTTTACCTGGCTACATCACCATGGTTACTGATGCTGAACCAATAACCTGGTCTGGATCAGGTTATGTTCAGAGTTTTTGTTTAAAATCAACTGAAGTGCCTCGTTTTCACTGATTCTTTCATTTACAGGAAGCTTTAAGTGTGATATAGAGTCAGTTAGGGTTGCAAAGGGGTGGAAAATTTCCGGTAAATTTCCAAAAAGTTTCTGGTAAATTTCCATGGTAAGTTAAGCTTGGGAATTTTGGAAATATTCCATATTGGAAACTTTCCATGGAAATAATGGGAATTATGGAAATTAATGGGAATTTAGGAGAACTAACTGGGAATATATTATTTCCAAGCATAAATATAAACAGAAATCATAAGAAAACCTCCATGCAAAATGTTTTCAACAGATATTTCAACAGATTTATTTGTAAGTACAGTAGAATAGAACACGTTTCAATAACTTGTTTCATGGATGAATAAAAACAGAAATGTTGAGTTCAATATTACCATCCCCTAACCCCGCTCATTCAAAAATGCCCCCTGTCCAAAAATCTCCACAAAGTCCCATTCAAAAGGTTAAATGAAAAATGCCACTTATCCTCCAAAACGTCCCATTAAACATGCAAATCTTCCTTCAAGCAATCCTCTTTTCTCATTTTTGCTCAGTCAATAGACTCTTCCTGGACCTCATCATCATCCAACAACATGTCCACTTCCTCAGCATCCAACTCTGAGTCTTCCTCTTCAGTGTCACTTTCCAGCCTTGTTGAGGATGGCTCTGTGTCAGGCTCAAAGAGCCGTAGGTTTGCCCGAATGCCGACCAGCTTTTCCACTCTCACATTTGTGAGCCTGTTGCGAACCTTTGTGTGGGTGTTGCCAAACAGTGACCAGTTGCGCTCGGAGGCGGCTGATGATGGTGGGATTTGGAGGAGGATGGAGGCTACAGGTGCAAGGGCCTCAGATTCACATAGTCCCTTCCACCAGGTGGCTGCAGATATGTGCTGGCATGACTGCCATATTCCATCCCCTTTCCAAAGGCCTTGCTTTGTTCGATACTTTGCCAAACTGCCTAGAAGTTTGCCTTTATCGAGACCCAGGTGGTCAGACATGGCTGTAATGACCGCATAGGCACCGTTGATCTCTTCCCCAGAAAGTATGCCCTTGTCATATTTGGGGTCCAGCATGTATGCTGTTGCATGCACTGGCTGCATGAAGCCAGTGCATGCTCCCTCTGCCGTTCCAATGACTTGACCACAGCCGTTTCCTCTGCTTTCAGTAGTGGGGAAGTGGGCAGAATTGTCTGGATTTCTTCTTTGAGTTCTGCAAAAAGGCACTGGACATCTGACAAGATGGCACCATCCCCCTCTATCTTCGCTATTGCTGCTGCAATAGGTTTGAGGATTTTCCTGCTGCTAGATACTCTTTCCCAGAACACATCATCCAAGATGACCTTCTTGATGTCACTGTCGATGCCTACAGACTGGGATATGGCCATCTCTTGCAGAGACTCCTTTCCCTCCAGAAGGCTGTCAAACATGATAACATCACCACCCCATCGCGTTATGCTGGGAAGCTTCAGTGTAGTACTCTTGTTCTTTTCCTTTTGCTTTGACAGAAATGTAGCGGAAGTTACTTGTTTGCCTTTAACATATTTCAGAACTTGCTTCACTCTCTTATTCAGAGTGTCCATTGTTTTTAGTGCCATTATGTCTTTTAGGAGAAGATTTAGTGTATGGGCTGCACAGCCAATAGTAGTTATATGTGGGTAGGTCTCCTCCACATGTGCCCAGGCAACCTTCATGTTGGCTGCGTTGTCAGTGACCAGTGCAAAAACCTTATCTGGTCCAAGGTCATTGATGATCACTTTTAGCTCATCTGCAATGTATTGGCCTGTGTGTCCGTTTTCCTTTGTGTCTACACTCTTGTAGAACACAGGCTGAGGAGTGGTGATTATGTAGTTAATAATTCCTTGTCCCCTGATATTGGACCATCCATCAGTGATGACTGAAATACAGTCAGCTTGGTCAATGGTCTGTTTCACCTTTGCTTGAACTCGACTGAACTCTTCATCCAGTAGATGAGTAGACAATGCATGTCTGGTTGGGGGAATGTATGCTGGTCGGAGAACATTCAAAAATCTCTTCCAGTACACATTGGATGTCAGCATCAGGGGTGAGCCAGTTGCATAGATTGCACGAGCGAAACACTCATCTGCGTTTTTCTGGCTAGTGTCATCCATAAAATCAAAGAATCCTCCGATGCCAGAGGGACCAGGAGCTGATGAGTGGGTATCTGACTCTGATACAGCTGAAACAGATTCATTTTCCCCTTGAGTGGAACTCCTGGCTGCTGCATGTGTTGGGCCTTGAGGAATTTTTTTGCACTTTGCAATGTGCTGCTGCATTTTTGTGGCATTCTTCACGTACGTCTTATCACAATATTTACACATATATACAGGTTTCCCTTGCACATTAGCTGGTGTAAAATGTCTCCACACATCAGATAGCGCATGTGGCATTTTTCTGTAAAATAAAACAAGAGCTTGTAAAAATGCTAATGCAATGCAAGAGATCGTAATAATACAATTGCAATATGATAATAAACAGATATAAATAGTAAGGCTAGCTAAACAACTGGAATGATCTTCAAAACAAAACAGCCAAATGAGGAAGCTAGCATCTTCTTTATGTTATACTAGCTATGGCTTATTTAGCATCTAACAGATGCTAGCATTTTATTTAGCATCTTATCAGATTGCTATCTATAGGATTAATACATTTTATGTGATATTCACAATTTAAACATTTAATGAATATATTTTCCCATAATATCATCAAAACTTACCTCACTTGTTAAGTCCACAGGCTCAAATGTGTGCCTTCAATACTCTTTGTCCTTCAGGCTCAAAAGTGTGGTCCATGTGTACATGTGATGGAGGCATGCACAGTGCCAGTAGGTGGTCTCAATAGCCATGCAGCAAGCATGTGCTCTGTACATGTGATTAAGGAATGGCATGGATATTCAAGTGTATTTGAATTGCATTTGTTTGTTTTTGTCAATATTATGCTAAAATATACTTTGCTCAACTATATTTAAGTTCCCTAAGAAGAGCCAACCTTCAATTTTGAAAATTCCCAGTTTATTCCCATAAATTCCCGTTAATTCCCGTTTATTCCCATGGAAAGTTTCCATCTTTGAAAATTCCGGGAATTTTGCAACCCTAGAGTCAGTCATATCTGACTAATGTCAGTGAATGAGGCCCAGCTGTAAAGTCACAGCAGTCACACTGTATGTGTCTCATTGTCACTGGAGTTTAGGCTCCATGCATCCAGCTGGTGCTGCAGAAAAAGTAGAAATGTTTCTGTTTGGTTCTAATGCTGAGTCTCTTTTACAAAGATAGCACTGCAGCTAATCCTGCTCATGTAGCCAGTTAGTAAAAACTCAAGTCACTGTCAGACACAGCAGACATTTATTGATAATCTCACTGTATGTGGTCTTTTAGCGCCTCCTAGTTGTGAACATGTGGAGTGGTGTTAGTCTGGGTGACGAGTGTAACTGTTGAGTGAGAAAGACTGTGGTCGTGTCCAAATTCATGGGCTGCTTCCTCCTGAGCACCCGGCCTTCGCGGTCTACGTGGGCTGGGTCCTCAGAAGGTCGGGTAGGCCGGAAGTAAGCAGCCGTGAAATTGGACGGTCTAGCCTTCTGATTAGCGTCACTGCTGTCTCGGTGGAGTTTAATAAACTCGGCCGTCTGCTCCTTGCTATCTAAAATATAACAGGACACTGGTGTAAATTGTTGACCATCTCACACGTCTGTTTAATCAGTTTTCTGTTTGACGTTTATTCAGTTGTGTAAAAACCAAGGAGGAACCCACCCGGGGGATTCATAGTTTTATTTTATCTAATCTGATAACTTTAATCTCAGCCAAACCGATTTACTCACGAACAAATAAAACACTGAAAAAGCCAAACAATGACATTTTTAGGTTGTCTAAGTGACTTATATATTACTTTTAACCTGATTAGCGAAAGTCTGCGGTGATCTGAAAATGATGTGCCGGGAGTTGTGCCGTTCTCGGCCGCATCAGTGACCCTCGAGCTCCCGGCTAGCTGTCGAGCTGGTGGGTAGCAGACGTCTCCGAAAACGTCGAAGCACTTTTGCAAATATGCGATATCTTGATAAACCGAGCAGATATTTGATGTTTACACAACTACTTTCTCGCCTGAAAATATGTTAAAAGTTTTGTGACCCAGAAAGATTAATAAGAGTAAATTTAAATCTTAGTAGCGGTCGCCATTACCAGAAACTGGAGTTTGGCTGGGCCGCAATATGAATTCTGGGATATGGTGGGCCACGAAGGACACACCCGACCCATCCTTCAAATTCGGGGAAAAGGAGGACGCATTTGTCGGCTGCATTCGGAGGAGTCCACGAATTTGGACAGCCTTCGGCGCGTCGCTGTGACGTTATCGGTCTACAAATGCGGCTCAGGAGGAAGCAGCCCATGAATTTGGACACACCGAGCATGCGTGCTGGTAGCACCTTAGCCACAGCTTGAGTGTGGAGGAGAAGCTGAAAAAGAAGGTTTTCTAGTTTGTAAGGAGGAAAAAAACTGAGAGGAATAAGTTAAAGAGAGGCTGGAGAGTAACACAGAGCAGCAATGAATGCTGCTCACACAATTTAGACAGTTTAGCATTAAATGTTCGAGTGAGTTAGCTCCCAGCTAACTAGCAAACCAGCTAACTAGCAAACCAGCTAACTAGCAAACCAGCTAACTGCACCCACAAGCTGCGACTGCGTCTTTCTAACAAGAGCGTCAGACACTCAGACTGGTTTTCTTTGTGGATGATGATTTATTCTCACTGATCCTTCATGATGATGCTGCCATCCACCCACTGCTCCTAGCAGTGTTGCCAACTCCTCAGTAAGGAAAATTGCTATTGGCTGTCCTAAAAGTTGCTGGAAGTCGCTGAATGACGTCATCGCCTAATTTGGATAAATGGTCATGCTAATGTAATTGTAACGTACGTTGTAGGAGAGAAAAATAACATCGTGGAAGCGACATAACGTGAGTAAAAAACGTCCTGGAATGCATTTAAATAAATAAATCATAGTTCTGTCTGTAACTATTACAACACTCTCACCACATTTGTTAACAATTCTCTCAACAAATGTGTTTCTCCTCGTTCTTTGTTATCCAGCTGAGACTTTGGGTATAAATGTGTCATAAACAGGAGAAAGCAGTGCAGGTTCAGTGTAATCAAACCTCAGACTGAGTTCAAAATCATCACCTGTCCCTGATACCACGTCAGCACCAGAACCATGATGTGTTTACTCACATTTAAAAAGGTGGAGGTCAGTGTGAATGGACTGTTGTCATTGGTCTGAATGTGCCTCCATAAACATGTGCTCTTCATTATTGATGTTTTCCTAATGAACAGAAAATGAGACTTAATAAAATCCTCTGACTGTTGTTGGAGCAGGTTGGGTCCTGGGTTTGAGTCCCCCGCTGAACCACAGGGGCTTCTAGCTTTGTTTCACAGTGTATAGAACAACAAATAAAACCAAATCTCAAAAAAACGCATCAAACTTTGAGGGTTGAACCAAGGATGAGGAAGCAGACTCGGCCCCAAACAGCTGGATATATGGATGTTACCACAGCAACCACAGCAGTGTGCTCTCAGTATATTTAGTTGTATAAAGGTGTTTGTGGTGTGTTGCAGCTGAAGCAGCCTCATGTATGTTGACACAGGGAGAAAATAGTGTGAGGACACTGTTCACAGCAGTCACAGCTCGCTGCCTTCAACAGTCTCTTCCTTCCTTGTTTGGATGTCACTGATATCATCTTCTACTCTCACACTGACCACCTGTTGGAGCTAACATGCTAACATGGAAGCCGCAGGTATGCCACCTGTGGCAGCTGAGGTCACGTGATCTGAGTGTTTGAACCACACGTTGAAGCAGCGTTTCCAAACATCTGCACTTCAGAAGCTCCAAAGTGTGGAAACGTCACTGTGGAGCATCCCAAGAGATTTTCTTGCCTCTGCAAAGCTAAGCTTGCAAACAGCACCATAGTTTGTCAATCCCAACCAATCAGAGCGCTCCTTATGTCACGTCACATGACGCGTGTGTTTACCTCTTTGATTAGCACCCAAAGAACTAAAGAAAGGCTAAAAGGACGTTCAGCCAATCAAATCCCTCCTAGGAACAGGAAGTCTAGAGAGGAAATGGAGCAGAGAAGGAGAATCACCAGTTTAAATGTCTGAGTTTTAAACTGGTGACCCTGTAAAGAGGCTTTTATTGACTCTGTTTTCTTTACAGCTTTTTTCACCATTTAAACTGTTTAATATCAGATTTAGAAATAACTTTTGGACAGTTGTTGTACATTTCCACTAAAATGTGACACAAATAATGACTTTCTGACTTTACTTTGGACTAATCTAACGACTCAGCCTAGCTATGTTGGACTTGGTGTGGAAGCAGCTCCCAGTTTGAGTTCAGGAGACAGACACCCTCTACTTTGAAGATCAGCTTCAAACTTTCCTTTTTGATAAAGCTTATAGTTCGAGCTGGATCAGGTGACCCTGAACCATCCCTTAGTTATGCTGCTATAGGCTCAGGCTGTTGATGATGCTCTGCTTTCTTCTCCACTCCCCTCTTTTCACTCCTGATGCTTTTATATGTCACGACTGCATGTCCTTAACTTTTGTGTCTCTCTGAGCTCATCTCTTCTCTTTCCCCTCACCCTGCAACCAGTCATGGTAGATTTTTTTGAAGCTGAGCTTTGTTCTCTTCAGTTGGGTGTCTTCCCTGCTGCCTTTAAAACGGCGGTGGTGAGGCCCCTTCTGAAGAAGAGCAATTTGGATTGTAATGATTTTAATAACTACAGACCTGTATCCAACTCACCATTTTTAAGTAAAGTCTTAGAAAAACTTGTTTTTACTCAGATTAATGATTTTCTCAATGATAGACAGATCCTGGAGATATTCCAGTCTGGATTTAGGGTGAACCACAGCACAGAGACGGCTCTCCTAAAGGTTTTAAATGATCTTAGATGTAACTGGGACGCCCAAAAGCTCTCAGTGCTGGTGCTGCTGGATCTAAGCGCAGCCTTTGATACAGTAGACCACGCTATTCTTTTAAACAGACTAAAACACATGGTGGGCCTCTCTGGTGCTGTACACAACTGGTTCACTTCCTGTCTCTCTGACAGATCTTTTATGGTGAGTATGGATACATGCTCCTCTAAGATCCATAGAATGACATGTGGTGTGCCTCAAGGGTCGGTTCTAGGCCCTGTACTTTTTAATTTGTATATGTTGCCTCTCGGCGGTGTCATCAGGAGGCATGGAGTGAACATCCACAGTTACGCTGATGACACGCAGCTGTACATCTCCGTGTCTCCTGATGACACCAGACCAATGGATGCCCTTTTTAACTGTATCTTGGATATAAGATCTTGGATGGCAGAAAACTTTTTACAGCTTAACCAGGACAAAACTGAAGTTTTAATTGTCGGTCCTGAGGCTCAGAGAGAGAAACTCTTGTCTAAATTACAGGCATTTTCACTATGTCCTTCGCTACAAGTGAAAAACCTGGGTGTTATTTTTGACTCTGAGCTTGGTTTTATCCCACATGTTAAACATGTAACCAAAATTGGATTTTATCATCTAAAAAATATAGCCAGAGTCGCCCTATTCTCTCTCGGGCCAACACGGAGATGCTGATGCATGCTTTTATTACCAGTCGCATTGATTACTGCCCTGCTCTCTGGTCTTCCTAAGAAGAATATTTCACCTTTACAACTCTTGCAAAACTCGGCAGCTCGTGTGCTGACGGAGACCAGAGGGCGGGCCCACATTACACCGGTTTTAGAATCGCTGCACTGGCTCCCCGTGTGTTTCAGGATCGATTTTAAAGTTCTTTTATTGGTTTTTAAATGTCTTAATGGTCTTGGGCCTTCTTATCTCTCAGATCTGCTTTTACCATACGAACCCTCGCGGACCCTGAGGTCCTCTGGTACTGGCCTTTTGATTGTCCCTAAAGTCAGGACACATACTCACGGAGAGGCAGCGTTTCAGTGGTATGGTCCTCGTCTGTGGAACAGCCTGCCGGAGGAGCTCAGGGCCGCAGAGAACGTACATGTTTTTAAGAACAGGCTCAAGACCCACCTTTTTAATTTAGCTTTTACTTAGCGTTTATTTATTTTATGCTTATTTATTCTATCCTGTTATTCTATTTATATTATATGCTGTGTGCCCAGCCTGGAGGCTGCAGTCTGTAACCGGCTCCCTGTGATAGTGTTTCCTCACCTGGCTCATGTGTGCCCAGCCCAATTTTACTCTTTATGTGTGTGTGTGTGTGTGTGTGTGTGTGTGTGTGTGTGTGTGTGTGTGTGTGTGTGTGTGTGTGTGCGCGTGGGGGGGGGATATGTATCCATGATCGTTTATGTTAATGAGAGTGTGGGGAGTGAGTTGGAGGGCGGGGGGGCGCTTTTAACCATGTAAAGCACTTTGTGCTATATCTTTGTATGAAAAGTGCTTTATAAATAAAGATTGATTGATAGATTCTCCTCCAGGAGCCTGTTTTCACTGGGAGGATCGTTGTGTCAAAGGGAGTTCTTCCTTCCCACCATCACCAAGTGCTGCACACAGTGGATTGTCTGGTTTTTGGGGCTTTCTCTCTAATATTGGAGGCCTTACACTGTTAAACAGCTTCAGACGACTGTTGTTGTCTGTTGGGAATTGTCACTTTTAAATAAAGTTACATTGAATGGATGTAAATGGATAGATGTTATTGTGACAAACAGAAAATGATCTTTAAAAGATAGATTGTTGTTTTGTGTGTCTGCAGTCTGTCAGGCTGTCTGATCACAGAGAAAGGCTGTACTTCTCTGGCCTCAGCTCTGAGCTCCAACCCCTCCCATCTGAGAAAGCTGGATCTGAGCTACAATCATCCAGGTGACTCAGGAATGAAGCTGTTGTCGTCTGGACTGAAGGATCCAGGCTGGAGACTGGACACTCTCAGGTATGGAGAGAATGTCTGATAGAGGAGGACAAGCTGGAAACATTTCCTGTGTCCTTCACTCACTTCCTGTTTGTTTCCTGCAGATGAGACATGAACAATCACACATGCAGGAATATTTTCAGGGACAGACACACTAGTCTAGCTGGATAGTACGTGGATATTTATGTAGGGGGTCTCCAAGGAGTCTGTTTGCAGGAACATTAATGATAACTGATAAGTCATGTTGAGAGTTTCCTTAAAAGTAGACCTACAGTTAGGTCCATAAATATTTGGACAGAGACAACATTTTGTAACTTAAGTTTTTAAAAATCTCAGTGACGAACCAATTTCAGTGACCAAAAACGCCGTTTACGTGTGGACGAAAGGTGCAAACGCATAGAAAAATCTGCGTTTTCAAAAATACCCGGGTACGTGTGGACGTAGCCTAAGGATCAAACCTCTATCATTATGCAATCGATTATAGAACTCTAAGCATATATGAGTAAATATTTCTAAGCATAAATGACAATCAACAATATAAACCTTACAGCTGGTTTTAATAACAGAATTTATTTGTTTCTCAAATGAGAAAGAGCTATCGAGAAACACTCCTAAATCTTTAGTTGTTAACTTTTCCAGTGGGCCAAGGTCAACATTATCTGCTAATGCTAAATAGGCTGCCGTTATTAACTAACGCTAATTTGATGCGAATTAGCATTATGCACTAATGTTAACACTTACTTTTTAACAATGTGAACGGCTAATGCTAACATTACAACAATGTTGTAATGCTAGGGTAAGCATTACAACATTGTTGTAATGCTTACCCTAGCATTACAACAATCTGAGCTGCTAATGCTAAGTAGGCTGCCATTAGCACCTACGTCTAATTCAAGGCAGATACGCATTAGAACCTAATGCTCATATCGTTTTCCTTTACTTTATAACAATGTGAGCAGCTACTGCTAAATAGACTGCTGTTATTAGCTATCCACCAAAAATATCCACCAGGGTGGATATTTTCGAAAACTCAGTTTTTGCATTTACGTGTGGACGAGAAAAACGGAGAAAACGCAGAAAACGCAGCGTCAAAGGTGTGCGCCTTTTTTGACGTCACACTGTGCGCCACGTTATTGTTTGGGTGAAATGAATTTCTACAATACTGTTACTGTTAATTCTACTCTCTGCAGTGTTTAAATGCTTACATATACACACAGTTACTGTCCCTCCACACATACGACTCGGTTCTGCTTCTATGCCCCAGCTTTGTTTACTTTTTCCCACCGAGGCTTCTAGACTTCTGATTGGCCAACATTTCTACAGGTTAGGAATATAGCGGTTGGAAACACATTTGTACTCTGTAGCTTTCAATCCTGACCAGTCTTTATAGTCATTACTGTGTATGTTTCCTATTTTCTCTCTACTCTGTGCAGCACTTTGGCTCAAGCTGTTTTTAAATGTGCTGATAAATAAATGTAGATTTCTTTGAATAAAACAGTGGAGCCGAGCTTTGAGCTCAGTGTGTAACAGTGTGTGTGTGAGAGCCATGTAATGTCCATGTGTGCATGCTGACTGTGCTGCTCTGACCCCCCTCCTCCTTTCAGGGTGGAGCCTGCTGGAGTCCGATGGTTGACACCAGGTCTGAGGAAGTGTAAGTGTGTTTTTAATGGGATTCATGAAAACAAAGCAGCACACATTCAACCATCTTCATCATGTCAGGAGTCATCATCAAAGTGTCAATCAATGAACAGATGATGGATCAATAACTGCAGCTGGATTGTGTTTGTTCTCTCCATCAGATTCCTGTCAACTCACAATCGACACAAACACAGTGAACACAGAGCTCCAACTGTCTGACAACAACAGGAAGGTGACACGTGTGTGGGAGGTTCAGTCATATCCTGATCATCCAGACAGATTTGATTATTATCTTCAGCTGCTGTGTAGAAATGGTTTGACTGGTCGCTGTTACTGGGAGGTCGAGTGGACAGGAGACGTTAATATATCAGTGAGTTACAGAAGCATCAGAAGGAAAGGAGGCAGAGACTGTTGGTTTGGATACAATGATCAGTCCTGGAGTCTGATCTGCTCTGATGATGGTCCTCAGTCTGTCAGGCACAATAACAGAGTAACATCCATCTCCTCCTCCTCCTCCTCCTCCTCCTCTGTCTCTAACAGAGCAGCAGTGTATGTGGACTGTCCTGCTGGCACTCTGTCCTTCTACAGAGTCTCCTCTGACACTCTGATCCACCTCCACACCTTCAACACCACATTCACTCAAACTCTTTATCCTGGGTTTACAGTCTGGAATCCTGGTGCCTCAGTGTCCCTGTGCTGAGTGGAGTGTAAAGAGTGTCTCCTGTTACAGAAACACTCTGACTGTTGAACAGATAGTTCAGTCTGTACATGTCTGTCTCTTTCACTCACAAACACGTTTTCAGATTCATGGATTCAATCAGTTGATGTTTGAAACTCTTCTAAATGATTCCTTGTAAACTTCTTCAGTCACAAACAAACAGGAAGTGATGTCACATGTGTTCCTGTCCACACAGCAGAATGAGTCTATTGCTGACAGTGATGTACAAACAGAGTGAGCATTTCTGAGGCCCAAAATAAACTGAGTAGTTCACTGAATGAACAATGGACTGTGAGCTCAGTTCCTTCATCATTAGTATGGATTATATATGTATATGTATTATATTAGTATCATATATATCAGGTGCTGCTGCTTTCAGTCATTGTGCAAATGTGCTGTTTGTAAGCTTGTAAAGCTGCAGTCAGCTGAGACTGAAGAAGTCACCTGATCAGTGAGCAAACGTTTCTGAAAACGTCCAGATGAACAGAATCAACCTTTTGGGATCAGCCAGCAATGCAGCATCATTGTTGTTCAGCTTCAGAGGTTTGCAGGAATGAACTGATGACCAGAAACAGCTGCAAAGTCCAAGAAAATACCAGCTGGAGTTCAGCTGCATTTGAAGAAGTCAAAGAAAAGTAAGGATGGCAAAGGGCGACGTTTTCTTCCAAAGAGCTGCAAACATGGTCGACGCCTCATTAGAAGAATCATCTGGACATTTGTGAGGAACTCTAACCAAGAAAGCAACGTCACACAGATCCAACAGACAGTTTCCATGACTGCAAGTGTTGAGTGGAAAAATGCTACATTGCATTATTGCATCCTCTCACCACAGGAGGCGCTGTTGGCACCACTGATTGCTGATCAGCTGTTCTCTGATGATCTGATTGATACTGTGAATAACGGGACTCACTGAACTCTGTGACACAGTGAAGATTACAGAGTTTAACTTCAACATCTGACTGACGTCACACAGACAGAAGGATGAACCAGTGAGGCACAGAACACAGTTACTGGAGATACTGGATCAGCTCCATGTGAACCTCTGATGGAGAAGCTGCTGAGCCAGAGAAACATCAGGACATGACAGCAGCTGCACTTATCTAACAACATGTAGCAGAGCTGATCTATGTTAGAGGATCTATCACAGCAGCTGAAGCCAAAGTCCAACACTGGATACCAGCTGAGCCTGTGCTGAGTGTAGTGTTACAGGAAAAGGGCAGAAACACTGGTAGCTCCCAGTGATGCTGACTGGGGCACAGAGCTGAATGATGCAGCATCAGGACACTGTTTCAGTCTGACTGACAGAGAAACCTGTAGCTGTATCTACATGTGAGGCAGAGGCCACACAAGCAGCTTTCTATGTTTCACAGTGACTGAGATCTTCAGTGGGGGTGGACATGCTCCTGTACAGACCTCTGAGGAGAACCAAGGTGCAGTCAAAGAGTCCAGTCTGTCCTCACAGATGTGAACATGTGCTTTCATCAGGTCTGCTGTCAGCTAGCAGGCTCACATCAGAATCACTGTTCCTGAAAAACACAGTCTGTGTGACATCATCAGTCAGCTGATGGTCCCAGATCTGAATGGTTTCTGTCTCTACTGAGGAAGTCAGAGAATATCACTGAGGTGTGGATCAGGTCTGAGTGAGCTGTGGAGGGACAGCTTTAAACAGTCCACAGGTCTCACGTCCTGCTCAGTCTGGTAGCAGATACCTCGTATTGTTCCAGATGTGCTGACATCAGCAGCAGCACAGCTGTGTGATACCATGAATCTCAGTTATTGATCCAACACACAGTAAATACAAAGATCAGGATTTCTGAGAGTAATCATTATGAGTCTGAACACATGATCACTGAATGTTAGTCTCCACAATAATAAGCTAACACAAGCAAACACAGCTTTCAGCTCTTATTTTGAAACTGGCTTATTTAGAGAGCTGTGATGTGAGCGTGCCTGGCTCTGAGGCACTTGGGTCAGCCTCTGTTGTTTAGAAGTGTTACAGACTGTGAATGACACAGACCTGTCAGTTTCCATGTTTGTCTGTAACACAGCTCAGGGCTCCATGCTGAACGCATCCATCCAGTGTTATTGATCCAGGACTGATACCAGCATTGGGATCAATACAACACACAATCACATGTGTCCACGTGATGCAGTTTGAAGAGCAATCAGATGTCTCTGTATGAGGAGGCGGGGTCACAGGAGGTTCACAGAAACTCTGCAGCAGCATCATCAGCTCACATGGAAACTTTGATGATTCACTTCTGTGGTGTTTTTACAGAAACACGTCACAAAATTAGCTCCACCTGTTTTGTGAGCTTTGAGTTTCTTGTCTTCATCCTGGATTCTTGTGTTGCTGTTTTTACACACAGATATTTCCTGGTTGGTTACTCAAAGCTTTCCAACACAGGCCTCTGTGCTGCCATCTGGTGGACAAACATGTGAAGTGCAGCGTGAAGCTACAAATGAAACTGCTTCAGCTACGTGTATATACAACATACTATAACCTATATAACTATATGTATAGTGTATTATGTAGGTGTTAGAGCTGGGGGTAGAACTGCTGATGGCCTGGTTGTTATTTATGTTCCCCATGGTTCACCAGCTCTCACACAACATCAGCACCAATGATCCACGTCCTTATAAACCTCTGAATCAGGTCCTGAAGCAGTGACGTCCTGAGTGAAGACCTCACTGATCACATGACTCTGGTCACCTGACTCAGTGTTTCTGAAGCAGTGTGCTGGGTTTTTAAAAATACGTGGCTGCTGCCTGATGTTGGGCCCACAGAGGAAGACGACTCACTCGCTCTTCTTCACTTCCTCCTTAAACATGTGGAAGGAGAGCAAAGTGCTGCCAGACTCTTATTTCTGACAGGAACAGAAGAAACCACAGCAAACTGTTGCAGTTCTTCATCTTCATCACAATCTGTTTATTTCTGATGGTGTCTTCAGTCTGAGGTTTGAAGTTTCCATGTCTGTGTGATGTGTGGTGTGAAGGCTGCTGGTTAAACTGGGACGCACTGAGTGCTCATAGAGAGATGCTCCATGAGTCCCAGTACAGACTACAAACATGGTGGAAACTTAGCTTTGATATCCACACACTCTGCACGTCTGTGAGGAACTGTGATGAAGATGTGCAGAGATCTGTGTCCAAACAGGAGAAAGACTGTAAAGACTCTGTGCTTCTAACAGCCTCTGTTAACATATGTGAGGCTGTTTGTTGTTGTTGTTGCCATGGAGCTTTGCACTGTTTGGGTCAGCAGGTCATGTGATCAGGTTTGTTCTGCTGGACGATGGTTCAGTGTCAGGTTTGTTTGCATTCATCAATAAATATCTAAATCAATCAAAGACTCCATGTTTGTTCTTCATCATGTGACCTCTGCTCATCCATCTCTGTGTGTATCAGGATACATTTAGTTCATAACACACAGAAAAATCAGAGTTATTACCTGTAATAAATGTGAAAGATTCCTGCAGTGATAACCAGGCAGGACTGAAACACATCCAAGCTGTCACCACGGTAACAGCACCGTCCATCCACAGGTGAGGGGAGGAGCAAAAAGAGGGACTTTCACCATACATACATACATGCATGCATACATGCATACATACACCACAGTTGACAGGTAACCCTATTGGAGTCGCCAATAGTGACTAGAGATGGCACGATACCACTTTTTATGTCTGATACCGATATCATAAATTTGGATATCTGCCGATACTGATATGAATCCGATATAGTGTTTTTAATCAATAAAACCGTTTTTTAATATCTTGCTGCATTTTGTATAAGTTCATACTCAAGTTTAAATAACCAACAACACTAAAGCTATTCTGTTAGACCTGTATGCAAAAAATATTTCATAGTTCAGCAACACTGATCAATCTAATAAACTTAAACCTGCTCCATCCTCCCTATTCTGGCATTTTAAAGAGTACTTAGCTTAAGCAACCTCACTAACAGGGTGCCAACTCCCAGTAACAAAAAAAAATGTATTGATGCAATGTTGAACATTATTACACAGGAGAAACCAACTACAGTAAAATAATGACACCGTGACGTCTCTGCCTTTGTAAACAGAGGGACAGTAACTGCGTGTAAACCTGCAGACAGTCAGATTAACAGTATTTCGTCTCTATCTGCCATTCTGCCATTCATCTCATGTAAACAATAACGTGGCCACAGCGTGACGTGAAAAAAGGCGCATACCTTTGACGTTGCGTGACAAACTCTGTATTCCTCGTCCACACGTAAACACAAAGGGTTTTTAAAAATCCCAGTTTTCTGTGAAAACGCCGTTTACGTGGACGAAACAGCTGCGTGTTCAGAAACACCCGTGTAGGTGCGGACGCAGCGTAAAAGAGTTAGTAGTTTATTTTCTTACTGCCTGTAATTTATTGCAGATTACTTGTATTTGCAAACATTTTTCTTGTAAAACAAAGGGGGCGCAGCAGAAAAAGTTTGGGAACCAGTGCTGTAACTATGAGACAGATGGCTGACACACAAACCTGTGGGAAGTAACATGTTTGTAGAAATGTGAAAATGTTCATGCCATAATCCCTCCCATGTTTCCGTGTGGCACTGTGGAGTAATGCACAATTCTTCCAAACACGGACAAAATATGTAGAGGGAGATTTGTTACAAGGTGTGTTGTAATCCCAGAACAGTGAAGATTACATAACAGAAGAGCTTCACAGCTCGTCAGGCAGCAAGTGGACACTGAAGAGTGTGTGCGCCTTATCAGAAGGAAAACTGTTCTCTGCACCTGAGATAAAGGATCGTATAAAAGAAGAGCGAGCGCTCCCTGAGGTCTCCGACTTCTTAGACATTTGAACCTAGACAGGAGACGTGTGAGAATGGCAGGAGAGGACAAAAGGAGAGATGAACGAACTGCTGGAGGATCAGAAGGAAAGCAAAACAGGTTGGAGACAAATCAGTTGCTCTTTAATAAAATGGATGAAGCAGCATGTACACTTGTGAGACATGCATGTGTGAGGTCAGGTAAACCTCTACAACATGCTGAAATGCTGCTTCTAACACAGAATAGACCGACGAGCATTAATCGTGTATCCCCACAGGATGGAGCCCGAGGCTGACGACCAGCGAGTGGAGCGAGGCCCAAAGAAGCGTGGCGTGCTGCCCAAACGACTGCTGATAATGTCGTCTGTGGCTGTTGTGCTCATCGTGCTGCTGACTGTCATCGTTGTACCTGTTGTGCTGCTCACTAAGACGCCAGGTACATTTTTACAATATGTACGATTTATATGATAAAACAATGATGCAACTTTGTTTATGATCCAGATGATGAAACATACCTGAGTAAATGTATTTATTACTCATCACCAGAGGTACATTTCACAGTACTTTGTACTTATATACTGTATTATATACAACTGCAATAATATCAGAGTCCAGCTGGAGCTGGTTGCAGCACCTGTGGCCTTCAAAGCATTTTCTCTGCATTGGATCTGAGCAGCACGGTGGCACGGTGGTTGCCGCACAGCAAGAAGGTCCTGAGTTCAATTCCACCATCAGGTCTTTCTGTGCAGAGTTTGCATGTTCTCCCCGTGTTTGCGTGGGTTCTCTCCGGGTACTCCGGCTTCCTCCCACCGTCCAAAAACATGCAGCTTGTGGGGATAGGTTAATTGGATAATACAAATTGCCACTAGGTTTGAATGTGCGAGTGAATGTGAGTGTGAATGGTTGTCTGTCCCTGTGTGTTGGCCCTGCGACAGACTGGCGACCTGTCCAGGGTGTACCCCGCCTCTCGCCCTATGACAGGTGGGATAGGCTCCAGCGCCCCCCGCGACCCTGAAAAGGATAAGCGGAAGCAAATGGACGGATGGATGGATGGATCTGAACAACAGTCAAATCTGAGCAGACGTGCCAAAGCTTTGTTTCTTGTTTTCTGTTTGCACCATAGTTCTTCCAAATGTTTCAGTTCAGGATTTTTTAACTGCTGTCATGTACACCATCAGTAAACTGTGACATTACTGCTTTTACCTAACCTAATCATCACCACGTTTCACTGTAAAGACCAGTTGGATGAGCAGGCGACCACGTGCAGCACGGTTTGAGTCCGACCTGCGGCCCTTTGCTGCGTGTGTCCCCCTCCTTCCTCTTCACCGTGTCTGTCTAATAAGGCCAAACACAGACTGTAGGCTTAGCCGTGGTTCTGAAAGTCGAATGGAAGCTCAAAGTGCACGACTGGCAGTGTTGTGACATACATACCTACTGCATGTAGAGTTCACCTGAGTGTACAGCGACAGTAAGATGTCTTTGCACAGGTGAAACAGCCCACAGTGTTGCAGGGTTTCACAGGGTGCTGCAGCCTCCAGCAGTGTGCCTTCTCCAAACGTAACACTTAAATACTCGCTGTGTCAGCATCACAACTTTATATTGCTGCTGCTAAAATCAGTGATTACAGTGATCAAAGTTCATTTGATATCATACTGCAGCTCATTGCAATGCCATGATGCATGAGTGCTCATCATTTGGCTTCTGGTCTTATGACAGGACCATAGTCATGTGGACAAAAAGTACACGGCTGCTTTGAACTGTGTGACTTTTGAATCAACTGACATGAAATGTGTAACAAAGATAATGTTACACGATGTGTTTTGTGCTGTTAGACCTTGGTCTCTTTGAGTAATATGTGACAGTAGCTTCTTTAAAAAAGACACTAAGAAAAAAGCATTCAGAGTCAGAACCAGACACGGAGAAGCTGCATTCAGCTTTTATGCTCCTTATATCTGGAACAAACTCCCAGAAAGCCTCAGATCAGCTGAAACACTCAGTTTATTTAAATCCAGGTTGAAGACTCACCTGTTCTCAGCTGCATTTGAATAAAGCACCAAATCCACACTTTAAGCTTAAATTTCAAAACTTACATTTAACTACTGATTTTATCTGTTTTGATTTTATATACTGTTTTGTTTGTTTGTTTGTTTGTTTGCTTGCTTGTTTTAATCAATTTTAAATCATGCTTTTTATTTGTTCTTGTTTCTAATGTCTCTGTAAAGCACTTTGAATCACCTTGTTGTTGAATTGTGCTATACAAATAAACTTGCCTTGCCTTCATGAGTATCTGCAACCTTCTTTAAAAGCCAAATCCCATCTGTCTCGCTTCAGCTGACAGAATCTTTAAGCTGAAGAAATGAATGAACTTTAAACAAGCTGCTCTCCCAACAAAGAGCAGCCTCCCCAAACACACCGTCGGCTGTTTTAGCTGAAAGCTCCCAGTTCTGCTGTGACAGGGACTACGTACCTATGACTCCGTCACTGTCTTGCTGTCCAATCGTGTTCCTCAGCTCCGTCTTCTGCCTCGTTCTCTGGTGGAGACATGCTGGAGTACTTGGTGCAGACGGGGAACATCAGTGAAGCGGACGGCCTTTTGGCTACGTGGTTTCACCGAGCCAACAGCAAGGAGGACATGTACAAAGCGCTCATGGGTAAAAACACTCACACAGACAACACTGCATTATTTGATGGTGTCGGTGCCTGAACCTACAGTCAGGTACAGACAAAACAAGCACCGCCTCCTGTCATCTTTCCAGGTGACACCATGATCTTGGAAGCTGACGTCACTCTCATGGGTTATGGGACCCCTGATGAAAAGCCAGTGCCGATCATGGCACACCCTCCCGACATATATAGTGACAACACTCTCGACGAATGGTTAGATGCTGTACTGGCTTCTGGAAAAGGTACAGATCAGAACTGTTTCCACAGAAAGTCCATCTGATCACAGTTTTTAAAGGCGTGTTCGTTTGCAGGCATCAAGTTGGACTTTAAGGCTCTGGAATCAGTGGGTTTGTCACTGGACCTGCTTAAACAAAAGGAAAGCAACAAGGGAATAAACAGACCTGTGTGGCTGAATGCAGACATCCTCAGAGGCCCCAACGTCCCAAGCTTTGTAGCTCCAGTCAATGGAAGCAGGTATGAAATCCAGCTAGACCGGACACAGACCCTTGGACAGAGTTCAGAATTAGGAAGGGAAAATGTCTAACATCTAAAGACTGATCGGGAGGTTGGTGGTTCGATCCCTGGATCCTCCAGTCTGCATGCCAAGTGTCCCTGGGCATGATACTAGCCCCAGGTCGCTCTCCGATCTCAGCACGAATGTAGTTAGGAAGCACTAAAAAGCTTAGAAGAAAGTGACTGGGTGAGTGTGGTGTGGAGACTTGGGAGAGCAGGAAAGTGCTACGTAAGAATCAGTCCATGTTTATGTCTCCCTCTTTTTTCAGGTTTTTGGAACTCATTCAGGACAAGTTTCCAGATGTGACTTTGTCTCCTGGGTGGAAGGTATGGCACGCTCGCAGTAAGAACCCCATTGAACCATTATACCAGGCATGTGACGAGGTTCTGGGAATGTTCCTGTCAGAAACAGGAAGAGACTCAAGGAATCCTGAACTGACATTTATGAGAGAATTCAAAGCTGGAAGAAGAACTTTGAGCTTCAAAAAGATCCTTTGAGCTAAAGTAGACAAAACAGCTTTTATGTTCCTGTGATCCCTAAAATTAAAGACAGTTGAATTAATGTTGACATGCATCACCCATCAAGAGTTTGGACACCTTCTCATTTCATGGTTCTCTTTATTTCTACTACTTTCTACACTGTAGATACTGAAGACATCAAAGCAAGATATATGGAATTATGTAGCAAAGAAAACAATGATAACTCTAAAATACATTTAGAGTCCTGTGAGTAGCCGCCCTTTGTTTTGTTGACAGAGCTGCGGCCTTCTCTCAGCTTCATGATGTCGTCACCTGAGATGGTTTCACCTCACAGGTGAGCCTGTCAGGGTTCATTGGTGGTGTTGGGACCATCAGTCGTGTTGTGCAGAAGTCAGGGCTGTTAGCTGTGTACCAACCTATTTGACAACTGTTGAAATTCATATTATGGCAACAACCAATGAGCTAAGTAAAGAGAAACAACAGCCCATCATTACTGTAAGAGCTGAAGGTCAGTCAGTCGGAAACTTTGAATGTGTCCCCAAGTGCAGTCAGAAAAACCATCAAGACTACGATGAAACTGTCTGACATGAGGACGCCCCAGGAAAGGAAGACCAGGAGTCCCTCTGCTGCTGAGGATACAATCATCCGAGTCACCAGCCTCAGAAATCACAAGTTAACAGCAGCTCAGATTAGAGCCCAGATAGATGCCACACAGAGTAGAGACACATCTGAGTAGAGTAGAGACTGTACAAATCAGGCCTTTATGGTCAAATAGCTGCTGAGAAACCACGACTAAGGAAAAGCAACAAGCAGAGATTTGTTTGGGCCAAGAAACACAAGATGAGTCCAAATTGGAGAACTTTGGTTCCACTTTGTGAACGATGGTCTCTACATGCACGGTTCCCACTGTGAAGCATGGGGTTGATGGTTTGCTGGTGTGGGGGGCTTTACTGGTGACACTGGTGGAGATTTATTTAAACTGAAGGCACACTGACCCAGCATGGCTACCACAGCATCCTGCAGCAACATGCCATCCCATCATGGAGAGTGATGGAGGCCTGGCCTCCACAGTGGAGATGGTAAACACATGGTTTATATTTTTGACTGAATAACAGCTGTATGTGCTTTATTTCTTTAGGTCCTCTATATTCACCAGCTCACAAACGAAACCTACTCCAGAGCCACGGTGGAAGAAATGTACAACATGATCAAAGACGTACCTCAAAGGGTAAGTGTGAATCCAGGTTTCAGTGGTCCCAGTTCAACACGCTCCCATCCCAACACGCCTGGGACAAATCGTCGGTGTGTTGCGTGCTGGGATGAGAACGCTCTGAGGTGTCGGAGAACGGCAGAGCTGACTGGTCAACGTTTCGTCTCTTAGGTGACGTTCCCAGTCCACGCCATGCTGGTTCGCAGCGGCTGGCAGCACCTGAGCTGGCTCCTCAACCAGTCACCACGGTAACAGATAACTTCCACGTTTACTATGGCAATGACTGGAAATCTGCTAATCAAACCAGTAACTGGGGGCTGCTCGCTGCCCATGAGCGCCACAGACTGACTGTCATGTTTTGTGTCTAGGTTCAGCCTGACTTTGTGGCAGGGCTCTGTTAACCCCAGCGTCAGCGACCTGCTGTTTGTCCGTGACAACACCCACCCGTGGCAAGTCTACTATGACATATATGAACCCACGCTGTCAGAATTTAAGCAGGCTGTAGGTGAGGAGCGTTCATATGGAGCAGACTTACACAGACTATGTTTGGGTAAAATAATAATTGTGTGTGTGTGATTTATTCAAATCAACAGATTTGTTTTCAGTGAGTTCTGACTGTTGTTGAAGACTAAAGAAAAACATTATTAGAAAACTACATGAAAAATCATTGGAAACTGAACCTTCTGCTCATTGTGTGCATTTGTTTAAGCTTCTTCTGAGATGAAGAGTTTGCTTCTGTTTAGTTCTTCCTGGTTCATTGTGTGTGTTCACAGGTAAGCAGGACAGCGTGAGGAGGTTCTATCCTGGAGGAGATCTGATGGAGTTTCTCCACCCAGGTTACAGCTCAGACCTCATGAACCGCCTGGCTGTGCCTTTGCTCCCCGTCACCGGCCGGGCCTCCCTGCTCCGTCAGCTTTCAGGCAGGTTTTACACCTCAGGGTTTATAACCTGATTTTAACGGGCCAGACTGAAACGCCCGGGCAAAGCACGCTCTCAAAGTTGTACTTTACATATGCTAGCGACATCTGGTGGTAACATCATGAATGACAGCGGGGCACTGTCGCCAGAAACACCAAGAAACTGCCTCATTTGTGCCACGAAGCATTCAGAGATCCCTCGTGAGTTTTTTCTCAAGGTATTTTTAAAGTGAACTTGCTGTATGCACTGAAGTCATGTGGCAGCTGAACCTTTCGTTCACATCGGTCATCAGGATGATGTTCTTAGTGACTCTTGGTGGCAGAAAAGCTGATGTCCTGGGATTTTGACCGTTACAGTAACAATTGTGAAAAACGCAAACTATCTGTTGTTTTGGTAGAAATGAAAGCGCCAGAAGTGTTCACAGCTGTGCTGAGCAGAGAATACAGAGCACAGCTGCTTGATCAGAAATCAGTGTTTGAAGCCGCAGTGGACCGAGGCGGCGTGTTGGACAACGGGGAAGTGACTGCTGCAGAGGTGCGGCTAACATTTGGCCCTTTGAGTATCAGTCGTGGTCACAGCCTGTCCGTCCCTTCACAGCGGCGGTCTCCTCATCACCTCATGATAATGCAGCATGTCACAGATCAGCTGTTCATCCTGATGATGTCAAACTGTAAACCTGCACATGCTGCTGTCGCACCACCTTAAAGTCACACTGATACTCTGTTTCACTAACAGGTGGGGGCAGCGGGATGCTGGTCGTTCGTGTGACCTCTGACAGCAGTCGACCTGGAGTCCTTCTGGTAGAAGGTTCTGGAAGGAGCTCAGAGCTCCTCACACTGCAGGTATATCTGTAGATCACCAGCCAACCACCAGCCAGGTTACATTTTTATTAAGGCCAATCATGTGTGTGTTCTCAGGATGTTATTCAGACCCTTGGGCAGGCTGCTGATACCTCCTGGGGAATTTACCTGAGGGTCCAGAGTCAGCAGCTGCTGGAGGCTTCTCTTAACCTGCTGCAGTCAGCCTACGGGGCCGACGAGCTCCACAGGCCTGTGTGGATCAGCATGGAGGGCTTACAGAGCAGCGACAGCACAGCAGTAAGCACATCTGATCCCCCCGAAGCAGTGTCTGCAGACAATACGTTAATAAAGAACAGAGCAGACGCATGTCACGTTTAACACACCTGGCTGGAAATCCATCCAACTAGAATCGAGCAGGTGTAAATGTTGGAGCCTCCTCGAGGGTCCACCCTGGCTGGGAAACTATCACACCCCCACAGAGAGAACAGTTGTATAAGCTGCATGTTTGTCAGACGGTCCCCAAGCAAATGCAATCCTCTGTTCGTCATGAAGGCTTTTTAGCTGCTCAGGCTTGGTCAGCCAAGCTCAAGTTCACTCCAACAATGTCCAGTGCCGATCCAGTTAGACGATGGAAACGTGTCATTTTAGGCTGTTTCATAGTCGTCCTTCTCTTTGCTCCAGGTCTTTGTGTCCACAGTCGAGCGCCTGTTTCCATACGTCACTGTAGTCCTGGCTGAGCACAGATGGCCTCCTCGGATCCCAGCGGCGGTGTCACAGAGGGTGGCTCTACACCTGAATGCAGCCTCGCTGCCCACGGGGCAGGAGCAGCTTTATGCTTTACTGGGAATGATGGACAAATACGACTTTATAATTGAGGTGGACACAAAGAAAGGTGGTGCAGCTGTCACTGTGGTGAAGGAGCTCCGTGCACAGCGTGCAGGCAGAGCAAGCAGAAGCCTGTATATTCTACCTCAGTGATCAGAGCACGTGTGGGCTGAGAGCAGGTTTAAATGTGCTTTTATAGTCACCACAGAGTCTCAGTGTGTATAGAAATGCTGCTGCTTTGGGTTGCTGAAGTTAACATCATTATACTGTATATATATGATTCAATGATTATTATAAAATTCATAATAAATTCTATTAAAGGAACCAAGTCCAAAACCAGAATTAGCCTCTTAGCCTGTGTGAGCCTGTCCGAGGTTTGTGATTCAGCAGCAGCTGAACACGTATGAAACACTCTCCTGCTGCAGCTAACATTTCACATGCAGCCCGCCTCTCTTACTGACTGCAGCACTGCATTATTTGCATCCATAAATGTGTCTTTAAAGTGTCACAGGTGGCATCAGTGCTCTCAGAGGCTCACTTGGTACTTTTAATGCTGATTTTTGAACGTTTACAACAAAGAAAATCATCCATCACTCGATTAAAACAAGGAAAAATACAACACAGCACTTTATTGTAGTTCAGTGGAAAAAGTGAATATTCATGTTTTAAACCAGCACGTCATGTTGAACTGCAGCAAACAGTTATAGTGTTAAAATGAACCTGCATTAAGTACAAGCCCACACCTGTACAGCTGTTACAGTCATGTACCTTTAACCTACAAACATGAACAGCAGCTCAGTCACTGACACAGCGGCTGATTTTACTCACTTAACACGTCGATTGTTACTGCTGACCTTTGTATCAATCCATGAAATGATCATAAAGTCTTCCCGCCACATAAACCAAGCAGGCTGTCCCCACAGTAGCGTCTGGTGCTGAGGAGAGCCTCGGACAGGCTGCTGCCACTGTCACAGTCTGTTCCTGGTCAAGTACTGGCTGCAGGAGCAGAAGGTGTGGTAGAAAGAGGAGGACAGGCCGGCAATATCTGTGGAGATGTAGGGAAGGACCTCCGGAGACGCCTGGTTAAAGTAGCTGATCTGAAAGAAAGACAACATACTAATAACAGCCAGCTGTGATAAGAGCACATGTACGACTGCTGCTTTTCTCACCAGGGACTTGTTGTCTTTGGTCTCCAGTATGGTGAATCCAGCACACAGAACCTCTCCTCTGTTATAGCCTTCAGTGGGAGGGTGAGTGGGCAGGGACACGGAGCGCAGGGCGATGACATACGGGTCTCTGAAGGAAAACAGAAAGGGAACGCATCAGGAAACCCTGCAGGACACAGGTGGATGGATCTGGCTCTACTGACCCGCTGCCACATGGCTTCCTTTTGGAGGCCAACAGGATGAAGTCCTGGAGAATCCCTTTTGCCTGATTGGCTGCAGTGGGAGATCCCATCGCGCCATGACGCACCGATGGAGTCACCACACGATATATGAAGTCATCGTTGTCGACCAGCTGAATCAGCTCGCACTTCCTGTTTGAGGAAACACATACACACTGTTAAAAAGGGGACTGGCAGCACTGTTTAAAGACTAAGCTGCAGTTCACTCCACAGGTATCCACGCAGAGGCAAACAGCTGCTTCTGTGCTTCACCAGCTGAGGGGTGGAGCTCGTGCATAGGGACACTGAAGGGGAAAACTACATAACAAAGGGCTTGGTGATGACATCACCCAGATCTCCACCCATCTCTGCTGCTTATCCTTCTCAGGGTCGCAGGGGGTGGAGCCTATCCTAGCCGTCTTAGAGGCAGGGTACACACTGGACAGGTCGCCAGTCGGTCGCAGGGCTAAACACGAGAGTTTCCAGTTAACCCAACCCACTAACTGCATGTCTTGGACTGTGGAGGAAGCTGGAGGACAGGGGGGAACCCAGGGGGGACGCAGGGGGGACGCAGGGGGAACACAGGGGGAACCCAGGGGGACGCGGGGCGAACCCAGGGGGACGCAGGGGGAACCCAGGGGGATGCGGGGGGAACCCAGGGGGACGCGGGGGGAACCCAGGGGGACGCGGGGCGAACCCAGGGAGACGCGGGGGGAACCCAGGGGGACGCGGGGGAACCCAGGGGGACGCGGGGGAACCCAGGGAGACGCAGGGGGAACATGCAAACTCCCCGGCCTGATGCAATGATAGCATATTAGATGGAGTTGTAAATCTAAACTCCACATCACTGCATAAACAGCTCGTGCTCCACCTTACAATCCAACGTATTAAAAACCCTCCCTTGGGGCAGACTCCTGCCGCGACGTTCCACCGGAGAACCACGGCCTCTGAACCATCCATCCAGTCCTTATTAAGGGTCAGACTGTGATGAAGCCAACAGGACTGCATCATCTGCAAAAACAAGGAAGCTGCCCTCCTCACATCAGCTACACTTAGAGATCCTGTTCGTGAATATCACACACAGGATCGGTCACACACCCTCGAGTCCTCCTACTGAGGAGCAGCCACAGCTTTCACTCCATTTCTAAATGGACCGCTGCGATACACCCCACAGACGCCGTCCTGGTACCTGGTTGTCCGAGTCTACAGAGCACTTATAAACCTCTCTCCAGACGTCCTGTGAGGGTGAAGATCTGGTCCGGTGTCCCACAGCCAGGATGGAATGGGGGCCCAGATCTTCTCAACAGTGAGTTAACGCCTCCTTTTCAGCTCTGTGAAAAATAACTTTCCAGGGGAAGCTGAGCACTGCGATACCTCAGTGACCGATCCACAACATCCAGTTATTGTTTTAAAACTGGGATTTCCCACAGTGGTCTGCTCCACCAGCACAGGCCCACGGTGTTGACGGCATCGGAGACAAAGCTCCGCCTCCTCCACAGACGAGGGGAGTTTGGGTTCAAGAGCTGCTCACCACGTTCTTTCCACCACCTGCTGGTCATGAGATCAATGCAAAGCGTAAGGCTGCAAATCTAAGCAGCTAGGATGAGCTTCATCTGCAGGCTGGCTCGGCTGGGGGAGAGCCACCGTTCCCCTTTTATGTAAACGTGAGAATAAAGAGACAGACAGGCCCTCACAGCTAATGTCACTTTAACCTTAACATGTCAGCCTCAGTGCAAAGTGAGCAGCATGAACCTAAACCACACGTCGCTTATTTTTAACCCTGAACCTCAGAAAAGTCCATCATTGGAATCGGAGAACAATACCGAGGCAGCGAGTCGAAACAGGCCGCGCACAGAAACCGCTGAACTTGACTCGTAGCAACGGGCAAACAGACGAGTCCCAGAGTCTTACTTGTAATGCGAGTCCCAGCTCGGCCTGTTGCTCAGCTCGGCGAGTAAATCAAAGGCTCTGTGAGCAGGAACGTCCACCTCACATTCAATCTTGAAACTCAGCATGGACTTCTGCTCCAGGGTGTAAAGCTGAACCTGTGAACACAACATAAAGCGCCGATGGGCAGACTCACACAAACAAACAGCTCATTAGTGAGACGCACATACCTGGTCCTTCTCACAGCTCAGGCGCCAGCTGCTTCTGGCTGCCAGCATCTTCAGAGCTGAGACGTTGTTAAAGCTCAGATACACCTGGAAGCACAAACACAGGAACCACAAACTCATCTCCAGAGCTCAGCGTTAGCAGGCCGCCTCCCGCCATTCAAATACTACTTATTATATATGAATCAGCGCCGTCTAACAGTGTAAGTATTAAGGGTGCAAAATGAAGACAAACTGCTGCAGCACTATTTCTCATCTGCAGTGAAGGTGAAGCACAGCGGTGCGACACGTCGGCCTGTCAGAGGTTCAGTCGACTAAATCAGTCTGCAGGCACGGCGGGAGTCTGACTGTGGCTCAGGTTTGGAGCTAAGTGGGACGACATGAACACGCTGAGGTCTGCTCGGTCAGATCATACAAACTGCAGTGGAACAAATCACTGAACATCCTTTAAGAAAGAAACAGAAATCACGTCCCACAAGTCGTGACGACGCAGCACCGACACACAGCTGAGACGCTGATGTGGGTGAAGAGACTCAGCTGAGAAAACTATTAAAGGTTTACTGTGTCCAGCTCAAGCACAGGCTGTGACAGGATCATCATCAGCTGACGAGCAGCTGTGGAAATCACCTTATTGGTGCAAAAATACTGTTTTATGTCCCGTATGTCCGGTAGATTCAGCTGCAGAAATGAGAACTAATGATGTGTTTGTGACAAGCTGCTAGTAACAAGGTGCCAAGTTGTCTTATTTGTAATACAGTAATACACACATGTATATAAAGAAAGTTTCTCTCCCGTGAGTCCACGAGGACTAACGTGAGCAGTACAGGTGACGGCGTGGAGCTTCTCCTCACCTGGTTGGTGGGATCCCAGGGAACAGACAGAGGCACCTCCCCCTGCGTGCGGGAAATGATGTACTTCCTAAACACAGAGGAATGCTGCATCAGGATGATGGCACTGTGCACAAAGCTGCACAACAAACGCTGATGTAGCTGCAGAGACGGTGCATTAGGGGCTGTTTGGAGACATGTACCTGTCCAGCCTGATCTTTTTCCTGGCCGTTGCCTCCTGAAACCTCCTTTGTCCTTCCTGTAAATGAGACGGACACACAGGCAGAGGGCACCAGTGTGTAACACAGCGGGCAGATTCCCAGCACCAGTTTATGACCAGTACACCGATCTGTGGCACAAACTGAGTGGAGTGTTATTACTCGGTGTTTGTTCACGCTGATAACGACCCACGACTACAGCGAGGCCGCTCCATCAGACGGATTTATGACCGATAACATGATGTGAAGCTCTGATCGCTGCTCAGCCGTCACGGCTTAATGGTTAATCGAGTGTTTCTGCACCTTCTTTATGACACTCGTGTTTTATCCTACAGGACGATCTCCACAAGCTGCTTCACCACAGATGAAGCGTGAATGAAGCTGACACCAACATTATCCTGTCAATCTACTGCTCCACACTTTAACCCCACCAGCACACACTCCCCTGACCGAGCTTTCCTGCAGGTGTATAATGTGGAACAATCATAGTAATGCTGTATTTACATGATTTCAACATTTGAATGGAGTTCATAATAACAGCGTTCACAGTGACGGGGCATGTGGACGTGCTCAGGCCTGTGAGCCACGGACGCTGTGACGCTTCCACCAGAAACAAAGGAAGGAAAACGCACGCAGAGGCCATGTTTCCTGCTGCGCAGTCATCCATCCATCAGCACCACGGGCGGTGCAAAAGGCGGACCCAGCTACACTGATGTCACCCACCGCTGCCTCTGAGCTCACCTTGGGTGAAGATCAGCTGTTATCAGGAGTCTGGCTGTGAAACGTTCATAGCTGACACCTTGTTAGCCAATCAGAGTGCGGTTTCATACCACAAATTCTGAAGCAGATTTCATGTCTTTCAGTCAGTATTAGCCAATCACAGACAGCCGCGTCACATCCAGACACTTTATGGATGCAGCACGCTAACGAGCCGTTTGTGAGCGTTAGTTTAACTCACCAGGGGTTCAGGTCGTATCCGTGGTAATGTGCGTGGCTTCCCGCCATCATCGAGCACCTCAAAGGTCATGAAGGCGGAGTTTATGTGTCGGTTAGGCCCCTCCTCATGGTAGGCCTCCGCGCGCACGCCCACCTCCATGCTGCAGTAAGGACACGTGTCAGTATGCAACCAGTGGTTCTGTCTGCTGCACAGCTGCAGTGCTGCGTCTCTGCCAGCGTTCTGGGATACCTGTTTCTGAAGGCGTTGTTCACTATCGCCTTCAGCAGCAATCTGTCTCCAACCTGAGAAGGTCCTCTGAAGGTGAACATGTCGATGGCTCGAAGGGTGGGATGAGCCTGAGACAGACGGCTGCAAGCAGAGAGCACAGAGACAATAGGCCACGACCTCCCACGTGCTCGCCGTGTTCAGGTTACTCACACAGCTGGACAGATCCTTTAATCTGCCACGAGGGCTGAACTACACTGATCAGAATGTGGAGGTCAAAGGTCACAATGGTGCATCCTATTTTTAGGTAAAAATATGAAGGAAGGACGTGTTTGTGACTGTACCTGGCAGCGATTGTAGCTACGTTCACCATCCAGGCCATGATCTGCCCTCCAAATGTATTCACCTGGGATTCAAACACAGCAATGATCTGACAGGCAGAAGTCTCAGCGGTACCATCACACACTGATGAACAGTCACATGTAAAACAGCTGGGTGTGTGTAGGATCCATACACACAGGTCAAAGTTAGATGTTTAGACACAAGTTCAGCCATTCGTGTTGTTTCAGAAATCGCTCTGCCCGGGGCTGGGCGCTCAGGTATGTAGCAGCTCAGTCCCGGTGGCTACTTGGCGGGGCCTGGCGCCTGTTGCTCGGTCAGGCCTCTTCCGGGGCGTGGGGGGCCCTCGGGCTCGGTTCAGTCAGGGACAGCTGGCTGCCGGCAGAGCCGGCGGGCACGCCACTGCAGCCCCCTCTGGCTTCTGCTCCGTGGCTGCTGGGTGACCCCTCATCTGGGGCTCTCCTCAGCCCTTCCCATGAGGGTGGCACGGATGCCCCTCCGGTGGTCCTCCTTGGGCTCTCGCACTCTGGGGCCTCTGGATGTCTGGGGCCTGGATCTCCTCCATGCCTGCTTCATGCCCTGGGGGGCGGGGCTATGGCTCTCTGCATCCTCTAGCAGACCATTACATGTGGAAACCATTTGAATACAAGCGTGCTGATCCACACAGGTGTGCACTGTCCATAGACACAAACTACACCTTTCTTGGCTGCTACTTCCAAGCACATTGTGCGCTGTCGGTCCTGCTTGCTGCACAACAACATTCAGTATTTAGTATTTACTGCTGTTTACACGTAGCTAGATTAATGTGATGCTGTTGTGTTTAGTATGTTGCTCTGTTTTTTGCTTGTTTTCTCTTTTTTCTCTCAACAGCTGATCCAGGAGATTTTTTTCTCTTCTTTCTCTTTTTAAGTTTCCTTTCTCACTGTCCCTCTCCCCTTTCTTTTCTTTCCTGTCCCTCAGTCATGTCTGTCCCGTCTGTAACAATTGAAAATAAAATTAAATAAATAATAACAACAAAGGTCGATCAAATGGACCAATACGGCAAAGCTGTGATGATCCACTTGGTAAAGTAAATCCATTGGGTCTCCTTGTTGGTCTTCAGACAACAGATCTGGCTAAAGAACCAAATGGGACAGGCAAACGACCAAAACAAAATCGCTCTGACAGCAGCAGTCAGCGCCTCAGTCTACGCTCAGATGTAGTCAGTGTTTGGAGGCCACGAGCTGATGTTTTGAACCAAAAAAGGAGTAAAAGAAACAAAATGCTACTGCATCTCCACTTCAGCGTATTAAATAAAAGCCAAATGTTTTGTTCGTACGAAACGAGGCCACGCAGGTGTTTCTGGTGACAACAGCTTCAAACTCAGTCTCCTTCAAATATTCCACGTTGTAACAGCACGAGACAGAGCAGCGACAAACCGCCGCGTCCGCTGCAGTTCAGATGGGAAACACATGAAATGAACTGACCTGATGGTTTGCATGTGGAGGCAGAACCAGCTCCACACTCTCCACCCGAGTCCTCTCTGCTGCCACTGCACTGGGTCCCACTGAGCTGTCAACTGATACAGAAACAAGTCAAGTCGTCCCTCTATGTGAAGAAAGTACTAATTCAAGTTTGATGGTCATTTAGAGCCAGACGGTTGTCTTTGTTAGCGACCACAGCAGACGCCATGGAGCCACAGGCTAAAGTATCAGGTCAGTGCAAATGTTCTTCTCTCAGCTTCGCCGGCTTCTCCTCCTGCCTGAGCTTCCTTTGTCCTCCTCGCGAGTGCCCGGACCATCGCAGCCTTGCCTCCCTACGCTCGTCTTAACTCGAGTCGTTCCTCTCATATCCTCATTTCATGTCCACAGTGGTCACTCCCAGTGGAAACCCCGACATCTCAACTCCTCCAGCTCGGCCTCTTGTTTTTGTTAGTGCCACTGCCTCCAAACCATGGCAGCTCTCACTACCATGGTTTCAATCCTCTGTCACATATCAACCCTGAAACCTGTCTCTTTTCTTCCCCCGTCTGTTGCTCTGGATGGTTGAGCCCAGGTATCTAAACTCCTTCCTGTTACCTGCAGCCTCCCTGCTCTCCCTACAGGTCACATCATCTGCAAACCTCACCGTTCACAGAAGGGGCTGAGAGCAGATCCCTGCTGTGATGCCAGACACCTCCCCATGTCATGCACCAGCCTCACACGCTTCTCCAGCACTTCTGACATTCTCGTGTAAACCCACAGCTGCTCTATCCTGTGCTTTCTACACGCACAACGACGCAGTGAAGTGAAAAGACTTTGCTGTCTGCCGGGACGTGGCCGGGTGCGTCACTCACCCTGCTGCACCCACTCATTGGAAAGCAAATCCTTGATGATGTCATCGTGCACCATTCGGACCCTCCGCCTTTCAGCGGCCACGCTGTATTCAACCTGCTCCTTCTGCGTGACAGGAACAATGGGCTTCAAGGTCACCTGTGAGGTTCGGGGTCAGGAGGTACCCCACACACACACAGACACACACACACAGACACACACACACACAGACACACACAGACACACACACACACACACACACATATAGACACAGACACGCACACACACACACAGACACACACACACAGACACACACACACGCACGCACGCACACACACACGCGCACACACAGACACACACACACACCCGCACACACACGCGCACACACAGACACACACACACGCGCACACACACTACTGTCCTCTGACAGTAGACGCTTATTTTAAATGTATTAATGCACATGTGCTGTTTTCACTGATTATTGATTATCATTATTGGTTTGTAGTCTTTCACAATGTCTAGAAAGAGCCTGGTTCACTACACCAGCTACGACCAGAAGAAGAGAGCCAATGCTGCTGTTCTGATTGGTGCCTATGCTGTAAATATCCTTTCATTCGTCCATCACATCATCTGATTGCCCGTCTGTCTGTGCATTATGAGTTATGTTGTTTAACTCTGCCCTGTAGGTGATGTATCTGAAGAGAAGCCCAGAAGATGCCTACAGGACTCTGATAGCAGGAAACAGCACAGGCTACATGCCGTTTAGGTACAGGCTGCTGCTTTCTACGAAACAGCGCTTCATGCTGGGCTGTTGTCCTTACATTTACTGAGACACTGTCTGTTAAATCCAGCTTGGCTTAGCATAAAGACTGCAAGCAGGGGTAACAAGAAGAAACTCCACCTAGCTGGAGATTATTTGGCGACCATGAAGGTTCCAGGAGGTCAGGAAACCTCATCAAACCCACACTTTTAAGTTTGGGATGGGAACATGTTCCCGTGTTATTGTAGGGTTTTACTGCTGTTGTGATTTGGCACTATATAAATAAAACTGAATTCAGAAATTTGAATGAATTGTTAACAGTTTATGAGCTCTTAGTGAGCTTTAGCGGTGCCAGTGGGTTGATGTCATTCATGTAGACTGAGCTAACGTGTCCCCCCCCAGTCCTGAGCTCAGCTGAGCAGGTGCTGCTTAGTTTTTACTCTTAGTGATGGTTTGTGTTTATTTACAGTGCAAACAAGCCTGAGACTGAAGCCTAACTACACTACTGTTACTGTATTCTTTCTGTGTGTGTGTGTGTGTGTGTCTGTGTGCGTGTCTGTGTGTGTGTGTGTGTGTGTCTGTGTGTGTGCGTGTGTGTGTCTGTGTGTGTGTCTGTGTGTGTCTGTCTGTGTGTGTCTGTCTGTGTCTGTCTGTGTCTGTGTGTGTGTGTCTGTCTGTCTGTGTGTGTCTGTCTGTGTGTGTGTGTGTGTGTGTGTGTCTGTCTGTCTGTGTGTGTGTCTGTGTGTGTGTGTCTCTGTGTCTGTCTGTGTGTCTCTGTGTGTCTGTGTCTGTCTGTGTGTCTCTGTGTGTGTGTGTCTGTGTGTGTGTCTGTGTGTCTCTGTGTGTCTGTCTGTGTGTCTCTGTGTGTCTGTGTCTGTCTGTGTGTCTCTGTGTGTGTGTGTCTGTGTGTCTGTCTGTGTGTGTCTCTGTGTGTGTGTGTGTGCCACAGAGACGCAGCGGTTGGAGAGTGCTCTTTTAACCTCACCGTGCTAAACTGCTTACAAGGAATCAACAAGGTAGCAACAACGTCTAACACAGAAGATTTTAGTAACATTAAAATGACACTTAGTAACTTCATTTGTGTCACACCTCATTTTAACGCAAAAATCCCAGTTTGAGCCACATTTGAAATTGTTCTCTTATTCTGTAACAACAGTAATTGAATTCAGTTTTATTCATAGCACTAATTCTAAGCTACAGTTACTTCAAGGTACTTTAACTTATAAGGTAAAGAGCCTGCAGCACTGCACTAGAAGTACACACTTGGCAACAGTGGGAAGGAAAAACTCCCTTCCAACAGGACGAAACCTCCAACAGAACCAGGTTTAAGGAGGCAGCAGTTCACTGTGACAGGTGAGGGGTAAGAGCAGAGACAAAGGAGTTTAATAATTACTAATGATTAAATACTTCAGTGATGTACAAACACACAGGAATTGAAAACAAACGACTAAAGAAGAAATAGTCAGTGCATCAGCGTGTCTTTTAGACCCCATTCCTACAAAACTGCTCAAAGAAGTCCTGACATTAATTAATGCTTCGATCTTAAATATGATCAACCTATCTCTAATAATCGGTGTTACGTCCCCACTTAAAAGCTAGGCGATGAGGGTGGGGGACAGTAACAGTTAGATCCAGGTGGAATGAAAAGAACGCCAGGCAGAGGTATTTAATATAAAATAGATCTTTATTGTAGGCAAACACCTCAATAATCATATAAATGGCAACAACAAAAGGAGACAGCACCGCTGCTTTAATGAGAAATCAGGGAGATCAACCCAAAGTGGTAATGACCACTTCAACAAAGGAAGCAACAATAAGGCTTCAACAGAAAGAGACAGCAACACTGCTAGCAAACAATATCCAGGCAGGCCACACAAACTAGTGAAGGCTGCCGTCACTCATGGGCAATCACTGCTCAGTTAAGCACTACTCACAAAGAGCCACACGCAGCAGGCTGTTCCACACCTAAGCCAGTAACACACTCTGACCCGCACAGAGGAAATCCACCAGAAACCTCTCCCTCCTCCTCCACACTGCTCTTCTCCAGCTTATATCACCCCTGAGGGTAATTGGTTGTAACGAGAGCAGATGAGCAGCAGGTGTGACCTAAAGGAGAAGGCAGGGGCAGAGAGAGACAAGGGGAGGGGCCAGAACGAAGGAGGAGGAGAGGGAGAAGACAACACCACGCCCACACACTCCCACAGCCTCCCAGGATGTAACAATCGGCTATGTACCACAGGCCTTCAAGCTGGCTGTAGTTAAACCTTTACTCAAAAAGCATCTCTAGACCCAGCAGTCTTAGCTAATTATAGGCCAATCTCCAACCTTCCTTTATATCAAACATCCTTGAAAGAGTAGTTGTCAAACAGCTAACAGATCATCTGCAGAGGTTTATTTGAAGAGTTTCAGTCAGGTTTCAGAGCTCATCACAGCACAGAAACAGCTTTAGTGAAGGTTACAAATGATCTTCTTATGGCCTCTGACAGTGGACTCATCTCTGTGCTTGTCCTGCTAGACCTCAGTGCAGCGTTCGATACTGTCGACCATAATATCCTATTAGAGCGATTAGAACATGCTGTAGGTATTACAGGTACTGCACTGCAGTGGTTTGTATCATATCTATCTAATAGACTCCAGTTTGTGCATGTAAATGGAGAGTCCTCTTCACACACTGAGGTTAGTTATGGAGTTCCACAGGGTTCAGTGCTAGGACCAATTCTGTTTACATTATACATGCTTCCCTTAGGCAGCATCATTAGAAGACATAGCATACATTTACACTGCTATGCAGATGACACCCAGCTCTATCTGTCCATGAAGCCAGATAACACACACCAATGAGTTAAACTGCAGGAATGTCTTAAAGACATAAAGACCTGGATGGCCGCTAACTTTCTGCTTCTTAATTCAGATCAAACTGAGGTTATTGTACTCGGCCCTGAAAAGCTTAGAAATATGGTATCTAAGCAGATTCTTACTCTGGATGGCATTACCTTGGCCTCCAGTAACGCTGTGAGGAACCTTGGAGTCATTTTTGACCAGGACATGTCCTTCAACGCACATATTAAACAAATATGTAAGACTGCTTTCTTCCATTTGTGCAACATCTCTAAAGTTAGAAATATCCTGTCTGAGAGTGACGCTGAAAAACTAGTTCATGCATTTATTACTTCCAGGCTGGACGACTGTAATTCATTATTATCAGGAAGTCCTAAAAACTCCCTGAAAAGCCTTCAGCAGTCAGTCAGATTGCCGCCCCTCCCTGAGCCTGGTTCTGGTGAACATGTGTTTCTGTTAAAAACGAGTGTTTCCTCCCCACTGTCACCAGTGTGCCTGCTCGTGGTCTGATTGTGTTTCCTCTGTAGGGTCTTTACGTACAATATTAACTGCCTGAGGTGACCGTTGTTGTGATTTGGTGCTAAGAAAAACTGAACTGAATCTGTGAAACCACTGCAGATCACTATAACACTAAACATTTCAGCCCTTTGGGGGGAGTTGTGCTTTTGTTGTGAAAATCTGTTCCTGCTCTTTTCCTCTGCAGGCATTACAACATGGTTTCCTGGATTTTGAAAGGTTCAGTGCAGAAGAATATGAACATTATGAGGTAACAGACTGCAGAGACTGTGCTACAGGTCGATATCAATGCAAACAGGACCAGGATACAGGAAGAAATAACTAACGTACGCTTGTTATTCATCCAGTTTATTTGCAGTGCTGTTAGTAACACAGTCAGGGCCAACCAAGAGCTCGTACGATGTCCAGGCCTGCCTTGGTGCACGCTGTACTTCCTCAGTTTCTCAGTTAGATTGATCCATAGCTCACCCGTCCAAGTGATAGACAGTCAGTGAAGTAAAGGTCAACAAAACTGATTTCCAATGAAAGGTAAAAGCCCGTACGTGTTCATTACTGCAGTGGTGGTATAATTAAGGTGTTCTGGATCCATGTTTTAACTGATATGTGGCTAACCTCTATCACAGTCTTTCCTTTCTTTTTGTGCTTTTAGCGAGTTGAAAATGGAGATATGAACTGGATCGTTCCGGGCAAAGTTCTGGCGTTCAGTAGCCCTCATTCTCGTGGTGAGTCAGAATCTCTAAGCTAAAAGCTAAAAGCATGCCTCCAAACCAACACCAGTGCTCACGTTGCTGGGCTGACAGAAGGCCTGTGCAGCCCCTCAGTGCCTGCACGTCCTGAAGCAGCTGAGAAGAGCTAACCTTACCCTGCTGTCTTCTGACGGCGTGCATTGTTTCCTGCTTAGTGCTGTCGTGTTGTTACGGCTGGATTAGACGAGCCTGAACCCTGCAGTGGCTCGGGGTTTCCCATGATGCACTCATGCTTCTCCATCCCTCAGCTCTTTTTACTTTCTGTGTATTTACACCACTTTGCACGTAGTTATTATTCCCCTCTGGCTCTCGTCCATCTCTTGTCCTGTTGTCCTCCCCCCACCCCGACCACATGAGCCAGATTGCGCCCCCTCCCTCAGCCTGGTTCTTGTTAAAAGGGAGTTTTTCTTTCCCGCTGTCAGCAGGTGCTTGGGGCCGTCCGATCGTTGGGTTTTCTCTGTATTTAACGTCTTTACCTTACAACATAAATCAGCTGACACTACGTCATTGAATCTTATTTTACGTTCGCATTAAAAACAGACGCTCGCTGATTGAAACGTATGACGTAACTCAGCTGTTGTTGACTCTGTCTCCAGGTTATCCCCTCCACACACCCGAGGCATACTTCTCATACTTTTGCCAAAATGACATAACGACCGTGGTTCGTCTGAACAGGACGTTGTATGATGGCAGGCGGTTTGAGGATGCAGGATTTGAGCACCACGACCTCTTCTTCCTTGATGGGACCACGCCCTCTGACCTCATCGTCAGACGCTTTCTGCATGTGTGTGAAAGTACAGACGGGGCAGTGGCGGTGCACTGTAAAGGTAGGACTGCAAGTCTTTATGTTTAATTGATGTCATTTATTTCTTTTATCTTAACTTTGTCTCTTTAAACACTCCATCCATTTACAGCTGGATTAGGCCGCACGGGCACTCTGATTGGCTGCTACCTGATGAAGCACTTCCGGTTTACTGCAGCCGAGGCGATTGCTTGGATCAGAGTCTGCAGACCTGGATCTATCATCGGTCCACAGCAAAACTTCTTAGAAGAGTGAGTTTGTGCCTCAGCTGTGACCGCTCAAACCAAACGGCCCACTTTCCGTGACTCCAAAGGTCTCGGTCGGAGACAATCATTAAGCTGTAGTCCGTTCATGAAAGTACAGGAGTAATGCTGTGCACACAGACACGTCTGCAACACTTCATTAGGATAATGTCACAAAACACAAGCAGACGGCAGCTTCACCTCCAAGGTGCACGGAGAAGACAAAGATCTGACGAGGTGAAGACTCCAGTCACAGAGTATCAGGGAACCATAACGTGTTAGTGGCCTTCATCAGGGTCATTGCGTTTGTGAAGGTGTGATTGGTCCACTTGGATCTTTTTCTGTTTCCAGTCTTTTTTATTTAAACACAAGCTGTTTGACATTTTGCAATGACCCAAAAGGCGTTGGCCACTGAGTACAGCTGTTCTCTAATACTTCGAGTGTCGCTGGAGTCTTCACACAAAGCACAAGTAGATCAGGAAGGGTTTGAGGGGTCACCTTGGCCTTCAACGTCGGCAGATCTCAGTCTCATCGAGCATCTGTGAGATGTGCTGGACAAACAAGGCCCGTCTGTCCTTAGGCTGTGGCATCTATTGCTGTTAGCACACAGGATGTTTCTCCATGCTGAGGTCATGGTTGGAGCATGCTGGAAATGTTAGAAGAGAAGCAAAAGGTGGAGGTCAGGGTGGGGCATTCCCCAGGGTGCCCATGTGCAGCTGGTGGTGACTGCAGCAGTGGGAAACTGGTGGATGATGAATCGAATCGAATTTAAAAAAAGCCTGAAACTGTGATACTGCTGCAGACTGCAGTCACAGTGTGCAGCTGGTTTCTCTCCTCAGCTCTGGACGCACACTTCCTCCTTACGCCACAGTAGCGCTCTGTTGCTAATGGCTACTAGCTTTGTGTGTCTACTTACACGCTAAACCAGGATGTTGAATGTTGTACCTGCTAAACGTGATATCACAGTCAGTTTGTGGCGTGTGTTTGATGTTTGTGTGCAGGAAGCAGCACAGTTTGTGGGTTCAGGGTGACGTGCATCGGTCTAAACAGAAGCTGGTCCAACAGAGACTGAGTCGGCAGCAGCAGCAGCAGCAGCTGCAGCAGCAGCAGCTGCAGCAGCAGCAGCAGCAGCAGCTGCACCGCTCTGACTCTGTGCAGGGAGGCAAACAGGAGGCAGTGTCCTCGCTGCTTTCCAGCATGGATGACCTGTCAATCAACACCGTGCTCTGCAAGTCATATAGCTTGGATGAGGTCAGCGGTGTGACTTCATAGCACCTTTTCTTAATGGTTACTGCAGAATTCAAACAGGCTACTGAGTTCCGATCACAATGTTGTGTTTTCATGCTGCTAATTGTGTCTGTGCAGAATAACTGCAAAGAAGTCAGTCTGACACAGGGAGACGAACTGAGAGCACTGAAGGGAAAACGCCCACCGAGATCAGCGTCATCCTGCTCAAGGTACCAACATCTGTAATGTAATTAATGATAGATGGTTATTGTGGTCAGTGCAAGAGACACGTAGAGAATTAGCTCAAACGCTGGAAACAAAGTTTCTATTAACAAGGAGAGATAATAGACACCAATATGTTTTTGTGGATGTCAGAAAGTACGTAAGTGACTGTTGTCGAATGCTACAAAGAACGCACGCTTTGTTTGCACGCTGTCTAACAGGCAGACCGGACTGCATGAAATCCTGCTGTGTTCTCATCTGTGCAGCGTGAATGTTGTGTGTAACCTGCTCGAGCTCATGTGTCCTTCTTTGTTCTTCGGTTAAACTGAAACCTAAATGCAACAGGAGAAGTTGTTGTCTTTTGGCGACTTTAGTTATGAGTGAGATTAAGGTTCTGGAGGTTGTCAGAGTATTCCTTCTACTGCCTGACGGTGTCCTCAGCTGGAGCCAGCAGGCCTCCATCTTTACTGTACACCGTGTTGGTGGAGCACCACTTCCCCTCCTGACGCTTTGCCAGAATCGCTCCTCCTACGCCCAAGTTTTTGCTGCAGCCGCGGCCTGAGCTGCGTTTCGATTGGCCTGCCCGCTGCCTCTGCTCTCCATCCTTGGCTGCAGCCAGACACACAATCAGTAGATAATACCTCTGCTCACTACAGTTTTTGTTTGGGTCCCTGAATCCACGGCACAAATATAGCAGATATATAAGAAGCTGCCATAGTTCAAGAAACATCTTATAAAAAGTAAATAGTTACAAATCGGGGATATGAGAGCTGCGGCAAAAAGAAACCAAAGGACGACCACGAACCAAACTCACGACGTGCCTCCGGCTTCTCCTGTAAACTAACATCACCAAACTGCTAACCTGACACAACCAAGAGCTGGGCTTCCACGGAGGTTAAATCAGGTACCACCCACACGTCGAAGCGTGTTTGTATCTCGTCTCTTGTACAGAGTGTGAGTGCAGATGTTGATTCCTGCAGTGAGCGTAGAAATCAGAAGGATTTTTGGAGAAGTTGTTCGTTGTGCTTGTTTCTGTGAAGGATCAAGTTTTATTTGCTCTTGGATCACACACACACACAAATATGAGGTGTTCTTGTTTTCTGTGTCAGGTTAAACCTGTCCAAGACTTCACACCGCTCCATCCTCCCTCCCCCGAAGCCCTCCAAAGTCCACCTCACCCCTTCTTCTACTAAGACGCTGAGACGAAGTTCCTCTACCACCACTGCTCCGCAGATCAGGAGGTTGGTGTCTGTGCTTTTGTCCTTACTAGAAGCACATTATAATAAAACCAATGTAAAATGTGATGTGCTGATGTCTCCACAGTCCCTTCAGCCTCACGTTGTTCAGCACCAGGCCAGCACTGATTCACTGACTTCACACTTGGGACGTTCTGGTCATGAATCAGCCCAGCTGATGATGGACTCGCTGGAGACTGCATCAGCTCTCTTGCACGTTTAACCCTAGAACACTATCGCTATAAATAGTAACACAATCGCTAATGCCGGGTGATTTTTACCCGATATAATATAACCAATAAAAAGTAATCAAATATATCAAAATATGACAACACATGACAAATTAGAGTGGTCTTCTTTTACTTTCAACTGTGCCATGTCTAACAAAATGAAAGAAAAACCCTCCTAAAACAAAAGAATGACTCTGGAAAGCTGGTCTTTGGTCCACCCATTCCTGGGACATTTGAGACTTCCCTGGTGAAGGCACAGGCTCCTCGACACGCAAACAGCTGCAGGAGAGAGAAATCATGTAAATGTATTTGCTCGGGTGTAAATCACCCAGCGATAGCGTTCTCGGGTTAATAGGCTGTAAATGCTTTTTTAGCCCCAATAACTACTTTTCGTTTCGACAGAGCCAACAGTTTGTCACCACTTTAACTGGTCACGTGGCCCATTCTGTGATAACAGGGCCGACACCATAAATCATCACGTCTCTTGGGTATAGCAGGCAGGTAACTGTGAAAAACTGCGGCTGCATATTGCAGATATAACATCTGCTGGATGCTGAATGCCCCGCTGTCACAATCATTTTGCTGGAAGCAAAGGACACGTGCAGGTGCAAACACCAAACAACGCTTACAGGGGAGGTCGTGGCCCGAGGACTGAGTCAGACCATCGCCAAGAGCAGTCTGGGTGCTTCTGATAAACGGCTGCTGCCATTTGTCCATCCGAAGTTCAGAACCACAGGATGTAGACGGCCTGAAGCAACGTCTTGGTTGCGGAAACACAGACCTTTAGAAGTCGTACCAAAATCCACGCCTTAAACTTTGGCAGATCACATGATGGACCTAGCTTATTTGGCACGTTGTTGTAATGTTGTCTCCTCGTTTTCAGTACTTTAGTAACCAGGTTGGGTCAGAGAACCATAGCAAACCACATCTTTTGTAAGAGATTGGTGCACATTGTTCAAGAATTAACAACTGGACGCAAAATTGTCTTGCAAGACCAAGAGTGACACACTGCTTCTGCTACAGATGTTATTTATATTCTCCCAGATTTCATCGATAAAGTATGACAAACTTATATTTGTTGGTCTGTTAATGTTCTAATGATGCAGAGCGAGGGACACAAAGCCACGACGTGCTTATAATGCACTGTGAAAGCCTCTGAGCACACATGCTGGCAATGAAAGAGGAAATCAGTAAAATGAAGACAGAGATTCTGATGTTTCACGTCAGACTGAACACGGCACGCACACTTTATTTCACAGGTCATTCACATTCATGCACTGGATTTGTCAACAGGACTTTATCATACATAAAGCAAACTCACTATGTTCAGCTTTGCACTATTTCTTTCTTGCAGTAAAATTCTTAACATGCAAATGATGTTCAGCTTTGAGCGTGTTGTTGCTGTCATGCTTTCCTGTATCTGACTGTGTGACAGCAGCTCAGATGTGCTGTCTGATTGGTAGTTTACTCCAAAGGAGGGAAACCAGCTAATGCTAGTGTGAAGTGCTAAAATCAACAATAAAGTCCAAGTAATGACGAGATAATGACTCATGCTTCTCTTTGTTATCATCACACTGTCATTGTGTCATAACCTTCACTGAAAGTCACCTGACACTGCTGTGGGACGCTGTGGGACGCTGTGGGATGCTGTGGGATGCTGTGGGACGCTGTGGGACGCTGTGGGATGCTGTGGGACGCTGTGGGATGCTGTGGGACGCTGTGGGACGCTGTGGGATGCTGTGGGACGCCGTGGGATGCTGTGGGACGCTGTGGGACGCTGTGGGATGCTGTGGGATGCTGTGGGACGCCGTGGGACGCTGTGGGATGCTGTGGGATACTGTGGGATGCTGTGGGACGCTGTGTGATGCCGTGGGATGCCGTGGGACGCTGTGGGATGCTGTGGGATGCCGTGGGATGCTAAGACTGTGGATTCCATGTCCTTGGTATCATTTGGGGAATTTAATGACCAAAACATCAGAAATAACTGAGGCGACTCTATAAGGGAATCCCCTCTGTTGACACTGTACTGAGTCAAAAGTATAAGGAACTGAGCTACATGGATTACCTGCACATACACTGACCTACGTATATGAAACAGTACTGTACCATATATGTATATCAGGGCCTCTTAAACTAAAATCCTGGCTGTATCCTTACTGTAGTTAAGTTAAATACGTCCTCTATAGTCTCCAAATCATTGTCTGGTTGGGACACTTATATTTGTTGGTCTGTTAATGTTCTAATGATGCAGGTCCCTCATCCTATTCATGTAGCCCCTTCCGCCGGGGTTACTTGCGTAGTAGCATTCCAACAACGCCCTGTTTTCGTCCCTTGCCCACCGATGCCTTCTTGTTCCAGTAGCCCACTTTTCGTCAGGGTGCAACGGTTACAAAGGCTACAATTAGTTCCTTCCATTTTCCAAACGTGTCCTGTAGCCACTTATCTAGCCACTGACCGTGGCCTGTATTGGCAATTAGTTCTATCTGCAATGCTTCAAGTTTATTCATAGCTTGTGTGAATGAACCGTTAGGAGCGGTATTATTGGGAATGAAAGTACAGCATACATCAACGGTTACTAGACCACAGGTACCGGTCCAATTAACAGGTAAAGCTAATCTAAGGGTATTATTGCACAACCAATAAGCGTTAGGGATTGCTCTAGTTAGGCGCGTGACCATATGTGATTTAACTAACTCCCCCCAGTCAGTATCATTTAAGACACCCTCTGGGGGAACAATGATCGAGTCTCTGCTCGAACTTGAACTGTGTGTGTGTTCCTCCAGATATGATAAAACTTCAGCCATAGAGACAGCTAGCCATGTCTCATTACAGCGTGCACCTGGGGAGTCAGAGAAAAATGTGTAGTTATCCTTTGTATAATCTATGTGTGTGTCTGGGCCAGTTAACTTTAGTCTGCGCAGACATATCATACTAGTATTAAAATGGAGAGGGATCTGTCCTAAGGGCAGTGAGGGTTTTAACCTATTCTTAGGGCGTTTCATTGGGGCGCAGGTCCCTGCGGTGTCAGTAGATAACTTCAATAATTCGCCTAATGGAGTCTCAGGGTTAGTTGGTGTGTGTGTGTGTCTAAGTAAGCAGTTGAGAGGGCTCAGAGTCAACTGTAAAGTGTCTTTAAGGAGAGCGTTATCTCCGCCGATTTTCTCTAGTCCCTCAGTGAGGGGGAAACCGGATATGGGGTATCCTACTATAACCTGTTCTGGATTAGCCTTTGAACAGACATAACAGTTACTGTTTCCTAAATCACGAGCGGCTGTTCTGGCATTTTCATACCAGGAGTTAGCTCCTGCTCTAGAGGGTGCATAAAATGGTTTATTAGTGGCGTCTATGTTGTCATTTACTGATTTTAGGGAACGTGAGGAGTGCATTAAGTAGGTGTCTTGCAAAATGGAGCATGAGGTATCGTCAGCAAAATATGACCTGCAGAAATGTGAACATGGTTGCAGTTTACAATACAAAATAGCAAAGAGAAATCCTAAGGTTAATGCGATAGATATGATAAATAACCTAAATATATAAGAAAAACAGTTCTTCAGTCGTCTCCTGGCCTGGTCCCAGGTTCGAGAGACACAGAATAAGCGTCGTATGATGACAATGGGCATTTCATTTTCTCCATTATCAGGATGGAGTGAGTCTAGCTTTATCAGGTTAGACATCATGTGGTACTTCCGGCTTTCTGTTCCTGCTGGATGTTTGAGTACCTTGTTGTTGTTCTTTCAGGCGTTGTGTGTTAATCAGTGATTGTGTGTGTGTATGTACACTGGATGCTGGCGCTGGCTCGCCGGAGATGTCGTCTACCCGTGTGTTTATTTGCTCTGGTTCCGGGCGTTGGCCCGCCGGAGATGTCATCTGCTTGATCCGACGCCTGAGATGGTCCGATTGGGCTGGTCTTAACCCTGCTGGCATGAATCCACTGAGGTTGTCCGTCCGTAAGGATGCTGGTTCTCGTCACTGCCAGTAAAGCCTGGGGGCTGGAAAATGCGCGGCCTCCCAGAGTGTCCTTGGTTTTAGTGGCTTCTCCAACACGCATCTCCTTGTCTCCACTGGTGGAACTGTGGAGGGGAAAGGCTGAGAGAGACAAACTTTCTGATAGTTATTATTCAGTTTTTCTACCAGGTTGTGAACATCAGTGGACAATGCAATATACATCACCTTCTACTAGCGGTGCCCCTCTGGAAGCTGACCATGGTGTTGGAAATAGTCTTATTTCAAATGGAAATAATTTGGTTACTGCAGATGGAGTCATAATGTATGAAATGGAAAATCTGGTTGTGGTAAATGCTGATGTTTTGCTTTTGGTCTCCCTACATTAGTTCGCGCACATGTTAGACAGGTTGCTAATATGCTTTTTACTGCATGTGATGTTTTCTCAATTACAAATCTTGATTTTATTGCCCCTATTACCCCTCTTTGTCCGACATGACTCACACAGTGAAAATGTCGGGCAAGGACTGGCATCAGGGAATATGGGAGGGCAATCAAACCCTTAAGATTTTGTATAAGCCATCTCTGTCATCTAAGGTACAGTCATTATTCTCCCAATAGGTGTAATCACATGCAGAGGCTTGCTCTTGTATAAATTTTAAATCAACATTTGTTTCTAAATAGTCTGGGAGTGTAACAAGTGGCAGCTGTAGGGGCACAGATAATACTTCCTGCGGAGGTGGGAGCTGCGACGCAGCTGCAGCCTTGGCTGTCACGTCTGCTAAGGCATTACCTGTTGCTTCGTCTGTGTCAGCTGTACTGTGTCCTTTCGTTTTTACAACTGCAACGGCCGATGGCAGCTGTATAGCCTGAAAAAGTCTTTGAACAAGATCAGAATTTAGCAATTTATTTTCCATCAGCAGATCTAAATCCTCTCTGTCTCCACAATGTGCCAAAGTCATGCACAACGCCAAATGCATAGCGGCTGTCTGCGCAAATCGTCACATGCTTATCCAAATGTAGCTCACAGGCGCGTATTAAAGCCATGAGCTCTGCTTTTTGTGCTGAGTGAAATGGTAATGAGTGAGCCTCTAGTATGATGTCAGGCACTGTTACCACCGAATAGCCACAAAGAAATGAGTTGTCACTTGGCCTTGAACAGGACCCGTCCACATAAACCGTGGCTGAGTCTGGGATAGGTGTTTGCTCTAAATCTGGACGTGGTGCTGTGGATTCCTGTATACGTGTCATGCAGTCATGATCGTCAAGCCTGTCTGAGCCATCCTGTCGGTCAGAAGAACACAGCATAGGATCAATAAATGTGCTGGCGAATCAGGTGTGCTGCTCGCTTTTATAGTGAGATTTGCATATGTTGTGTAGTTATGTTTGCTAGAATGGTCGTGACCTGGTGATTGGTGTGTAGAATAGTGTCATGTGAGAGTGTAAGCTTCTCGCAGTCCCTTATCATGATAGAGCAAGCTGCTACTGCCCTCAGGCAGGCCGGCATTCCCTGAACAATTCAGGCAGCACCTTTGAGTGGCGGAGGTCAGCACTCCCTTTAATGCATTGAAAGAGGCAGTCATTTCTGTGGACCACAGTATTCGAGGAGGCTTCTCTTTTTTACAACAGTCACGCAGAATGTGGTCATGAAAAGAACAGTCTGGTATCCACTGTCTGCAATAGTTCACCATGCCCAGGAAGGACAACATTTCCTTCTGTGTAGTGGGACGAGGGACAGAGGTCACAGCTTTGACCCTGTCTGCAGTCATGGAACGTTTTCCGTGAGACAGTGTGAATCCCAAATATTGAACAGAAGTCTGACAGTACTGCATTTTCTTTGCTGATGCTTTGTGGCCAGTCTTTTGGAGGTGCTGGAGAAGCATGTGTGTAGCAGTTTGACATAGTTTTTCACTTTCAGCACAGAGGAGGAGGTCATCCACATGTGGATCAGGGTGCAGCCCTGGAGGAGTGAAGCACCATTGAGAAAGCAGCAGCGCTGTCTATCATGCCTTGGGGCAAACGAGTCCAAGTGTACTGCTTATTTCTATGTGTGAATGCAAATAACGGCTGTGTGTCACAGGTACTGAGAAAAAGGAGCGGAGCATAAATCCACCACGGTAAAATGTGTATGCAATGCATGTCAATATGCTGTGAACATCTGAAACGAGAGGTGGCAGAGGAATGTTGACTGCATTAATTTGCCTTAAGTCTTGTATGAAACGCCATACGCCAGGTTTGTTAGGCTTTGGCACAGAATTGACAGGAGTGTGGGCTTTATTACTCCTGTAGTCAATAAATCTCCTATCATGACATCTAGGGCTGCGGCTTTTTCGGCAGAAATGGGATGTTGCTTGACATATACTGGCTTGTTGTGTTTTAATAGGTGTACGTGATAAAGTGTACAGTCAATAAATCCTATATCATTCTCACTTTTTGACCACAATGTCATATTCTGGTATTCAGCTGGCAACGTAACTGCAGAAATAGTACAGTCGATAGGGTAGGTTAGATCTATGTGACGACATGGTGTAGTTATGTCATAACCTATGTCTGAGTTATGTGACAAAATCACTGTTTGACCTTCACTTGTGTGAGCAGTTATCATGTTGTTGAACAGTGTGAGAGAAACAAAAGTGTGGCTTGTTGTATTTGTACACGTTTTTTTTTTGGCACAGTGTGTGACATAGAGTACCGGACAAAAAGGATGTTGAGTTCATTCTCTGCTGAGGGTCCAGCTGACACAGAGGATGTTCCTTCTCCATCATGTCGGTACATAGGGCAGAGAAAACATAAGCTGTTATCAGTGTCAGCAAACATTTCACCCTTTATGTTAAATTAAATACACAAATTCATTTTTGCTCTGGGTGTCTGCGGCTGCTGGAAAACTGAGCTAAATTTGCACCTCTAGCTTGTCCAACAGTGCATAAAGCGTTTTATGAATACTAGGATAGATTCATCAGGCTTCTGTTTACACATAGTTACTGCATTTAAGTCAATTTTGTCTCTGGACATTGTGAGCAGGAATTTCTTTAGATTCTTAAAGAAATCGGTGATTTTGTCATTATTTACCCACAAAAACTCTGCAGTTGTGGATGCTTTATCATGCTTTGGGTCTAATTCACCTATCTCTCTTATGAGTTGTGACTCGGTTACTCCAGGAATGCATTGACACAATATGTACCTGTAATCCGGACCACCCAAATGGTGATATCTGGTACTTCTCTGTAGTGCAGAGACAAAGGCTGTAGGATTTTTAAGAGGATCGGGAAGCTCTTTAATAGTTGTCACTAATTCTGAGATTTTAGGGGGCTGAATACAACACTGATCTCCTATTATCATAAAGGGGTAAGTGTCATTGACGTCACTAGATTTTGGTTCTGTTTGTTTATTACCGCGAGTGTTGGCGTGAGGACCTTTGTCATTCCGGCTTTGTTTGTCCTTTTTTCCTTTTAGATAAGACTTTATTAAAGTTCGGGTAACAGGTATTTCTTTAGCTACCTCTAAACCTCTAGCTACGATATCGTGGCGTTTCATGTGGGTGTCTATTGTGGACACTGCCTGATGCAAAAGTTTTTCTTCATAGTCGTCTAAATTGTTTTTCATAAGTTCCTCACATTCTTCTTTCAAAAGTTTTTCTCTTTTTTTATGTTCTGCTAATTCTTCCTTGCGGCGTATATATTGTTTTTCCTGATCTTGTTCAATTAGGTGTCTAAGATCCGTTGCATATGATTCAGGTTTTTCGTCGCTTTCTTTTGAGCTGGTTGGATCAGAATGCTGACATTGTTTACGTGCAGCTGCTACAGCGACTATTAATTCGGTCTCATCGTAAGGGTGTGGGGCTGTAGGCTGAACGGCTGAACATGCAAGACTAGCTTTTCCTGCGGTAGGTTTATGTTCTTTGCTAGAGCCTGCACTAGTTTTATTTGATGTTAAAGCATCTACACCTGGTTCCGGTCCCTTTTTCCATAGTGGTAACATTTGATGTATCACGTCGCGGCATTCTGTCATATATTTTCTACAGGACTTTTTAAGCAGACTACTTTTCTTATCACAAATGATATTCAACATTTCTACTGACCTGTTTTCTGGCGATAATCGTTCGGGATAAGGCTCCGAAAAGAAATTAGAATGCATTGAACTTACAGTCCGTAAGTTGTAAACAAAGTCAGTCACATAAGCACTTCCGCATGTTCTGGATACGTGATCATGGACGTCTTCACCGATTCGCGGACGTAGGTTACACGTAACCGGAAATGGGAGTTGTACTGAGCCGTTATTTGAGACTTTATTTTGTATTTTATTAATTTTTGGTTTTACAGGTACTTTAGATTTTTTTTATCGGACCTGTCTGTGGTCTTTGAATAATTCTGACCCATGTTCAGTGATTTCCAGAGGGGTTTACACGCTAGGAGGATTTAGGTTAGTATTTTCGCTGCGGCACAGCTGAGGTCACTTTAAATTTATTGCTAGCAATTTTTGTTTGGGTGAGCAACTCTCACTTAACGAGCAACTTCTCGCTTAACAACAGGCAACTTCCTGTGTCACTTTTTGGTGAGCAACTTCTCACTTAACGAGCAACTTCTCGCAAAACAACAGGCAACTTTCTGTGTCTTTCTGCTTTTAATTTACTGCTTTTAACCCTTGAGACCCGTTTTTTTTTTTTTTTTTTTTTTTTAACAAAATTAAAATATTCAAGACAACAGGCAACTTCCTGTGTCACTTTTTGGTGAGCAACTTCTCACTTAACTCTGAGTGAGCAACTTCTCACTTTTTAACGTACGTTTCAAGACAACAGGCAACTTCCTGTGTCTTTCTGAGCGGGTCCACCAACACCACACAAGGGTTAATTTACTTTATTCGGGGACTGAGGAAGTCGTCAGTGTATCTCTCTGGATCACTAAGTGAAACTTCGTCAGCATATCCCGTTTTTTTTATGGATCGATCACTGAGAGAGGCATAATACGGTCTTTATATAAATATGAAAGACGCATATTTACCTTCTGTCAGTCAATCCCACTTCTGACACCAAATTGAAGGAAAAAAATGTCCATCCCGGTTTTCCCTCCAAGGCACGAGCGATAAGCAGAGTTCTGTCCTTTCCTTCTAAGATTCCTAATTATTTAAAGTAACACTCAGGTATGCCATTCAGCGTGTTAGTACGAGCTCGGGAGCAGCTTGGGAGAACAAGAAAACAGAGACTGCTTTAGGTTGCCTTCCCAATCGACTCAAAGGTTTATTTAGTACATAACAGCTTATATAGAGGAAAAAAAGGTTCGTGTGTCAGCAAGTTCCGGTACAGACCAAATAAGGAAACGTCTTCCTGCCTTGTGAGCAAAGAAGTATCCTGTGTGTAGTTTATCAGTTCAGCTACAATTTATGATCATCCCAGCAAAATACACTCCTAGACATAGAATACAGAGTTCTTTCATTAGTGAATTCTGAAACAAACCACCTGGCCTTTAACGAGCCTTTTTCTAAGAGATAAAGAAAAAGGGAGGATGGGAGTAAGGAAGTGGTCTCGTCTCTGTGGTGTTTTCGACCTTGGGGTACCAGCCTGTGAGTCTTACACATTAATTCTTGGGTCACAGAGAAAGAGAAAAACAACTATTAAATGGGCCTTATTGAGTAACTCTTTTCTGTATAATATCACAATAAAACAATATCCTGTAAATGCTACCGTGGTATCAAAATATCACAACAAGCGCAGTCCTGGGAACAGCTAAGATACTGCGCAGGACCCTCAAGCTCCCAGGCCTCTGGTAGAGGACCCGAGCTTGAAGGATAAACCGCCCGCAGGGGCGCGCTGGGTGTTTTTTTATATATATGAGTATGCATTTGAAGTACACTTCAAATTGGGACAGCCGTCGTCGCGTGGCGGTGACGTAATCGCACTTAAAATGTGTACTTCAAGCGTGCAGACCCTGAATTGGGACACAGCCTCAGTGTTTCAGTCATAAAAACACTTCCTGTCTCCGCGGGGGCCCATCACGTATAGGTGTAATGGAGAAACAGCCAATCAAATCGCAGCTTTTCAGGCATTGGAAAAAAAAGATTGTTTTTTACACTGAACTGTCTGAGCGCGGGTTCGAGTCCTGGTTGGGACAAAGGTTGTGTTACATTATCAAAAGTTAAACACCATTTTCAATCTACTTATTGTGGATAACATTTATTTTTTAATTTTTAGTTCATTATCATTTTATTTATATTATATCGCGTTATGGCCTGTGGAGCAATTTTTCTGCATTACGTACCTATACTGTCACAAATCTCCTTCCAGGTGCTCTTGGCTCGTGAGCCAAAGCCAACCAGCTGATCATCCTCAGAGGCTTCTGCTGCAACACTCACTCTGCTGGTCTCGTAGCTCAGAAGAGTTTTTATCTCTGCAAAGCTGAGGGCTTACTGTACAAATGAATGCAAGCTCTCCTTGCCATGCCCTTCTTCCACAGAGGTCCCTGCAGCCTCTTGCTTCTGGAGATCTTTGATCAGGTACATGGTGTCCCCGACATCATTCTCCAGAAGCCACCGGAAAGATTTCCCTTTATATTTTCCAAACTGCAGGATGTACTCTCCCTGCACTTCCTTCATGTCAGAGGCATCCCCTCCTCTCTGATAGATGACAGTCAGAGCATCGTCCTCCCTCACAGGTGCAGACTTGTCCTGAAGCTTGGGGTCATTTTTAATCCTTCGAGCTTCTTTTGACGAGTCCTGGAGAAGGTATCCAAGTGGCCCCTTGTGGAACGCCACAGAGATTTTCCCTGGATATGGCGCAACTTTCTTCTGCATCTTGACATGCAGTGAAAAAAGAAACAATTATATTAAACAAAATTGATTCCAAACACAAACAAAGACATTCCAGGTTATAATCTTGCTGCTGGGTTTAGACAGCAGGATGCAGGAGAACAATAACGAGACACAATTTGAAAGAACATTGACAACATTTGTGATAAAAGTGTTTTTTACTCCAGGTATAACAAACTGTTCTGTCTGTAAATAAAAACCTTTCATGGTTGAATGATTATTGGCATATCTGCAAAATTTGTGGTAACTGCTTAGTAGTCATGGCACATAAGAATTGCTGGTAGATTCCCGCGCGGGAGCCTGGGATTGTTTAGCTAAACGGCCTAAACCGTTTCTCTATGGTAGTGCTAAACCACTACGGGTGTAATATACTTTTGGCCACTACGGTCTTCCGGCGCTGTTGCGAGTTTGAGATGCGGCGGCACTTTTAAAAAATCTCCTCTTTTACGTTTCGGGAGAGAAAATAAGTAACTCAACGCTCGCAACACATCCCAACGCTCCTCATTCATTGATCAAAGGTAAGAAACGTCGTTTGAAATAAGAGTAAACCAACAGAATACATTTACAGGTGTATATTACAGGTAATAGGTGTGTTGCGATTGCATTTACGAAGCATCCATCGGTCAGTGGTTACACTGAAATCATGCAGTTTGTGCTTTGACCTCCAGAGGGCGACAAATCAGCACAGACAGAGAGCTCCATTCAAACTTTGCTGCCATCAGGAATAATTCTTCAAATATAATCATCAGTGTTTGAGCAGTTCTGATATCAGGGACAATCTAGACATGTGTGACAATACTGAACATGTCAACATGACACACCTTAAACATCATGTGATCCACTCTCAGTCTGCACTTTCATTCATGACTTCAACAGGTTGAAATGAGCTTTGAACAAACATCAGTTCAGTGCTGAAATATTCAAACGCTGCAGGAAGAAGAACAACAAAGTGATGACGGATGTTTGTGCTTCAAACTGGAAAACCAGCAGAAATAAATCACAGCCTGCCAGAGGTTTAGGAGTTTCTGAGGTGCACCTGAACGCAGCATAGTGTTTCAAAGCCCCTGATTGTCTTCAAACGCCGCATTAGGCTGAAAGTTTACTTTCACTTCCTGAACTTCGTGGAGTGGCGCTTGTTGTTGGTGTGTGAAGAAACTGTAAGTTTGCTTTGTTTCCTCCTTTAACAGTTTGTCTTTAGGAACTTTACTGTTTGTTCAGCTCATGTTTGAGTTCTTCACACAACAAACTGTGTGTGTTTGTATTAAAGTCAGTGTGTAATGTTTCCTGGCTAACATCAGCTGTGTGCAGCTTAGTTCAGCACAAATCTGCCGCTCCATAGTTCACGGTAACGGACTCACAGCTGGACCAACGAGGCCGAGTGTGTCCGCCACTCTGAGCTACGTTCGTGTTTGTGTGCTTGTAGTTTGTACTTTGTGAGTTCACTCAGAGGACGCAGCGTACGTGATGACGTCACAGCCCTTTACCTCCTTTACTGTCACTGTGATTAATATTTACACACCACACGAGACACCTGACAGCATGCTAACGCTAAGCTAAAGCTAAGCTAACGCTAAGCTAGCCAAGAACCCAGAGTGATGTTAAAGCTGAGTAAACACTGACCCCAGACCAGCACCGTGATAAAGTGAGCTGCTGCTGCTGAACCTGAACAGGTAACAAAGTGATGAGCAGTCAGGCTGCAGGTTTCTACCTGTTCATGTTTCTACAGTAGAATCACTTTGAAGTGTCTTTGTGCTGTTTCATCTTTGATTTGTGTTCATAAACACTCAGAGAAACATCACGTGACCTCATCAGGATCTGTGTTGGTGTGTGGGGCTGTACCTCAGCTTTAGATTATGGTGATTATGAGACAGTGTTTCAGCTCATTTTACACAGTAACATGAAAGTACTGTTATGAGGAGTAATGACGTAACATACTCCATTACTTTTAATTAAAGTGTTCTGTGTAATATGTGTAATAATGACTTTTTTGAGTAACTTCATCTCTGTCAATAACAACATTCATACGTGGAATAAAACCACATCAGTGGATCATTGCTGGAGCTGCCTGGACTTCAGTCTTCAGCATCTCAACCAACAGCATCGACATGCTGCTCCAGATGTCTGTGCTCCAGATGTCTCTGCTCCAGATGTCTGTGCTCCAGATGTTTGTGCTCCAGATGTTTGTGCTCAAGTGATCAGACTCACAGTTTCATCCTTGAAATAAGTGTTTATATTGTTGACCCACCATTGATCATGATCAGTGGTGGGTCAGCGACATGCTTTCTTTCCGTCTCAGGTTTAAATATCTGGGACTCTCCACCGTTTGGTTTTAAAACTGAAGAAGCTTCTCGGATGAAACGTCTTCCAGAAACTTAAAGACGTCTCTTTTCTTTCCAAGCTCCTTAGATCACATGACCTGGATGACTGAACCTACAGACATATTGACCTGGTTTCTAGGTCACATGACAGGTCAGAGGTCAGCGACTGTAACTCGGTTACTCCTGTTAATGTGAACTCACTGAGTGTTTGTGGTTTACCTCTCAGACTGACTGAAGATGATGATGGAGGAAGAGGAGGACAGAGCAGAGTCTGCAGGGTCCAGCTGTCCGTCTGTGAGGAGTGACGGGTCCAAAGATCAAAATCCAGGCTTCAGTGGTGAACCTGGAGCAACGAGGTCAGAGAGCTGAACTCACTGAGTAACAGAAATAATTCTGCACTGACATTATAATCAGTGTTGACTCTGGTTGATTGTCTGACTGTGTTTGTGAGCTGAGAGGAAATGAAAATGAGTTTGTAACAAAAATCAGTTTTGTCCAGTTTTCCTGTAAAAAGCTGAACTCTAATCTAAGGTCAAGGTCAAGGGTCAAGGTCAGATTTATTTATATAGCACATTTCCAACAGCCGATGCTGCACAAAGTGCTTAACAATAACAATAAAATTAAAAACTACAGTGTAATACAATAATAACAATAGAAACAATAGAATAGAAGAATTGAAACAATACTAACTAATTCAGATAAATCCAAAATGCTTGGGTCATAATGTGTTAAAAGCCAGAGCGTAAAAGTGTGTCTTTAGTAAAGATTTAAATTGCTCCAGAGTTTGAGCAGATCTAATATTAAAGGGGAGACTATTCCAAAGTCTGGGACCTGCCACAGAGAAGGATCTATCACCACGAGATTTGAGGTTAGTCCGTGGAATGGACAACAATAGTTTTGAACTAGATCTCGTGGGTTTTCCTGGAGCATAGGCAGAGAGGAGCTCTGACAAGTAGGGGGGGGCTCGGGCGTTGAGTGACTTAAAAACAAAAAGTAAGAGTTTAAATTGGATCCTGTAGGGGACAGGGAGCCAGTGTAAAGAGGCTAAAATTGGGGTTATATGCTAAGAGGATGTTACTGACAGGAAACAGCTGCATTATCTGCAGTCTGTGTCATCACAGCTGCTTCAATCATGTTTGTGTCTGCAGAGGTCAGAGGTCACAGTCTGCAGGGTCCAGCTGTCCGTCTGTGAGGAGTGACCGGTCCAAAGGTCGACCTCCAGACTTCAGTGGTGAACCTGGAGCAACGAGGTCAGAGAGCTGTGATGACTCCTTTACATGTTTGTGTTTCCTGGATAAATATGACCTGAAACATCCTCAGATTGTTACAAAGATTCATTAAAAAGAAAACAATGAAAGAGAAAAGATCCAAATGTTCGACTTGGTCATTTGCTGTTTGAGGACAGTGATGCTCATATCTGTGGGGAAAGTGTGACCTGAGTGGGTTCATGTTTGTCTTTAAAGAACAGCTCTGATGCTCTTTGTGTCTGATCTGTTAAACAGTCTGAGAGGTCACACAGAGACCCAGCAGCTAAAGCCTGGATCATACTGGCTGCTGTTACTCCATCAGGACAACACTGAACCACAGTGCTGTTCATGGAAATCAGTGCAGCTTTACACTGTATCACCAAAGTACTGACTCGTCTGCCTTCACACACATGTAAACTTGAGGGACATCATATTCTGAGTCCACAGCATTTAATATGATGTCAGCCAAGAGTTCAACATATAACAGCTTAAACTGTTCTGAAAAGGTTTTTTCACAGGTTAAAAAGTGTTTACGGGATTTTTAACAGTTCTTTCAGAAGCACATACGTGAGGTCAGACACAGGGAAGCAGCAACACTGACTGAACACAGCTTTTAGAGGCTAAATTCACATTTTAATAATGAAAGTGGCTTCATGTGTGTGTCCATGGTTCATCCACAGAGTGGAGCAGCAGAGCTCAGAGGGTCCCAGTGGTCAGTCTGCCCAGCAGCATCAAACACAGCTGGACTCCATGTTTATGGTCTGTACATGTACAACAACTACTTTATTATTAATATTAATACATTTGTTTATAGGTCCCTTTCAGAACACCAAGGACTCTGTGGACTAAATGACCAAAAGAAACAAACTTTGAAATCAGACGGTGCAAATGTGATCACAGGGAAACGTTTTAAACATCGAGGCTTTAAACAGAAACCAAAGTGAAACAGTTTGTAGTCGAGATCAGTGGGAATGAAGCTGAATAACTGTTTCTTCAATAACTCTGAGAAATAAATGACAAATATGATGGAAATTAGCAGCATTAGCACTTACTAATGATGTGAGTCAACACTCTGCTGTATTCAGACGACCACATTAGGTGGTGTAATGGAAACCAGTGGATCCAGTCCAGTCGTGGCGACCTGTGGCGAGTCGATCTGAGCAGCTACTAATGGAAACGGGGCCATAGATGTGTTTGTGCTTAATAACAGTGAATCACAGGATTTTTACATTACAGTTAAAATCTCATGTTGTTTGTTAAAGTGTGCAGTTCAGGGTGTGTTACTAAAACTGTGGTTTGCTCACTTTCCAAAGACCCAGCCCCCATAAAAAGCAGCCAATCAGCTCTAAGAGTTACACACACGTGTAAACCAGAGCAGCAAATCAGGTCCAAATGTGTTGTTCACAGTGAGTGGATCATCAGTGTGCTGCTATGTTAACATCCTGCAGCAGGATGTGTTTGGTCAGCTGGTTCACATTTCCTCAGGACCTTCTTGATGTGAAGTTCTTCTGCCTCCCTGGCTGCTGTGTCTGTGGGGATGGCGTTCGCTCTGTGTTGTAGCGTCCTGATGACGCCCAGTTTGTGCTCCAGTGGATGATGAGAGTCAAACCTTAAATACTGATCTGTATGTGTAAACAGAGTGAACCTTTAAGACCAGCTGTCTGTATGATCAACTCTGTCACCTATAACATCGCCAAGTTTCTGGCTTCGATCATCAACCTGTTGGTAGTTCAGCTCTGAACACCAGTGAAATGTTTCTCCCACTGAAATCGCTGCATTCATATGAACAGAATCAGCGTTTTGGGACCGTGGAGTTGTGGAGAAATTCTCAGTTAATCAGATAAAGTCAAACTTATAATTGGTGAGGAGATCGTGGATGATCTGCTTCTTGATTGTAAAGAAGTGGATGTTGTGTGGACTGAAGTTCAGAGTGGTGGGTCATTCATAAATATTCTGTTCCAGCTGCTGGAGGACAACATCATCACGTTTGTGAAGAACGAGCTGAAGAAGATCCAGAAGGCTCTGAATCCAAATAAGCCCCAGTGCTTGGAGTTTCAGAGGGAGGATGATGAGCAGAGGAGCAGCAGAGAGGCATTTGTGAAGATCACAGTGGACTTCCTGGGGAGAATGAAGCAGGAGGAGCTGGCTGACCGTCTGCAGAGACGTAAGAGGATTTCTTACTTAAGGTTTTAAGCTGTTAGATAAATGAGACACTCATGACACCAGTGTGTTCAGTCATTTCTCAGTGGGTCAGAAAATGTCGTCAGCGATTTGTAAAATATGATTGTTGAAGTTGTATTTTTATTATTATTATTCAGAACTTCAAGCTCCAGTTTGTCATCGTAACCTTAAATCCACCCTGAAGAAGAAGTTCCAGTGTGTGTTTGAGGGCATCGCTAAAGCAGGAAACCCAACCCTCCTGAATCATATCTACACAGAGCTCTACATCACAGAGGGAGGGACTGCAGAGGTCAATGATGAACATGAGGTCAGACAGATTGAAACAGCATCCAGGAAACCAGACAGACCAGAAACAACCATCAGACAAGAAGACATCTTTAAAGCCTCACCTGGAAGAGATGAACCAATCAGAACAGTGCTGACAAAGGGAGTGGCTGGCATTGGGAAAACAGTCTTAACACAGAAACACAGCCTGGACTGGGCTGAAGACAAAGCCAACCAGGACATCCAGTTCATATTTCCATTCACTTTCAGAGAGCTGAATGTGCTGAAAGAGGAAAAGTTCAGCTTGGTGGGACTTGTTCATCACTTCTTTACTGAAACCAAAGAAGCAGGAATCTGCAGCTTTGAAGACTTCCAGGTTGTGTTCATCTTTGATGGTCTGGATGAGTGTCGTCTTCCTCTGGACTTCCACAAAACTACAATCCTAACTGATCCTAGAAAGTCCACCTCAGTGGATGAGTTGCTGATAAACCTCATCAGGGGGAACCTGCTTCCCTCTGCTCGCCTCTGGATAACCACACGACCAGCAGCAGCCAATCAGATCCCTCCTGACTGTGTTGACATGGTGACAGAGGTCAGAGGGTTCACTGACCCACAGAAGAAGAAGTACTTCAGGAAGAGATTCAGAGATAAGAAGCAGGCCAGCAGGATCATCTCCCACATCAAGAAAGCTCGAAGCCTCCACATCATGTGTCACATCCCAGTCTTCTGCTGGATCACTGCTACAGTTCTGGAGGATGTGCTGGAAACCAGACAGGGAGGACAGCTGCCCAAGACCCTGACTGAGATGTACATCCACTTCCTGGTGGTTCAGGCCAAAGTGAAGAAGGTCAAGTATGATGGAGGAGCTGAGACAGATCCACACTGGAGTCCAGAGAGCAGGACGATGATGGAGTCTCTGGGAAAACTGGCTTTTGATCAGCTGCAGAAAGGAAACCTGATCTTCTATGAATCAGACCTGACAGAGTGTGGCATCGATATCAGAGCAGCCTCAGTGTACTCAGGAGTGTTCACACAGATCTTTAAAGAGGAGAGAGGACTGTACCAGGACAAGGTGTTCTGCTTCATCCATCTGAGTGTTCAGGAGTTTCTGGCTGCTCTTCATGTCCATCTGACCTTCAGCAACTCTGGACTCAATCTGCTGGAACAACAACAGAGAATCTCTACATGGTCTAAACTATTTAACAAACTAAAACTTCAATCTCTCCACCAGAGTGCTGTGGACAAGGCCTTAGAGAGTCCAAATGGACACCTGGACTTGTTCCTCCGCTTCCTCCTGGGTCTTTCACTGCAGGCCAATCAGACTCTCCTACGGGGTCTGCTGACACAGACAGGAAGTAGCTCACAGACCAATCAGGAAACAGTCCAGTACATCAAGGAGAAGCTCAGTGAGAATCTGTCTGCAGAGAAAAGCATCAATCTGATCCACTGTCTGAATGAACTGAATGATCGTTCTCTAGTGGAGGAGATCCAACAGTCCCTGAGATCAGGACGTCTCTCCACAGATAAACTGTCTCCTGCTCAGTGGTCAGCTCTGGTCTTCATCTTACTGTCATCAGAAGAAGATCTGGATGTGTTTGACCTGAAGAAATACTCTGCTTCAGAGGAGGCTCTTCTGAGGCTGCTGCCAGTGATCAAAGCCTCCAACAAAGCTCTGTGAGTAAACATGTGATCAGGCTTTATTTATAACATAAACAGTATCATGTGTGATGGACCCTTAAAAACTTAAACATATTTTTTTACATGATCATCAGCACTAAATACAGTATATTATAGTTAATGTTTGATGGCAGCAGTAAATGTCAGAGTGTCTTAAACATATCTGGGTGTCAGCTTTTATCAAAGTCACGTCCAGAATCATCCTGTAAGTAAACTTTATTTAAACAGCAGCTTTCACAGGTCAAAAACCACAAAGTGCTTTACAATAGAAACAGGCAATAAAAACACAAAAGATAAAAACATTAAACAGCAAACACTGAACATCATACAGCCTAAAACTAGTTAAAGGCCACTCTGAATACTAGAGTCTGAATAAATGAGTTAGTGGGACCAGTAAAAGCCTTTGACTGGAAGATCTCAGATGTGAGAAGAGCTGTAGGATTGTAGAAAGTCAGAAACATAAACTGGGACTAAAAGTAAGGACTAAAACTTTAAATAACGCCTAAAATGAACTGGTTACCAGTGTGAAGAGATTAAACTGGAGTAATGTCCAGTCTAATGTGCTGGTTAAAAGCCTCGCAGCATGATTCTGTACTGACTGAAGACGTTCAAAGACTGTGATGGAGCCGTAGGTGATCAACTCCCTCATTGCTCCTCTGGTCTTATTGCTCTGCATCAGTGCACTGCTCAGCTGAAGATGAGTTCACTTCTATATGTTACAATCTGCCTCACCAGTACAGCTCCAAGGATCTGCAGCTGCTGAATCAATTATATTCCTCGTGTTTCTTCTGGTTTCCTGTTGTTAGATCTGCATGCTTGATTGTTTTTCAATCTCTCCAATGTCGTGCACTTTGATTTCCGACTGTACACAGTCTGTGAACCATGACAATTTGTGACAGAATGCAATGATCAGTGAGGACCCGGAGGACACTGACATTTACACTGTGCAGAATGAGACTTGAGACTTTATCTCACTGCTTTGTGGACGACTGATGGAAGGACTAATCACTATATCTGCTTTAATTGAACAAATTTCCATTTCACTGGTTCAGTCTCCCAGAATCTCTCAATCATACCTTGACCTTTTCCTAGAGTAACTAACCCTCACTCACCAGGATATGAGCCAGCCTTCCCTCTCATTGCTACATACTTACAGTCTTGCCTATCACCTAGGGCTGCACGATTAATCATTAGAAAAACGCGATCTCGATTCATACTTGTGTGCGATCTCATTTCCAAATGACAACGATTAAAAAAAAAACAAAAAAAAAACGCCGATTGTACCGCATTTTGATCCGGGACGTAATCTGCATGAAAACAAGCGCTCACTCTTCCTGCTCAACAAATGACAAGGGCGGAGCCTTATACCACGTGATACAGAAGCTGTGCCGTGTGATGCTAAAATTAGCGGGAAAAACAACGGAGAGCACGTCAGGGATGACGAGAAAGTGACAGGAGAAAATCCGTCCCGGTCAACCACCCAAACACCAATAACGGGAACCTTATACAGCGCTTCCCTATACCCGTCGAACTCGCGCAGGCACAAAGAAACTACGGAGGCTATTACTTATCACCTGACCAAAGATATGGCTCCATCAACACTGTGCAAAACGAGGGATTTAGGAAAACGATCAACACCCTAGACAAACACTACACAGTGCCGTCCCGCAACTATTTTTCTATTGTTGCACTACCTGCTCTGTACACGCAGCGTCGAGCAACGGTGGAGACAGAATTTCAAGCAGTACAACATTTTGTTGTTTTTATGTTTATTTATTGTTTTTATGTTCAGTCTCAACTGTTACGAAGTTGATGTGCAGTTAATAAGTGCAATAAATAGGGATGGGTATCGTTTAGGTTTTATCCGATACCGGTGCCAAACCGGTACTTTTGAAACGGTGCCGGTGCTCAAACGGTGCTTAAAGAATGGAGAACACAAACTTTGTCCAAAAACCTCTCATGCTCAGCTGTTTTTTTTGTAAAAAGATATCAATGTTAGCCTTTTCTGCAGCTATGGGGCATATATGGTATCACTCTTGGCTGGAAGCAGTGCTTAAACAATGGAAAAAACACAAACTTTGTCCTAAACCTCTCATGTTTAACTGTTTTCCACTTTTTCTTTGGTCATTTTAGCCTTTTTGGCCAGGGTGAAGGGAGTATCTGCCATCAAACAAGAAGACAGCCGCATGTAGCTATGATGATGTTTGCTAGTTCACCTTACATGCATTAATATAATAACGTGGTTAGCCTACTCAACGTAAATTACACACGAACAACATGAAGCTACTCATGCAGAGAAGAACGGCTGCTGCTGCATCATCATCCTCATCATTTCTGCTACACTGGCAGGGCGGGGCCAGGACTCTCCTCTTCGGGTTTTTGGGGGATGTTCTAACTCCGGGTCGATAACAGGCACCACACCCGCAGTAGATGCGCTCGGTGTGAGGTCTCGCAGCAAGCTATCAAATACGGCGCATTTCTCGGCTTTTAAAAAAACGCTATGCGTCGCCAGGTGTTTCATCGGATTCGAGGTGTTACCTCCTTTGACAGTATCACAGTATCAGCTTAAAGCACTTGTTGCTGCTGAGTTTGCATCTTTTGCTGTGAAGTACAGCCAGACTTTGACCGCTTCGCCTTGGACATTTTTAATCTGTAGCTCTGCTCTAACAGAACGTACGTACCCGGCCCCGCCTACTATCCTCGGAAACGTAAAATGATTGGCTAGAAGTGTATCACAGCTCAGGAAAAAAAAGCACCGAAATGTGCGCTGCTTTTCGGTCTGGTTACTACCGTTTATGTCAGAACCGGTGCCATCATGGCACCGGACACCGGTACCCATCCCTAGCAATAAATATTTATACTGGAAAAGAAAATCGTGAGAGAATCGTGATCTCAATTCTAAGCCAAAAAATCGTGATTCTCATTTTATGCAAAATCGTGCAGCCCTACTGTCACCTGTTCACAGAATGAGTCATCACTTGTTTTTGTTTAGCATTTAATGAACAAGTTCCAGGTCTTTATATTTACACAGGGAACATTTTTAAACTAAAACGTTTTTTAGCCATAAATAGTAATGCACACTGACATTTGTCTTTCTTTCAAAGGTTCAACACAAGAAGTGATTTAAATTAATCACAAACAGTTTGTTATCAAATGACAATTTTTCAGATTATGTCTTTATTTTGTTTTTGTTTTTTAGGCTGAGTGTCCCTGATCTCTCTGAAAGAGGGTATGAAGCTCTGTCCTCAGTTCTCAGCTCCCAGTCTTCTACACTGAGAGAGCTGGACTTAAGTAACAACAACCTGCAGGATCCAGCAGTGGAGTTTCTTTCTGCAGGACTGAGAAGTCCACACTGTAAACTGAATACTCTGAGGTGAGATCAAGTTATGTTGTGCTTTTCATGAATTGACAGAATTAACCAATAAGAAGCCACTAAATGGGGAAAAAAGTCAGTTAAACTTCTGTAATAGTTTTATGTTAGTGTCATCTCTTAGTGTTGACTAGGGCTGCATGATTTTGCATAAAATGAGAATCACGATTTTTTGGCTTAGAATTGAGATCACGATTCTCTCACGATTCTCTTTTCCAGTATAAATATTTATTGCACTTATTAACTGCACATCAACTTCGTAACAGTTGAGACTGAACATAAAAACAATAAATAAACATAAAAACAACAAAATGTTGTACTGCTTGAAATTCCGTCTCCACCGTTGCTCGACGCTGCGTGTACAGAGCAGGTAGTGCAACAATAGAAAAATAGTTGCGGGACGGCACTGTGTAGCGTTTGTCTAGGGTGTTGATCGTTTTCCTAAATCCCTCGTTTTGCACAGTGTTGATGGAGCCATATCTTTGGTCAGGTGATAAGTAATAGCCTCCGTAGTTTCTTTGTGCCTGCGCGAGTTCGACGGGTATAGGGAAGCGCTGTATAAGGTTCCCGTTATTGGTGTTTGGGTGGTTGACCGGGACGGATTTTCTCCTGTCACTTTCTCGTCATCCCTGACGTGCTCTCCGTTGTTTTTTCCTGCTAATTTTAGCATCACACGGCAGCTTCTGTATCACGTGGTATAAGGCTCCGCCCTTATCATTTGTTGAGCAGGAAGAGTGAGCGCTTGTTTTCATGCAGAGTACGTCCCGGATCAAAATGCGGTACAATCGTCGTCTTTTTTTTATTTTTTTAAATCGTTGTCATTTGGAAATGAGATCGCACACAAGTATGAATCGAGATCGCGATTTTCTAACGATTAATTGTGCAGCCCTAGTGTTGACCTAGTGTTGCAATAAACAGGATTTATTGCAAAAAATCTAAAAACTCTTTAGTGCACCCTCATTGCAATTTAATAACAGTGTTTAATGTTTATGTGTCATTTTTCAGACTGAGTCACTGTAAGCTCTCAGAGAGAGGCTATGAAGCGCTGTCCTCAGCTCTCAGCTCCCAGTCCTCTAGTCTGAGACAGCTGGACCTGAGTAACTCTGACCTGCAGGATTCAGGAGTGAAGTTTCTGTCTGCTGGAGTGAAGAGTCCACGCTGTAAAATGGAAACTCTCAGGTCAGGATTTAAAATGTTCCACCGATGATCATGTTAAACCTGATTTCTATTACTGCATAAACAGTCAATTGATTTGAAAAAAGTCTTAATGTAGAAATTAGCGTCTGGGGTTTTTAGTGATATTTGTTCACTTTCTGTCTTTCATTTGCAATGAAATGTCCCATCTGCTCCTCTGAGTCCAAATTCTTTATTTTAGCAGTGCTTCATCCACCAAACCTTCTAGTTCGATTCCTGTATTCTGAAGGTTTTTACAGAGCTGTTTGTTCAGATATCAGAATTTGATTTTCAGAAAATTTTAGTAATAAAAATATGATCAATTGATTATTTCTGACTGAAAAGATGAAATATATATTTGGTCATAGTGATATGACTCATTGCCTCACTTAAACATAAAATGTAAACAAAAATTCAAAACAATAGATTAATATAAAACTGAATTTGACTGCTGAGCTTAAAGTGAGCTTGAATGTTATTCACTTCCCGTTTTATTTTGGTAGTTATCGTCTCTGGTTTTTACTTTTACTTCCTCCCCCGACATTGTCTACATTAGTTTCAGCTGTAGAAGATTTATTGACTGTTTGATTTGTCACTTTTTTTAAAACTATAATTGTTGACTTATAAACTATTGCTAAAATGTATTTTTATTAAAATACCAAATAATTTATTACTTTATCATCTAATTAGATTATAATTCTGTAAATAGGGGAGATAGTGTGGTCTATGTGGGTTGTCTTCAGGTACTCTTCCTCCCACAGTCCAAGAACATGCATGCAAGGTTAACTGGAGATGTGTGATTGTGAGCATAAATTGTCTGTCTCTGTGTTTACCTGGCTACATCACCATGGTTACTGATGCTGAACCAATAACCTGGTCTGGATCAGGTTATGTTCAGAGTTTTTGTTTAAAATCAACTGAAGTGCCTCGTTTTCACTGATTCTTTCATTTACAGGAAGCTTTAAGTGTGATATAGTCAGTTAGGGTTGCAAAGGGGTGGAAAATTTCCGGTAAATTTCCAAAAAGTTTCTGGTAAATTTCCATGGTAAGTTAAGCTTGGGAATTTTGGAAATATTCCATATTGGAAACTTTCCATGGAAATAATGGGAATTATGGAAATTAATGGGAATTTAGGAGAACTAACTGGGAATATATTATTTCCAAGCATAAATATAAACAGAAATCATAAGAAAACCTCCATGCAAAATGTTTTCAACAGATATTTCAACAGATTTATTTGTAAGTACAGTAGAATAGAACACGTTTTAATAACTTGTTTCATGGATGAATAAAAACAGAAATGTTGAGTTCAATATTACCATCCCCTAACCCCGCTCATTCAAAAATGCCCCCTGTCCAAAAATCTCCACAAAGTCCCATTCAAAAGGTTAAATGAAAAATGCCACTTATCCTCCAAAACGTCCCATTAAACATGCAAATCTTCCTTCAAGCAATCCTCTTTTCTCATTTTTGCTCAGTCAATAGACTCTTCCTGGACCTCATCATCATCCAACAACATGTCCACTTCCTCAGCATCCAACTCTGAGTCTTCCTCTTCAGTGTCACTTTCCAGCCTTGTTGAGGATGGCTCTGTGTCAGGCTCAAAGAGCCGTAGGTTTGCCCGAATGCCGACCAGCTTTTCCACTCTCACATTTGTGAGCCTGTTGCGAACCTTTGTGTGGGTGTTGCCAAACAGTGACCAGTTGCGCTCGGAGGCGGCTGATGATGGTGGGATTTGGAGGAGGATGGAGGCTACAGGTGCAAGGGCCTCAGATTCACATAGTCCCTTCCACCAGGTGGCTGCAGATATGTGCTGGCATGACTGCCATATTCCATCCCCTTTCCAAAGGCCTTGCTTTGTTCGATACTTTGCCAAACTGCCTAGAAGTTTGCCTTTATCGAGACCCAGGTGGTCAGACATGGCTGTAATGACCGCATAGGCACCGTTGATCTCTTCCCCAGAAAGTATGCCCTTGTCATATTTGGGGTCCAGCATGTATGCTGTTGCATGCACTGGCTGCATGAAGCCAGTGCATGCTCCCTCTGCTGTTCCAATGACTTGACCACAGCCGTTTCCTCTGCTTTCAGTAGTAGGGAAGTGGGCAGAATTGTCTGGATTTCTTCTTTGAGTTCTGCAAAAAGGCACTGGACATCTGACAAGATGGCACCATCCCCCTCTATCTTCGCTATTGCTGCTGCAATAGGTTTGAGGATTTTCCTGCTGCTAGATACTCTTTCCCAGAACACATCATCCAAGATGACCTTCTTGATGTCACTGTCGATGCCTACAGACTGGGATATGGCCATCTCTTGCAGAGACTCCTTTCCCTCCAGAAGGCTGTCAAACATGATAACAACACCACCCCATCGCGTTATGCTGGGAAGCTTCAGTGTAGTACTCTTGTTCTTTTCCTTTTGCTTTGACAGAAATGTAGCGGAAGTTACTTGTTTGCCTTTAACATATTTCAGAACTTGCTTCACTCTCTTATTCAGAGTGTCCATTGTTTTTAGTGCCATTATGTCTTTTAGGAGAAGATTTAGTGTATGGGCTGCACAGCCAATAGTAGTTATATGAGGGTAGGTCTCCTCCACATGTGCCCAGGCAACCTTCATGTTGGCTGCGTTGTCAGTGACCAGTGCAAAAACTTTATCTGGTCCAAGGTCATTGATGATCACTTTTAGCTCATCTGCAATGTATTGGCCTGTGTGTCCGTTTTCCTTTGTGTCTACACTCTTGTAGAACACAGGCTGAGGAGTGGTGATTATGTAGTTAATAATTCCTTGTCCCCTGATATTGGACCATCCATCAGTGATGACTGAAATACAGTCAGCTTGGTCAATGGTCTGTTTCACCTTTGCTTGAACTCGACTGAACTCTTCATCCAGTAGATGAGTAGACAATGCATGTCTGGTTGGGGGAATGTATGCTGGTCGGAGAACATTCAAAAATCTCTTCCAGTACACATTGGATGTCAGCATCAGGGGTGAGCCAGTTGCATAGATTGCACGAGCGAAACACTCATCTGCGTTTTTCTGGCTAGTGTCATCCATAAAATCAAAGAATCCTCCGATGCCAGAGGGACCAGGAGCTGATGAGTGGGTATCTGACTCTGATACAGCTGAAACAGATTCATTTTCCCCTTGAGTGGAACTCCTGGCTGCTGCATGTGTTGGGCCTTGAGGAATTTTTTTGCACTTTGCAATGTGCTGCTGCATTTTTGTGGCATTCTTCACGTACGTCTTATCACAATATTTACACATATATACAGGTTTCCCTTGCACATTAGCTGGTGTAAAATGTCTCCACACATAGCGCATGTGGCATTTTTCTGTAAAATAAAACAAGAGCTTGTAAAAATGCTAATGCAATGCAAGAGATCGTAATAATACAATTGCAATATGATAATAAACAGATATAAATAGTAAGGCTAGCTAAACAACTGGAATGATCTTCAAAACAAAACAGCCAAATGAGGAAGCTAGCATCTTCTTTATGTTATACTAGCTATGGCTTATTTAGCATCTAACAGATGCTAGCATTTTATTTAGCATCTTATCAGATTGCTATCTATAGGATTAATACATTTTATGTGATATTCACAATTTAAACATTTAATGAATATATTTTCCCATAATATCATCAAAACTTACCTCACTTGTTAAGTCCACAGGCTCAAATGTGTGCCTTCAATACTCTTTGTCCTTCAGGCTCAAAAGTGTGGTCCATGTGTACATGTGATGGAGGCATGCACAGTGCCAGTAGGTGGTCTCAATAGCCATGCAGCAAGCATGTGCTCTGTACATGTGATTAAGGAATGGCATGGATATTCAAGTGTATTTGAATTGCATTTGTTTGTTTTTGTCAATATTATGCTAAAATATACTTTGCTCAACTATATTTAAGTTCCCTAAGAAGAGCCAACCTTCAATTTTGAAAATTCCCAGTTTATTCCCATAAATTCCCGTTAATTCCCGTTTATTCCCATGGAAAGTTTCCATCTTTGAAAATTCCGGGAATTTTGCAACCCTAGAGTCAGTCATATCTGACTAATGTCAGTGAATGAGGCCCAGCTGTAAAGTCACAGCAGTCACACTGTATGTGTCTCATTGTCACTGGAGTTTAGGCTCCATGCATCCAGCTGGTGCTGCAGAAAAAGTAGAAATGTTTCTGTTTGGTTCTAATGCTGAGTCTCTTTTACAAAGATAGCACTGCAGCTAATCCTGCTCATGTAGCCAGTTAGTAAAAACTCAAGTCACTGTCAGACACAGCAGACATTTATTGATAATCTCACTGTATGTGGTCTTTTAGCGCCTCCTAGTTGTGAACATGTGGAGTGGTGTTAGTCTGGGTGACGAGTGTAACTGTTGAGTGAGAAAGACTGTGGTCGTGTCCAAATTCATGGGCTGCTTCCTCCTGAGCACCCGGCCTTCGCGGTCTACGTGGGCCGGGTCCTCAGAAGGTCGGGTAGGCCGGAAGTAAACGGCCGTGAAATTGGACGGTCTAGCCTTCTGATTAGCATCACTGCTGTCTCGGTGGAGTTTAATAAACTCGGCCGTCTGCTCCTTGCTATCTAAAATATAACAGGACACTGGTGTAAATTGTTGACCATCTCACACGTCTGTTTAATCAGTTTTCTGTTTGACGTTTATTCAGTTGTGTAAAAACCAAGGACGAACCCACCCGGGGGATTCATAGTTTTATTTTATCTAATCTGATAACTTTAATCTCAGCCAAACCGATTTACTCACGAACAAATAAAACACTGAAAAAGCCAAACAATGACATTTTTAGGTTGTCTAAGTGACTTATATATTACTTTTAACCTGATTAGCGAAAGTCTGCGGTGATCTGAAAATGATGTGCCGGGAGTTGTGCCGTTCTCGGCCGCATCAGTGACCCTCGAGCTCCCGGCTAGCTGTCGAGCTGGTGGGTAGCAGACGTCTCCGAAAACGTCGAAGCACTTTTGCAAATATGCGATATCTTGATAAACCGAGCAGATATTTGATGTTTACACAACTACTTTCTCGCCTGAAAATATGTTAAAAGTTTTGTGACCCAGAAAGATTAATAAGAGTAAATTTAAATCTTAGTAGCGGTCGCCATTACCAGAAACTGGAGTTTGGCTGGGCCGCAATATGAATTCTGGGATATGGTGGGCCACGAAGGACACACTCGACCCATCCTTCAAATTCGGGGAAAAGGAGGACGCATTTGTCGGCTGCATTCGGAGGAGTCCACGAATTTGGACAGCCTTCGGCGCGTCGCTGTGACGTTATCGGTCTACAAATGCGGCTCAGGAGGAAGCAGCCCATGAATTTGGACACACCGAGCATGCGTGCTGGTAGCACCTTAGCCACAGCTTGAGTGTGGAGGAGAAGCTGAAAAAGAAGGTTTTCTAGTTTGTAAGGAGGAAAAAAACTGAGAGGAATAAGTTAAAGAGAGGCTGGAGAGTAACACAGAGCAGCAATGAATGCTGCTCACACAATTTAGACAGTTTAGCATTAAATGTTCGAGTGAGTTAGCTCCCAGCTAACTAGCAAACCAGCTAACTAGCAAACCAGCTAACTGCACCCACAAGCTGCGACTGCGTCTTTCTAACAAGAGCGTCAGACACTCAGACTGGTTTTCTTTGTGGATGATGATTTATTCTCACTGATCCTTCATGATGATGCTGCCATCCACCCACTGCTCCTAGCAGTGTTGCCAACTCCTCAGTAAGGAAAATTGCTATTGGCTGTCCTAAAAGTTGCTGGAAGTCGCTGAATGACGTCATCGCCTAATTTGGATAAATGGTCATGCTAATGTAATTGTAACGTACGTTGTAGGAGAGAAAAATAACATCGTGGAAGCGACATAACGTGAGTAAAAAACGTCCTGGAATGCATTTAAATAAATAAATCATAGTTCTGTCTGTAACTATTACAACACTCTCACCACATTTGTTAACAATTCTCTCAACAAATGTGTTTCTCCTCGTTCTTTGTTATCCAGCTGAGACTTTGGGTATAAATGTGTCATAAACAGGAGAAAGCAGTGCAGGTTCAATGTAATCAAACCTCAGACTGAGTTCAAAATCATCACCTGTCCCTGATACCACGTCAGCACCAGAACCATGATGTGTTTACTCACATTTAAAAAGGTGGAGGTCAGTGTGAATGGACTGTTGTCATTGGTCTGAATGTGCCTCCATAAACATGTGCTCTTCATTATTGATGTTTTCCTAATGAACAGAAAATGAGACTTAATAAAATCCTCTGACTGTTGTTGGAGCAGGTTGGGTCCTGGGTTTGAGTCCCCCGCTGAACCACAGGGGCTTCTAGCTTTGTTTCACAGTGTATAGAACAACAAATAAAACCAAATCTCAAAAAAACGCATCAAACTTTGAGGGTTGAACCAAGGATGAGGAAGCAGACTCGGCCCCAAACAGCTGGATATATGGATGTTACCACAGCAACCACAGCAGTGTGCTCTCAGTATATTTAGTTGTATAAAGGTGTTTGTGGTGTGTTGCAGCTGAAGCAGCCTCATGTATGTTGACACAGGGAGAAAATAGTGTGAGGACACTGTTCACAGCAGTCACAGCTCGCTGCCTTCAACAGTCTCTTCCTTCCTTGTTTGGATGTCACTGATATCATCTTCTGCTCTCACACTGACCACCTGTTGGAGCTAACATGCTAACATGGAAGCCGCAGGTATGCCACCTGTGGCAGCTGAGGTCACGTGATCTGAGTGTTTGAACCACACGTTGGAGCAGCGTTTCCAAACATCTGCACTTCAGAAGCTCCAAAGTGTGGAAACGTCACTGTGGAGCATCCCAAGAGATTTTCTTGCCTCTGCAAAGCTAAGCTTGCAAACAGCACCATAGTTTGTCAATCCCAACCAATCAGAGCGCTCCTTATGTCACGTCACATGACGCGTGTGTTTACCTCTTTGATTAGCACCCAAAGAACTAAAGAAAGGCTAAAAGGACGTTCAGCCAATCAAATCCCTCCTAGGAACAGGAAGTCTAGAGAGGAAATGGAGCAGAGAAGGAGAATCACCAGTTTAAATGTCTGAGTTTTAAACTGGTGACCCTGTAAAGAGGCTTTTATTGACTCTGTTTTCTTTACAGCTTTTTTCACCATTTAAACTGTTTAATATCAGATTTAGAAATAACTTTTGGACAGTTGTTGTACATTTCCACTAAAATGTGACACAAATAATGACTTTCTGACTTTACTTTGGACTAATCTAACGACTCAGCCTAGCTATGTTGGACTTGGTGTGGAAGCAGCTCCCAGTTTGAGTTCAGGAGACAGACACCCTCTACTTTGAAGATCAGCTTCAAACTTTCCTTTTTGATAAAGCTTATAGTTCGAGCTGGATCAGGTGACCCTGAACCATCCCTTAGTTATGCTGCTATAGGCTCAGGCTGTTGATGATGCTCTGCTTTCTTCTCCACTCCCCTCTTTTCACTCCTGATGCTTTTATATGTCACGACTGCATGTCCTTAACTTTTGTGTCTCTCTGAGCTCATCTCTTCTCTTTCCCCTCACCCTGCAACCAGTCATGGTAGATTTTTTTGAAGCTGAGCTTTGTTCTCTTCAGTTGGGTGTCTTCCCTGCTGCCTTTAAAACGGCGGTGGTGAGGCCCCTTCTGAAGAAGAGCAATTTGGATTGTAATGATTTTAATAACTACAGACCTGTATCCAACTCACCATTTTTAAGTAAAGTCTTAGAAAAACTTGTTTTTACTCAGATTACTGACTTTCTCAATGATAGACAGATCCTGGAGATATTCCAGTCTGGATTTAGGGTGAACCACAGCACAGAGACTGCTCTCCTAAAGGTTTTAAATGATCTTAGATGTAACTGGGACGCCCAAAAGCTCTCAGTGCTGGTGCTACTGGATCTAAGCGCAGCCTTTGATACAGTAGACCATGCTATTCTTTTAAACAGACTAAAACACATGGTGGGCCTCTCTGGTGCTGTACACAACTGGTTCACTTCCTATCTCTCTGACAGATCTTTTATGGTGAGTATGGATACATGCTCCTCTAAGATCCATAAAATGACATGTGGTGTGCCTCAAGGGTCGGTTCTAGGCCCCGTACTTTTTAATTTGTATATGTTGCCTCTCGGCAGTGTCATCAGGAGGCATGGAGTGAACATCCACAGTTACGCTGATGACACGCAGCTGTACATCTCCGTGTCTCCTGATGACACCAGACCAATGGATGCCCTTTTTAACTGTGTCTTGGATATAAGATCTTGGATGGCAGAAAACTTTTTACAGCTTAACCAGGACAAAACTGAAGTTTTAATTGTCGGTCCTGAGGCTCAGAGAGAGAAACTCTTGTCTAAATTAGAGGCATTTTCACTATGTCCTTCGCTACAAGTGAAAAACCTGGGTGTTATTTTTGACTCTGAGCTTGGTTTTATCCCACATGTTAAACATGTAACCAAAATTGGATTTTATCATCTAAAAAATATAGCCAGAGTCCGCCCTATTCTCTCTCGGGCCAACACGGAGATGCTGATGCATGCTTTTATTACCAGTCGCATTGATTACTGCCCTGCTCTCTGGTCTTCCTAAGAAGAATATTTCACCTTTACAACTTTTACAAAACTCGGCAGCTCGTGTGCTGACGGAGACCAGAGGGCGGGCCCACATTACACCGGTTTTAGAATCGCTGCACTGGCTCCCCGTGTGTTTCAGGATCGATTTTAAAGTTCTTTTACTGGTTTTTAAATGTCTTAATGGTCTTGGGCCTTCTTATCTCTCAGATCTGCTTTTATCATATGAACCCTCGCGGACCCTGAGGTCCTCTGGTACTGGCCTTTTGATTGTTCCTAAAGTCAGGACACATACTCACGGAGAGGCAGCTTTTCAGTGGTATGGTCCTCGTCTGTGGTACAGCCTGCCGGAGGAGCTCAGGGCCGCAGAGAACGTACATGTTTTTAAGAACAGGCTCAAGACCACCTTTTTAATTTAGCTTTTACTTAGCGTTTATTTATTTTATGCTTATTTATTCTATCCTGTTATTCTATTTATATTATATGCTGTGTGCCCAGCCTGGAGGCTGCAGTCTGTAACCGGCTCCCTGTGATAGTGTTTCCTCACCTGGCTCATGTGTGCCCAGCCCAATTTTACTCTTTGTGTGTGTGTGTGTGTGTGTGTGTGTGTGTGTGTGTGTGTGTGTGTGTGTGTGTGTGCGCGCGTGGGGGGGGGATATGTATCCATGATCGTTTATGTTAATGAGAGTGTGGGGAGTGAGTTGGAGGGCGGGGGGGCGCTTTTAACCATGTAAAGCACTTTGTGCTATATCTTTGTATGAAAAGTGCTTTATAAATAAAGATTGATTGATAGATTCTCCTCCAGGAGCCTGTTTTCACTGGGAGGATCGTTGTGTCAAAGGGAGTTCTTCCTTCCCACCATCACCAAGTGCTGCACACAGTGGATTGTCTGGTTTTTGGGGCTTTCTCTCTAATATTGGAGGCCTTACACTGTTAAACAGCTTCAGACGACTGTTGTTGTCTGTTGGGAATTGTCACTTTTAAATAAAGTTACATTGAATGGATGGTAAATGGATAGATGTTATTGTGACAAACAGAAAATGATCTTTAAAAGATAGATTGTTGTTTTGTGTGTCTGCAGTCTGTCAGGCTGTCTGATCACAGAGAAAGGCTGTACTTCTCTGGCCTCAGCTCTGAGCTCCAACCCCTCCCATCTGAGAGAGCTGGATCTGAGCTACAATCATCCAGGTGACTCAGGAATGAAGCTGTTGTCGTCTGGACTGAAGGATCCAGGCTGGAGACTGGACACTCTCAGGTATGGAGAGAATGTCTGATAGAGGAGGACAAGCTGGAAACATTTCCTGTGTCCTTCACTCACTTCCTGTTTGTTTCCTGCAGATGAGACATGAACAATCACACATGCAGGAATATTTTCAGGGACAGACACACTAGTCTAGCTGGATAGTACGTGGATATTTATGTAGGGGGTCTCCAAGGAGTCTGTTTGCAGGAACATTAATGATAACTGATAAGTCATGTTGAGAGTTTCCTTAAAAGTAGACCTACAGTTAGGTCCATAAATATTTGGACAGAGACAACATTTTGTAACTTAAGTTTTTAAAAATCTCAGTGACGAACCAATTTCAGTGACCAAAAACGCCGTTTACGTGTGGACGAAAGGTGCAAACGCATAGAAAAATCTGCGTTTTCAAAAATACCCGGGTACGTGTGGACGTAGCCTAAGGATCAAACCTCTATCATTATGCAATCGATTATAGAACTCTAAGCATATATGAGTAAATATTTCTAAGCATAAATGACAATCAACAATATAAACCTTACAGCTGGTTTTAATAACAGAATTTATTTGTTTCTCAAATGAGAAAGAGCTATCGAGAAACACTCCTAAATCTTTAGTTGTTAACTTTTCCAGTGGGCCAAGGTCAACATTATCTGCTAATGCTAAATAGGCTGCCGTTATTAACTAATGCTAATTTGATGCGAATTAGCATTATGCACTAATGTTAACACTTACTTTTTAACAATGTGAACGGCTAATGCTAACATTACAACATTGTTGTAATGCTAGGGTAAGCATTACAACATTGTTGTAATGCTTACCCTAGCATTACAACAATCTGAGCTGCTAATGCTAAGTAGGCTGCCATTAGCACCTACGTCTAATTCAAGGCAGATACGCATTAGAACCTAATGCTCATATCGTTTTCCTTTACTTTATAACAACGTGAGCAGCTACTGCTAAATAGACTGCTGTTATTAGCTATCCACCAAAAATATCCACCAGGGTGGATATTTTCGAAAACTCAGTTTTTGCATTTACGTGTGGACGAGAAAAACGGAGAAAACGCAGAAAACGCAGCGTCAAAGGTGTGCGCCTTTTTTGACGTCACACTGTGCGCCACGTTATTGTTTGGGTGAAATGAATTTCTACAATACTGTTACTGTTAATTCTACTCTCTGCAGTGTTTAAATGCTTACATATACACACAGTTACTGTCCCTCCACACATACGACTGTTCTGCTTCTATGCCCCAGCTTTGTTTACTTTTTCCCACCGAGGCTTCTAGACTTCTGATTGGCCAACATTTCTACAGGTTAGGAATATAGCGCCACCTGCTGCTTTGGCATGTTCCTGGCAGCGTTTTCCTTCATTTCTGCCTTTATGTGTGGACGGGATTATTTTTTAAAACGAAAACGGAAAATCTCCGTTTTTAAAAATACCCGTGTACGTGTGGACGTAGCCTCAGTAGTCTGTAAAGACTCTGTGTGCCTTCCAGAGTGCTCTGGCATGCACACACACCTTAAGGTCATGAGAGAGGTCGTACCTTCTCTTACTGATTTATGGTTTAGGAGAACACCTGCTCTGTGTCTGGTTAAGTATAAGAGCCCTTTGTTAGGGGGACCGCTGGACTCTTAGCACCAGCTTTGGGGAGTCTTCACAGGGTCACATCTGGAACACACACAGACACACACGCTATGCACAGACTGGTACTCTTTGTTCATACCTGTGTAAGACGTCACATGTTAATGAACTTGTGCATATTCATGTGACCTCAATAAAGAGCAGTGTTACGAGGGAGCAGACGAGAGCGACTGAGGTCAAGTGAAGGAACGGCGCTGTCACAGTTCTCTCCCTCATCAATTGTCTGGTTCCAGCGGTGGGTCTGTGCTAGACGACCCATCACCAGCTTTTTCCACTGGTTACCAGTACGTGGTAGAATCCACTTCCAGATCTGGTTGTCTTTAAATCTGTGAATGGATTGGCTCCATCTTATCTCTCTTTAACAAAAGAATCCAAGTGGAGCCCTCAGGTCTGCAGATAAGCAGCTTCTGACCAGAACTAGACGTAAAAACAGAGGTGAGCTTTATCGATGGCTGCAGCCAAACTCTGGAACAGTCGCCCTTCACATCAGGTCGTCACCAACACTGGACATTTTTAAAAGCCGGTTGGAAACACATTTGTACTCTGTAGCTTTCAATCCTGACCAGTCTTTATAGTCATTACTGTGTATGTTTCCTATTTTCTCTCTACTCTGTGCAGCACTTTGGCTCAAGCTGTTTTTAAATGTGCTGATAAATAAATGTAGATTTCTTTGAATAAAACAGTGGAGCCGAGCTTTGAGCTCAGTGTGTAACAGTGTGTGTGTGAGAGCCATGTAATGTCCATGTGTGCATGCTGACTGTGCTGCTCTGACCCCCCTCCTCCTTTCAGGGTGGAGCCTGCTGGAGTCCGATGGTTGAGACCAGGTCTGAGGAAGTGTAAGTGTGTTTTTAATGGGATTCATGAAAACAAAGCAGCACACATTCAACCATCTTCATCATGTCAGGAGTCATCATCAAAGTGTCAATCAATGAACAGATGATGGATCAATAACTGCAGCTGGATTGTGTTTGTTCTCTCCATCAGATTCCTGTCAACTCACAATCGACACAAACACAGTGAACACAAACCTCCAACTGTCTGACAACAACAGGAAGGTGACACATGTGAAGGAGGTTCAGTCATATCCTGATCATCCAGACAGATTTGATTTTTATCATCAGCTGCTGTGTAGAAATGGTCTGACTGGTCGCTGTTACTGGGAGGTCGAGTGGAGAGGAGAGGTTTATATATCAGTGAGTTACAGAAGCATCAGAAGGAAAGGACGCAGTGACTGTGTGTTTGGATACAATGATCAATCCTGGAGTCTGAGCTGCTCTGATAATGGTCCTGATTCTGTCTGGCACAATAACAGCTACACATCCATCTCCTCCTCCTCCTCCTCCTCCTCTGTCTCTAACAGAGCAGCAGTGTATGTGGACTGTCCTGCTGGCACTCTGTCCTTCTACAGAGTCTCCTCTGACACTCTGATCCACCTCCACACCTTCAACACCACATTCACTCAAACTCTTTATCCTGGGTTTACAGTCGGTCGTGGTTCCTCAGTGTCCCTGTGCTGAGTGGAGTGTAAAGAGTGTCTCCTGTTACAGAAACACTCTGACTGTTGAACAGATAGTTCAGTCTGTACATGTCTGTCTCTTTCACTCACAAACACGTTTTCAGATTCATGGATTCAATCAGTTGATGTTTGAAACTCTTCTAAATGATTCCTTGTAAACTTCTTCAGTCACAAACAAACAGGAAGTGATGTCACATGTGTTCCTGTCCACACAGCAGAATGAGTCTATTGCTGACAGTGATGTACAAACAGAGTGAGCATTTCTGAGGCCCAAAATAAACTGAGTAGTTCACTGAATGAACAATGGACTGTGAGCTCAGTTCCTTCATCATTAGTATGGATTATATATGTATATGTATTATATTAGTATCATATATATCAGGTGCTGCTGCTTTCAGTCATTGTGCAAATGTGCTGTTTGTAAGCTTGTAAAGCTGCAGTCAGCTGAGACTGAAGAAGTCACCTGATCAGTGAGCAAACGTTTCTGAAAACGTCCAGATGAACAGAATCAACCTTTTGGGATCAGCCAGCAATGCAGCATCATTGTTGTTCAGCTTCAGAGGTTTGCAGGAATGAACTGATGACCAGAAACAGCTGCAAAGTCCAAGAAAATACCAGCTGGAGTTCAGCTGCATTTGAAGAAGTCAAAGAAAAGTAAGGATGGCAAAGGGCGACGTTTTCTTCCAAAGAGCTGCAAACATGGTCGACGCCTCATTAGAAGAATCATCTGGACATTTGTGAGGAACTCTAACCAAGAAAGCAACGTCACACAGATCCAACAGACAGTTTCCATGACTGCAAGTGTTGAGTGGAAAAATGCTACATTGCATTATTGCATCCTCTCACCACAGGAGGCGCTGTTGGCACCACTGATTGCTGATCAGCTGTTCTCTGATGATCTGATTGATACTGTGAATAACGGGACTCACTGAACTCTGTGACACAGTGAAGATTACAGAGTTTAACTTCAACATCTGACTGACGTCACACAGACAGAAGGATGAACCAGTGAGGCACAGAACACAGTTACTGGAGATACTGGATCAGCTCCATGTGAACCTCTGATGGAGAAGCTGCTGAGCCAGAGAAACATCAGGACATGACAGCAGCTGCACTTATCTAACAACATGTAGCAGAGCTGATCTATGTTAGAGGATCTATCACAGCAGCTGAAGCCAAAGTCCAACACTGGATACCAGCTGAGCCTGTGCTGAGTGTAGTGTTACAGGAAAAGGGCAGAAACACTGGTAGCTCCCAGTGATGCTGACTGGGGCACAGAGCTGAATGATGCAGCATCAGGACACTGTTTCAGTCTGACTGACAGAGAAACCTGTAGCTGTATCTACATGTGAGGCAGAGGCCACACAAGCAGCTTTCTATGTTTCACAGTGACTGAGATCTTCAGTGGGGGTGGACATGCTCCTGTACAGACCTCTGAGGAGAACCAAGGTGCAGTCAAAGAGTCCAGTCTGTCCTCACAGATGTGAACATGTGCTTTCATCAGGTCTGCTGTCAGCTAGCAGGCTCACATCAGAATCACTGTTCCTGAAAAACACAGTCTGTGTGACATCATCAGTCAGCTGATGGTCCCAGATCTGAATGGTTTCTGTCTCTACTGAGGAAGTCAGAGAATATCACTGAGGTGTGGATCAGGTCTGAGTGAGCTGTGGAGGGACAGCTTTAAACAGTCCACAGGTCTCACGTCCTGCTCAGTCTGCTAGCAGATACCTCGTATTGTTCCAGATGTGCTGACATCAGCAGCAGCAGCACAGCTGTGTGATACCATGAATCTCAGTTATTGATCCAACACACAGTAAATACAAAGATCAGGATTTCTGAGAGTAATCATTATGAGTCTGAACACATGATCACTGAATGTTAGTCTCCACAATAATAAGCTAACACAAGCAAACACAGCTTTCAGCTCTTATTTTGAAACTGGCTTATTTAGAGAGCTGTGATGTGAGCGTGCCTGGCTCTGAGGCACTTGGGTCAGCCTCTGTTGTTTAGAAGTGTTACAGACTGTGAATGACACAGACCTGTCAGTTTCCATGTTTGTCTGTAACACAGCTCAGGGCTCCATGCTGAACGCATCCATCCAGTGTTATTGATCCAGGACTGATACCAGCATTGGGATCAATACAACACACAATCACATGTGTCCACGTGATGCAGTTTGAAGAGCAATCAGATGTCTCTGTATGAGGAGGCGGGGTCACAGGAGGTTCACAGAAACTCTGCAGCAGCATCATCAGCTCACATGGAAACTTTGATGATTCACTTCTGTGGTGTTTTTACAGAAACACGTCACAAAATTAGCTCCACCTGTTTTGTGAGCTTTGAGTTTCTTGTCTTCATCCTGGATTCTTGTGTTGCTGTTTTTACACACAGATATTTCCTGGTTGGTTACTCAAAGCTTTCCAACACAGGCCTCTGTGCTGCCATCTGGTGGACAAACATGTGAAGTGCAGCGTGAAGCTACAAATGAAACTGCTTCAGCTACGTGTATATACAACATACTATAACCTATATAACTATATGTATAGTGTATTATGTAGGTTTTAGAGCTGGGGGTAGAACTGCTGATGGCCTGGTTGTTATTTATGTTCCCCATGGTTCACCAGCTCTCACACAACATCAGCACCAATGATCCACGTCCTTATAAACCTCTGAATCAGGTCCTGAAGCAGTGACGTCCTGAGTGAAGACCTCACTGATCACATGACTCTGGTCACCTGACTCAGTGTTTCTGAAGCAGTGTGCTGGGTTTTTAAAAATCCGTGGCTGCTGCCTGATGTTGGGCCCACAGAGGAAGACGACTCACTCGCTCTTCTTCACTTCCTCCTTAAACATGTGGAAGGAGAGCAAAGTGCTGCCAGACTCTTATTTCTGACAGGAACAGAAGAAACCACAGCAAACTGTTGCAGTTCTTCATCTTCATCACAATCTATTTATTTCTGATGGTGTCTTCAGTCTGAGGTTTGAAGTTTCCATGTCTGTGTGATGTGTGGTGTGAAGGCTGCTGGTTAAACTGGGACGCACTGAGTGCTCATAGAGAGATGCTCCATGAGTCCCAGTACAGACTACAAACATGGTGGAAACTTAGCTTTGATATCCACACACTCTGCACGTCTGTGAGGAACTGTGATGAAGATGTGCAGAGATCTGTGTCCAAACAGGAGAAAGACTGTAAAGACTCTGTGCTTCTAACAGCCTCTGTTAACATATGTGAGGCTGTTTGTTGTTGTTGCCATGGAGCTTTGCACTGTTTGGGTCAGCAGGTCATGTGATCAGGTTTGTTCTGCTGGACGATGGTTCAGTGTCAGGTTTGTTTACATTCATCAATAAATATCTAAATCAATCAAAGACTCCATGTTTGTTCTTCATCATGTGACCTCTGCTCATCCATCTCTGTGTGTATCAGGATACATTTAGTTCATAACACACAGAAAAATCAGAGTTATTACCTGTAATAAATGTGAAAGATTCCTGCAGTGATAAGATAAGATAAGATAACCTTTATTAGTCCCACACGTGGGAAATTTGTTAACCAGGCAGGACTGAAACACATCCAAGCTGTCACCACGGTAACAGCACCGTCCATCCACAGGTGAGGGGAGGAGCAAAAAGAGGGACTTTCACCATACATACATACATACATACATACATACACCACAGTTGACAGGTAACCCTATTGGAGTCGCCAATAGTGACTAGAGATGGCACGATACCACTTTTTATGTCCGATACCGATATCATAAATTTGGATATCTGCCGATACTGATATGAATCCGATATAGTGTTTTTAATCAATAAAACTGTTTTTTAATATCTTGCTGCATTTTGTATAAGTTCATACTCAAGTTTAAATAACCAACAACACTAAAGCTATTCTGTTAGACCTGTATGCAAAAAATATTTCATAGTTCAGCAACACTGATCAATCTAATAAACTTAAACCTGCTCCATCCTCCCTATTCTGGCATTTTAAAGAGTACTTAGCTTAAGCAACCTCACTAACAGGGTGCCAACTCCCAGTAACAAAAAAAAATGTATTGATGCAATGTTGAACATTATTACACAGGAGAAACCAACTACAGTAAAATAATGACACCGTGACGTCTCTGCCTTTGTAAACAGAGGGACAGTAACTGCGTGTAAACCTGCAGACAGTCAGATTAACAGTATTTCGTCTCTATCTGCCATTCTGCCATTCATCTCATGTAAACAATAACGTGGCCACAGCGTGACGTGAAAAAAGGCGCATACCTTTGACGTTGCGTGACAAACTCTGTATTCCTCGTCCACACGTAAACACAAAGGGTTTTAAAAAATCCCAGTTTTCTGTGAAAACGCCGTTTACGTGGACGAAACAGCTGCGTGTTCAGAAACACCCGTGTAGGTGCGGACGCAGCGTAAAAGAGTTAGTAGTTTATTTTCTTACTGCCTGTAATTTATTGCAGATTACTTGTATTTGCAAACATTTTTCTTGTAAAACAAAGGGGGCGCAGCAGAAAAAGTTTGGGAACCAGTGCTGTAACTATGAGACAGATGGCTGACACACGAACCTGTGGGAAGTAACATGTTTGTAGAAATGTGAAAATGTTCATGCCATAATCCCTCCCATGTTTCCGTGTGGCACTGTGGAGTAATGCACAATTCTTCCAAACACGGACAAAATATGTAGAGGGAGATTTGTTACAAGGTGTGTTGTAATCCCAGAACAGTGAAGATTACATAACAGAAGAGCTTCACAGCTCGTCAGGCAGCAAGTGGACACTGAAGAGTGTGTGCGCCTTATCAGAAGGAAAACTGTTCTCTGCACCTGAGATAAAGGATCGTATAAAAGAAGAGCGAGCGCTCCCTGAGGTCTCCGACTTCTTAGACATTTGAACCTAGACAGGAGACGTGTGAGAATGGCAGGAGAGGACAAAAGGAGAGATGAACGAACTGCTGGAGGATCAGAAGGAAAGCAAAACAGGTTGGAGACAAATCAGTTGCTCTTTAATAAAATGGATGAAGCAGCATGTACACTTGTGAGACATGCATGTGTGAGGTCAGGTAAACCTCTACAACATGCTGAAATGCTGCTTCTAACACAGAATAGACCGACGAGCATTAATCGTGTATCCCCACAGGATGGAGCCCGAGGCTGACGACCAGCGAGTGGAGCGAGGCCCAAAGAAGCGTGGCGTGCTGCCCAAACGACTGCTGATAATGTCGTCTGTGGCTGTTGTGCTCATCGTGCTGCTGACTGTCATCGTTGTACCTGTTGTGCTGCTCACTAAGACGCCAGGTACATTTTTACAATATGTACGATTTATATGATAAAACAATGATGCAACTTTGTTTATGATCCAGATGATGAAACATACCTGAGTAAATGTATTTATTACTCATCACCAGAGGTACATTTCACAGTACTTTGTACTTATATACTGTATTATATACAACTGCAATAATATCAGAGTCCAGCTGGAGCTGGTTGCAGCACCTGTGGCCTTCAAAGCATTTTCTCTGCATTGGATCTGAGCAGCACGGTGGCACGGTGGTTGCCGCACAGCAAGAAGGTCCTGAGTTCAATTCCACCATCAGGCCGGGGTCTTTCTGTGCAGAGTTTGCATGTTCTCCCCGTGTTTGCGTGGGTTCTCTCCGGGTACTCCGGCTTCCTCCCACCGTCCAAAGACATGCAGCTTGTGGGGATAGGTTAATTGGATAATCCAAATTGCCACTAGGTTTGAATGTGCGAGTGAATGTGAGTGTGAATGGTTGTCTGTCCCTGTGTGTTGGCCCTGCGACAGACTGGCGACCTGTCCAGGGTGTACCCCGCCTCTCGCCCTATGACAGGTGGGATAGGCTCCAGCGCCCCCCGCGACCCTGAAAAGGATAAGCGGAAGCAAATGGACGGATGGATGGATGGATCTGAACAACAGTCAAATCTGAGCAGACGTGCCAAAGCTTTGTTTCTTGTTTTCTGTTTGCACCATAGTTCTTCCAAATGTTTCAGTTCAGGATTTTTTAACTGCTGTCATGTACACCATCAGTAAACTGTGACATTACTGCTTTTACCTAACCTAATCATCACCACGTTTCACTGTAAAGACCAGGGCGCTGCTTTAGTTGGATGAGCAGGCGACCACGTGCAGCACGGTTTGAGTCCGACCTGCGGCCCTTTGCTGCGTGTGTCCCCCTCCTTCCTCTTCACCGTGTCTGTCTAATAAGGCCAAACACAGACTGTAGGCTTAGCCGTGGTTCTGAAAGTCGAATGGAAGCTCAAAGTGCACGACTGGCAGTGTTGTGACATACATACCTACTGCATGTAGAGTTCACCTGAGTGTACAGCGACAGTAAGATGTCTTTGCACAGGTGAAACAGCCCACAGTGTTGCAGGGTTTCACAGGGTGCTGCAGCCTCCAGCAGTGTGCCTTCTCCAAACGTAACACTTAAATACTCGCTGTGTCAGCATCACAACTTTATATTGCTGCTGCTAAAATCAGTGATTACAGTGATCAAAGTTCATTTGATATCATACTGCAGCTCATTGCAATGCCATGATGCATGAGTGCTCATCATTTGGCTTCTGGTCTTATGACAGGACCATAGTCATGTGGACAAAAAGTACACGGCTGCTTTGAACTGTGTGACTTTTGAATCAACTGACATGAAATGTGTAACAAAGATAATGTTACACGATGTGTTTTGTGCCGTTAGACCTTGGTCTCTTTGAGTAATATGTGACAGTAGCTTCTTTAAAAAAGACACTAAGAAAAAAGCATTCAGAGTCAGAACCAGACACGGAGAAGCTGCATTCAGCTTTTATGCTCCTTATATCTGGAACAAACTCCCAGAAAGCCTCAGATCAGCTGAAACACTCAGTTTATTTAAATCCAGGTTGAAGACTCACCTGTTCTCAGCTGCATTTGAATAAAGCACCAAATCCACACTTTAAGCTTAAATTTCAAAACTAACATTTAACTACTGATTTTATCTGTTTTGATTTTATATACTGTTTTGTTTGTTTGTTTGTTTGTTTGTTTGTTTGTTTGCTTGTTTTAATCAATTTTAAATCATGCTTTTTATTTGTTCTTGTTTCTAATGTCTCTGTAAAGCACTTTGAATCACCTTGTTGTTGAATTGTGCTATACAAATAAACTTGCCTTGCCTTCATGAGTATCTGCAACCTTCTTTAAAAGCCAAATCCCATCTGTCTCGCTTCAGCTGACAGAATCTTTAAGCTGAAGAAATGAATGAACTTTAAACAAGCTGCTCTCCCAACAAAGAGCAGCCTCCCCAAACACACCGTCGGCTGTTTTAGCTGAAAGCTCCCAGTTCTGCTGTGACAGGGACTACGTACCTATGACTCCGTCACTGTCTTGCTGTCCAATCGTGTTCCTCAGCTCCGTCTTCTGCCTCGTTCTCTGGTGGAGACATGCTGGAGTACTTGGTGCAGACGGGGAACATCAGTGAAGCGGACGGCCTTTTGGCTACGTGGTTTCACCGAGCCAACAGCAAGGAGGACATGTACAAAGCGCTCATGGGTAAAAACACTCACACAGACAACACTGCATTATTTGATGGTGTCGGTGCCTGAACCTACAGTCAGGTACAGACAAAACAAGCACCGCCTCCTGTCATCTTTCCAGGTGACACCATGATCTTGGAAGCTGACGTCACTCTCATGGGTTATGGGACCCCTGATGAAAAGCCAGTGCCGATCATGGCACACCCTCCCGACATATATAGTGACAACACTCTCGACGAATGGTTAGATGCTGTACTGGCTTCTGGAAAAGGTACAGATCAGAACTGTTTCCACAGAAAGTCCATCTGATCACAGTTTTTAAAGGCGTGTTCGTTTGCAGGCATCAAGTTGGACTTTAAGGCTCTGGAATCAGTGGGTTTGTCACTGGACCTGCTTAAACAAAAGGAAAGCAACAAGGGAATAAACAGACCTGTGTGGCTGAATGCAGACATCCTCAGAGGCCCCAACGTCCCAAGCTTTGTAGCTCCAGTCAATGGAAGCAGGTAGACCGGACACAGACCCTTGGACAGAGTTCAGAATTAGGAAGGGAAAATGTCTAACATCTAAAGACTGATCGGGAGGTTGGTGGTTCGATCCCTGGATCCTCCAGTCTGCATGCCAAGTGTCCCTGGGCATGATACTAGCCCCAGGTCGCTCTCCGATCTCAGCACGAATGTAGTTAGGAAGCACTAAAAAGCTTAGAAGAAAGTGACTGGGTGAGTGTGGTGTGGAGACTTGGGAGAGCAGGAAAGTGCTACGTAAGAATCAGTCCATGTTTATGTCTCCCTCTTTTTTCAGGTTTTTGGAACTCATTCAGGACAAGTTTCCAGATGTGACTTTGTCTCCTGGGTGGAAGGTATGGCACGCTCGCAGTAAGAACCCCATTGAACCATTATACCAGGCATGTGACGAGGTTCTGGGAATGTTCCTGTCAGAAACAGGAAGAGACTCAAGGAATCCTGAACTGACATTTATGAGAGAATTCAAAGCTGGAAGAAGAACTTTGAGCTTCAAAAAGATCCTTTGAGCTAAAGTAGACAAAACAGCTTTTATGTTCCTGTGATCCCTAAAATTAAAGACAGTTGAATTAATGTTGACATGCATCACCCATCAAGAGTTTGGACACCTTCTCATTTCATGGTTCTCTTTATTTCTACTACTTTCTACACTGTAGATACTGAAGACATCAAAGCAAGATATATGGAATTATGTAGCAAAGAAAACAATGATAACTCTAAAATACATTTAGAGTCCTGTGAGTAGCCGCCCTTTGTTTTGTTGACAGAGCTGCGGCCTTCTCTCAGCTTCATGATGTCGTCACCTGAGATGGTTTCACCTCACAGGTGAGCCTGTCAGGGTTCATTGGTGGTGTTGGGACCATCAGTCGTGTTGTGCAGAAGTCAGGGCTGTTAGCTGTGTACCAACCTATTTGACAACTGTTGAAATTCATATTATGGCAACAACCAATGAGCTAAGTAAAGAGAAACAACAGCCCATCATTACTGTAAGAGCTGAAGGTCAGTCAGTCGGAAACTTTGAATGTGTCCCCAAGTGCAGTCAGAAAAACCATCAAGACTACGATGAAACTGTCTGACATGAGGACGCCCCAGGAAAGGAAGACCAGGAGTCCCTCTGCTGCTGAGGATACAATCATCCGAGTCACCAGCCTCAGAAATCACAAGTTAACAGCAGCTCAGATTAGAGCCCAGATAGATGTCACACAGAGTAGAGACACATCTGAGTAGAGTAGAGACTGTACAAATCAGGCCTTTATGGTCAAATAGCTGCTGAGAAACCACGACTAAGGAAAAGCAACAAGCAGAGATTTGTTTGGGCCAAGAAACACAAGATGAGTCCAAATTGGAGAACTTTGGTTCCACTTTGTGAACGATGGTCTCTACATGCACGGTTCCCACTGTGAAGCATGGGGTTGATGGTTTGCTGGTGTGGGGGGCTTTACTGGTGACACTGGTGGAGATTTATTTAAACTGAAGGCACACTGACCCAGCATGGCTACCACAGCATCCTGCAGCAACATGCCATCCCATCATGGAGAGTGATGGAGGCCTGGCCTCCACAGTGGAGATGGTAAACACATGGTTTATATTTTTGACTGAATAACAGCTGTATGTGCTTTATTTCTTTAGGTCCTCTATATTCACCAGCTCACAAACGAAACCTACTCCAGAGCCACGGTGGAAGAAATGTACAACATGATCAAAGACGTACCTCAAAGGGTAAGTGTGAATCCAGGTTTCAGTGGTCCCAGTTCAACACGCTCCCATCCCAACACGCCTGGGACAAATCGTCGGTGTGTTGCGTGCTGGGATGAGAACGCTCTGAGGTGTCGGAGAACGGCAGAGCTGACTGGTCAACGTTTCGTCTCTTAGGTGACGTTCCCAGTCCACGCCATGCTGGTTCGCAGCGGCTGGCAGCACCTGAGCTGGCTCCTCAACCAGTCACCACGGTAACAGATAACTTCCACGTTTACTATGGCAATGACTGGAAATCTGCTAATCAAACCAGTAACTGGGGGCTGCTCGCTGCCCATGAGCGCCACAGACTGACTGTCATGTTTTGTGTCTAGGTTCAGCCTGACTTTGTGGCAGGGCTCTGTTAACCCCAGCGTCAGCGACCTGCTGTTTGTCCGTGACAACACCCACCCGTGGCAAGTCTACTATGACATATATGAACCCACGCTGTCAGAATTTAAGCAGGCTGTAGGTGAGGAGCGTTCATATGGAGCAGACTTACACAGACTATGTTTGGGTAAAATAATAATTGTGTGTGTGTGATTTATTCAAATCAACAGATTTGTTTTCAGTGAGTTCTGACTGTTGTTGAAGACTAAAGAAAAACATTATTAGAAAACTACATGAAAAATCATTGGAAACTGAACCTTCTGCTCATTGTGTGCATTTGTTTAAGCTTCTTCTGAGATGAAGAGTTTGCTTCTGTTTAGTTCTTCCTGGTTCATTGTGTGTGTTCACAGGTAAGCAGGACAGCGTGAGGAGGTTCTATCCTGGAGGAGATCTGATGGAGTTTCTCCACCCAGGTTACAGCTCAGACCTCATGAACCGCCTGGCTGTGCCTTTGCTCCCCGTCACCGGCCGGGCCTCCCTGCTCCGTCAGCTTTCAGGCAGGTTTTACACCTCAGGGTTTATAACCTGATTTTAACGGGCCAGACTGAAACGCCCGGGCAAAGCACGCTCTCAAAGTTGTACTTTACATATGCTAGCGACATCTGGTGGTAACATCATGAATGACAGCGGGGCACTGTCGCCAGAAACACCAAGAAACTGCCTCATTTGTGCCACGAAGCATTCAGAGATCCCTCGTGAGTTTTTTCTCAAGGTATTTTTAAAGTGAACTTGCTGTATGCACTGAAGTCATGTGGCAGCTGAACCTTTCGTTCACATCGGTCATCAGGATGATGTTCTTAGTGACTCTTGGTGGCAGAAAAGCTGATGTCCTGGGATTTTGACCGTTACAGTAACAATTGTGAAAAACGCAAACTATCTGTTGTTTTGGTAGAAATGAAAGCGCCAGAAGTGTTCACAGCTGTGCTGAGCAGAGAATACAGAGCACAGCTGCTTGATCAGAAATCAGTGTTTGAAGCCGCAGTGGACCGAGGCGGCGTGTTGGACAACGGGGAAGTGACTGCTGCAGAGGTGCGGCTAACATTTGGCCCTTTGAGTATCAGTCGTGGTCACAGCCTGTCCGTCCCTTCACAGCTGCGGTCTCCTCATCACCTCATGATAATGCAGCATGTCACAGATCAGCTGTTCATCCTGATGATGTCAAACTGTAAACCTGCACATGCTGCTGTCGCACCACCTTAAAGTCACACTGATACTCTGTTTCACTAACAGGTGGGGGCAGCGGGATGCTGGTCGTTCGTGTGACCTCTGACAGCAGTCGACCTGGAGTCCTTCTGGTAGAAGGTTCTGGAAGGAGCTCAGAGCTCCTCACACTGCAGGTATATCTGTAGATCACCAGCCAACCACCAGCCAGGTTACATTTTTATTAAGGCCAATCATGTGTGTGTTCTCAGGATGTTATTCAGACCCTTGGGCAGGCTGCTGATACCTCCTGGGGAATTTACCTGAGGGTCCAGAGTCAGCAGCTGCTGGAGGCTTCTCTTAACCTGCTGCAGTCAGCCTACGGGGCCGACGAGCTCCACAGGCCTGTGTGGATCAGCATGGAGGGCTTACAGAGCAGCGACAGCACAGCAGTAAGCACATCTGATCCCCCCGAAGCAGTGTCTGCAGACAATACGTTAATAAAGAACAGAGCAGACGCATGTCACGTTTAACACACCTGGCTGGAAATCCATCCAACTAGAATCGAGCAGGTGTAAATGTTGGAGCCTCCTCGAGGGTCCACCCTGGCTGGGAAACTATCACACCCCCACAGAGAGAACAGTTGTATAAGCTGCATGTTTGTCAGACGGTCCCCAAGCAAATGCAATCCTCTGTTCGTCATGAAGGCTTTTTAGCTGCTCAGGCTTGGTCAGCCAAGCTCAAGTTCACTCCAACAATGTCCAGTGCCGATCCAGTTAGACGATGGAAACGTGTCATTTTAGGCTGTTTCATAGTCGTCCTTCTCTTTGCTCCAGGTCTTTGTGTCCACAGTCGAGCGCCTGTTTCCATACGTCACTGTAGTCCTGGCTGAGCACAGATGGCCTCCTCGGATCCCAGCGGCGGTGTCACAGAGGGTGGCTCTACACCTGAATGCAGCCTCGCTGCCCACGGGGCAGGAGCAGCTTTATGCTTTACTGGGAATGATGGACAAATACGACTTTATAATTGAGGTGGACACAAAGAAAGGTGGTGCAGCTGTCACTGTGGTGAAGGAGCTCCGTGCACAGCGTGCAGGCAGAGCAAGCAGAAGCCTGTATATTCTACCTCAGTGATCAGAGCACGTGTGGGCTGAGAGCAGGTTTAAATGTGCTTTTATAGTCACCACAGAGTCTCAGTGTGTATAGAAATGCTGCTGCTTTGGGTTGCTGAAGTTAACATCATTATACTGTATATATATGATTCAATGATTATTATAAAATTCATAATAAATTCTATTAAAGGAACCAAGTCCAAAACCAGAATTAGCCTCTTAGCCTGTGTGAGCCTGTCCGAGGTTTGTGATTCAGCAGCAGCTGAACACGTATGAAACACTCTCCTGCTGCAGCTAACATTTCACATGCAGCCCGCCTCTCTTACTGACTGCAGCACTGCATTATTTGCATCCATAAATGTGTCTTTAAAGTGTCACAGGTGGCATCAGTGCTCTCAGAGGCTCACTTGGTACTTTTAATGCTGATTTTTGAACGTTTACAACAAAGAAAATCATCCATCACTCGATTAAAACAAGGAAAAATACAACACAGCACTTTATTGTAGTTCAGTGGAAAAAGTGAATATTCATGTTTTAAACCAGCACGTCATGTTGAACTGCAGCAAACAGTTATAGTGTTAAAATGAACCTGCATTAAGTACAAGCCCACACCTGTACAGCTGTTACAGTCATGTACCTTTAACCTACAAACATGAACAGCAGCTCAGTCACTGACACAGCGGCTGATTTTACTCACTTAACACGTCGATTGTTACTGCTGACCTTTGTATCAATCCATGAAATGATCATAAAGTCTTCCCGCCACATAAACCAAGCAGGCTGTCCCCACAGTAGCGTCTGGTGCTGAGGAGAGCCTCGGACAGGCTGCTGCCACTGTCACAGTCTGTTCCTGGTCAAGTACTGGCTGCAGGAGCAGAAGGTGTGGTAGAAAGAGGAGGACAGGCCGGCAATATCTGTGGAGATGTAGGGAAGGACCTCCGGAGACGCCTGGTTAAAGTAGCTGATCTGAAAGAAAGACAACATACTAATAACAGCCAGCTGTGATAAGAGCACATGTACGACTGCTGCTTTTCTCACCAGGGACTTGTTGTCTTTGGTCTCCAGTATGGTGAATCCAGCACACAGAACCTCTCCTCTGTTATAGCCTTCAGTGGGAGGGTGAGTGGGCAGGGACACGGAGCGCAGGGCGATGACATACGGGTCTCTGAAGGAAAACAGAAAGGGAACGCATCAGGAAACCCTGCAGGACACAGGTGGATGGATCTGGCTCTACTGACCCGCTGCCACATGGCTTCCTTTTGGAGGCCAACAGGATGAAGTCCTGGAGAATCCCTTTTGCCTGATTGGCTGCAGTGGGAGATCCCATCGCGCCATGACGCACCGATGGAGTCACCACACGATATATGAAGTCATCGTTGTCGACCAGCTGAATCAGCTCGCACTTCCTGTTTGAGGAAACACATACACACTGTTAAAAAGGGGACTGGCAGCACTGTTTAAAGACTAAGCTGCAGTTCACTCCACAGGTATCCACGCAGAGGCAAACAGCTGCTTCTGTGCTTCACCAGCTGAGGGGTGGAGCTCGTGCATAGGGACACTGAAGGGGAAAACTACATAACAAAGGGCTTGGTGATGACATCACCCAGATCTCCACCCATCTCTGCTGCTTATCCTTCTCAGGGTCGCAGGGGGTGGAGCCTATCCTAGCCGTCTTAGAGGCAGGGTACACACTGGACAGGTCGCCAGTCGGTCGCAGGGCTAAACACGAGAGTTTCCAGTTAACCCAACCCACTAACTGCATGTCTTGGACTGTGGAGGAAGCTGGAGGACAGGGGGGAACCCAGGGGGGACGCAGGGGGAACCCAGGGGGACGCAGGGGGAACCCAGGGGGGACGCAGGGGGAACCCAGGGGGACGCGGGGCGAACCCAGGGGGACGCGGGGGGAACCCAGGGAGACGCGGGGCGAACCCAGGGGGGACGCAGGGGGAACCCAGGGGGACGCGGGGGGAACCCAGAGGGACGCGGGGGGAACCCGGGGGGGACGCGGGGGGAACCCAGGGGGACGCGGGGGGAACCCAGGGGGACGCAGGGCGAACCCAGGGGGACGCGGGGGGAACCCAGGGAGACGCGGGGCGAACCCAGGGGGGACGCAGGGGGAACCCAGGGGGACGCGGGGCGAACCCAGCGGGACGCGGGGGGAACCCAGGGAGACGCGGGGCGAACCCAGGGGGGACGCAGGGGGAACCCAGGGAGACGCGGGGGGAACCCAGAGGGACGCGGGGGGAACATGCAAACTCCCCGGCCTGATGCAATGATAGCATATTAGATGGAGTTGTAAATCTAAACTCCACATCACTGCATAAACAGCTCGTGCTCCACCTTACAATCCAACGTATTAAAAACCCTCGCTTGGGGCAGACTCCTGCCGCGACGTTCCACCGGAGAACCACGGCCTCTGAACCATCCATCCAGTCCTTATTAAGGGTCAGACTGTGATGAAGCCAACAGGACTGCATCATCTGCAAAAACAAGGAAGCTGCCCTCCTCACATCAGCTACACTTAGAGATCCTGTTCGTGAATATCACACACAGGATCGGTCACACACCCTCGAGTCCTCCTACTGAGGAGCAGCCACAGCTTTCACTCCATTTCTAAATGGACCGCTGCGATACACCCCACAGACGCCGTCCTGGTACCTGGTTGTCCGAGTCTACAGAGCACTTATAAACCTCTCTCCAGACGTCCTGTGAGGGTGAAGATCTGGTCCGGTGTCCCACAGCCAGGATGGAATGGGGGCCCAGATCTTCTCAACAGTGAGTTAACGCCTCCTTTTCAGCTCTGTGAAAAATAACTTTCCAGGGGAAGCTGAGCACTGCGATACCTCAGTGACCGATCCACAACATCCAGTTATTGTTTTAAAACTGGGATTTCCCACAGTGGTCTGCTCCACCAGCACAGGCCCACGGTGTTGACGGCATCGGAGACAAAGCTCCGCCTCCTCCACAGACGAGGGGAGTTTGGGTTCAAGAGCTGCTCACCACGTTCTTTCCACCACCTGCTGGTCATGAGATCAATGCAAAGCGTAAGGCTGCAAATCTAAGCAGCTAGGATGAGCTTCATCTGCAGGCTGGCTCGGCTGGGGGAGAGCCACCGTTCCCCTTTTATGTAAACGTGAGAATAAAGAGACAGACAGGCCCTCACAGCTAATGTCACTTTAACCTTAACATGTCAGCCTCAGTGCAAAGTGAGCAGCATGAACCTAAACCACACGTCGCTTATTTTTAACCCTGAACCTCAGAAAAGTCCATCATTGGAATCGGAGAACAATACCGAGGCAGCGAGTCGAAACAGGCCGCGCACAGAAACCGCTGAACTTGACTCGTAGCAACGGGCAAACAGACGAGTCCCAGAGTCTTACTTGTAATGCGAGTCCCAGCTCGGCCTGTTGCTCAGCTCGGCGAGTAAATCAAAGGCTCTGTGAGCAGGAACGTCCACCTCACATTCAATCTTGAAACTCAGCATGGACTTCTGCTCCAGGGTGTAAAGCTGAACCTGTGAACACAACATAAAGCGCCGATGGGCAGACTCACACAAACAAACAGCTCATTAGTGAGACGCACATACCTGGTCCTTCTCACAGCTCAGGCGCCAGCTGCTTCTGGCTGCCAGCATCTTCAGAGCTGAGACGTTGTTAAAGCTCAGATACACCTGGAAGCACAAACACAGGAACCACAAACTCATCTCCAGAGCTCAGCGTTAGCAGGCCGCCTCCCGCCATTCAAATACTACTTATTATATATGAATCAGCGCCGTCTAACAGTGTAAGTATTAAGGGTGCAAAATGAAGACAAACTGCTGCAGCACTATTTCTCATCTGCAGTGAAGGTGAAGCACAGCGGTGCGACACGTCGGCCTGTCAGAGGTTCAGTCGACTAAATCAGTCTGCAGGCACGGCGGGAGTCTGACTGTGGCTCAGGTTTGGAGCTAAGTGGGACGACATGAACACGCTGAGGTCTGCTCGGTCAGATCATACAAACTGCAGTGGAACAAATCACTGAACATCCTTTAAGAAAGAAACAGAAATCATGTCCCACAAGTCATGACGACGCAGCACCGACACACAGCTGAGACGCTGATGTGGGTGAAGAGACTCAGCTGAGAAAACTATTAAAGGTTTACTGTGTCCAGCTCAAGCACAGGCTGTGACAGGATCATCATCAGCTGACGAGCAGCTGTGGAAATCACCTTATTGGTGCAAAAATACTGTTTTATGTCCCGTATGTCCGGTAGATTCAGCTGCAGAAATGAGAACTAATGATGTGTTTGTGACAAGCTGCTAGTAACAAGGTGCCAAGTTGTCTTATTTGTAATACAGTAATACACACATGTATAAGTGCGCATGCGCCAACCAGCGTGCAGCCTGTTACAGTCACTCCTGCTTTTCTCTTAGTTTAGCTCTTTTTTCTTACGTATTCTTTTTTTTTTCTGACTTGTATTTTCCTCCGTTTTCTATCTCTTACTCAATCATGTGGATTGAGAGAGTTTTTGTTCTTCTGGTGGCCGTGGAACTGTTACTTTTATCATGGAACGGGACCGCGGCACATCTCCTACACGCACGGACTGTTTACTCCAGAGATCAGCTGATCGCCCTGATGCTGGCCGGCTCGCTGGCCAGGCCCGCAGAAGTGCCCGCAGAAGTACCAGCTGAAATTTGGAGGAAAACACATCGGGGATGCAGAGGTCAAGGACAGAAGAGAAGAAAAAAGGTGACGGTGAGACAGCGGAGGCTCGAAGCGAGGAGGAGGTTTAAACCGTGTCTGCCGTCTATCGTGATGGGAAATGTGCGATCGTTGGCAATTAAAATCGACGAGCTCTCAGCACTGGTACGGAGTCAGAGGGAATACCGAGAGTGTAGCCTGATGTGTTTCACCGAATCATGGCTGCACCAGGTCATTCCCGATGAGAATGCTTCCGTGGAAGGCTTCCACACTGTTCGGGCGGACAGGGACAGCATCGCTAGCGGTAAGCGTAAAGGAGGTGGGCTTGCTGTTTTAGTTAACAACCGGTGGTGTAACCCTGCCAACATAACAATCAAAGAAAGGATTTGTTGCCCGGACACTGAACTGTGTGCTGTTGGACTCAGGCCGTATTATTTACCCAGGGAATTCTCTCACGTCATCTTGGTGGCTGTTTATGTTCCCCCCTCTGCTAACCCCACAGCTGCATGTGACACTATCCACTCTGCCATAGCTCGGCTACAGACTCAGCACCCGAGTGCCTTTATTGTGATCTCGGGTGACTTCAACCATGTATCACTGGACAATACACTACCAACATTCAAACAATATGTGGACTGTCCCACCAGGGGAGAGAAAACTTTAGACTTACTGTATGCTAACGTCAAGGATGCATACAGCTCCTCCTCCCTCCCCCCACTTGGTAGGTCAGATCATAACCTGATTCACCTCACCCCCCGCTATGTGCCAATTGTGAGGAGGGAACCTGTGACCACCAGGACTGTTAGGAGGTGGTCAGAGGAGGCAATAGCAGAACTACAGGGCTGTTTCGAGGTGACCGACTGGGAAACACTCTGTGAGCCTCACGCCGAGGACATCAATGGGCTTACTGAGTGTATCACAGACTACATAACTTTCTGCACCGACTCCATTGTTCCAGCTCAGACTGTTCATTGTTACCCAAATAACAAGCCGTGGGTGACTAAGGACATCAAAGCCCTCCTCAACAACAAGAAGAGGGCTTTCAGAGGGGGCAACAAAGAGGAGGTGAGGAAGGTCCAGGTGTTACTAAAGGACAAGATCAGAGAGGCTAAGGACAATTACAGGAGGAAGCTGGAGTGGAAACTCCAGCAGAACAGCATGAGAGAGGTGTGGAGGGGCATGAAGACCATCACTGGATTCAGGCCAACCAACAGCAGGGGAGCTGAGGGAGGTGAGAATAGAGCCGACGAGTTGAATCTGTTTTTCAATAGATTCGACACCACAGTGTCTGCTCCCACCCCCACAACCTCACCTGCAGTCAGCCTGGAATCCAGAGCCACACCACTGTGCCAGCCTCTCTCTTCACATGTTGCCTCCTGTGAGATTCCTGACACCCCTCCCCCACCCATCACCTTCACTCAATACCAGGTTGAGATGCAAATGAGGAGACTTCACTCAGGCAAGTCTGCTGGACCAGACGGAGTGAGTCCCCTTGTCCTCAAGGCCTGTGCCCCCCAGCTGTGTGGAGTCTTTCATAAACTGTTTATGCTGAGTCTGAGTCTGCAGAGGGTCCCGGTGATGTGGAAGACATCATGCCTCGTCCCTGTACCAAAGACGCCACGTCCCAGTGGCCCCCAGGATTACAGGCCCGTGGCACTGACCTCCCACATCATGAAGACCCTGGAAAGGCTCATCCTGGACCAGCTGCGACCCATAGTAAGACCACATCTGGATCCCCTTCAGTTCGCTTATCAGCCTCGTCTCGGAACAGAGGACGCCATCATCTACCTGCTCAATCGTGTCTACACCCATCTGGACCAGCCGGCGAGCACTGTGAGGGTCATGTTTTTTGACTTTTCCAGTGCTTTCAACACCATCAGGCCGACCCTCCTGGGTGATAAGTTAGCAGCGATGCAGGTGGATGCTTCTCTGGTGTCCTGGATTGTTGATTACCTGACAGGAAGACCACAATATGTACGTCTCCCACAGTGTGTGTCTGACAAGGTGATCAGCAACACAGGGGCACCACAGGGGACTGTCCTCTCCCCCTTCCTCTTCACCCTCTACACCACAGACTTCAGCCACTGCACAGAGACCTGCCATCTTCAGAAGTTTTCTGATGACTCTGCGGTGGTTGGATGCATCAGCAGGGATGATGAGACAGAGTACCGGGCTGTGGTCGACTCCTTTGTCACGTGGTGTGAGCAGAATCATCTGCAGCTCAACGTGGCAAAGACCAAGGAACTGATCGTGGACTTCAGGAAGACCAGGAAACACTTGACCCCTGTTTCAATTCAGGGGGTCAGTGTTGACATTGTGGAGGACTATAAATACCTTGGAGTTCACATTGACAATAAACTGGACTGGGCTAAAAACACCACAGCACTTTACAGGAAGGGCCAGAGTCGTCTCTATTTTTTGAGGCGACTGAGGTCCTTCAACATCTGCCAGAAAATGCTGAGGATTTTCTATGAGTCTGTGGTGGCCAGTGCGATCCTCTATGCTGTTGCATGCTGGGGGAGCAGGCTGAGGGTCGCAGATGCCAACAGACTTAATAAACTGATCCGTAAGGCCAGCAATGTTGTGGGGATGGAGCTGGACTCCCTCAAGGTGGTGTCGGAGAGGCGGATGCTGTCCAAGATAAAGACAATGTTGGATAACACCTCCCACCCACTCCATGACATGTTGGTCAGTCACAGGAGCTCGTTCAGTGAGAGACTGAGATTACCGAAAAGCACCACTGAACGACACAGGAAATCATTCCTGCCTGTGGCCATCTCCCTGTACAACGCATCCACTTAACACACTGTTTGCTGCTACAGCTACACATGTTTCTTTTCCAAATATTTATTTATAAGTGACTTATGTATGTATGTATGTATATATATGTATATATTGTACTATTCTTAGTTAGTGTATTGTCTGTCTTGTCTTAATGTTGGTTTAAAATGGAGCACTGTAACAAAAAATTATTTCCCCCAGGGATCAATAAAGTATTCTGATTCTGATTCTGATTCTGATATATAGAGAAAGTTTCTCTCCCGTGAGTCCACGAGGACTAACGTGAGCAGTACAGGTGACGGCGTGGAGCTTCTCCTCACCTGGTTGGTGGGATCCCAGGGAACAGACAGAGGCACCTCCCCCTGCGTGCGGGAAATGATGTACTTCCTAAACACAGAGGAATGCTGCATCAGGATGATGGCACTGTGCACAAAGCTGCACAACAAACGCTGATGTAGCTGCAGAGACGGTGCATTAGGGGCTGTTTGGAGACATGTACCTGTCCAGCCTGATCTTTTTCCTGGCCGTTGCCTCCTGAAACCTCCTTTGTCCTTCCTGTAAATGAGACGGACACACAGGCAGAGGGCACCAGTGTGTAACACAGCGGGCAGATTCCCAGCACCAGTTTATGACCAGTACACCGATCTGTGGCACAAACTGAGTGGAGTGTTATTACTCGGTGTTTGTTCATGCTGATAACGACCCACGACTACAGCGAGGCCGCTCCATCAGACGGATTTATGACCGATAACATGATGTGAAGCTCTGATCGCTGCTCAGCCGTCACGGCTTAATGGTTAATCGAGTGTTTCTGCACCTTCTTTATGACACTCGTGTTTTATCCTACAGGACGATCTCCACAAGCTGCTTCACCACAGATGAAGCGTGAATGAAGCTGACACCAACATTATCCTGTCAATCTACTGCTCCACACTTTAACCCCACCAGCACACACTCCCCTGACCGAGCTTTCCTGCAGGTGTATAATGTGGAACAATCATAGTAATGCTGTATTTACATGATTTCAACATTTGAATGGAGTTCATAATAACAGCGTTCACAGTGACGGGGCATGTGGACGTGCTCAGGCCTGTGAGCCACGGACGCTGTGACGCTTCCACCAGAAACAAAGGAAGGAAAACGCACGCAGAGGCCATGTTTCCTGCTGCGCAGTCATCCATCCATCAGCACCACGGGCGGTGCAAAAGGCGGACCCAGCTACACTGATGTCACCCACCGCTGCCTCTGAGCTCACCTTGGGTGAAGATCAGCTGTTATCAGGAGTCTGGCTGTGAAACGTTCATAGCTGACACCTTGTTAGCCAATCAGAGTGCGGTTTCATACCACAAATTCTGAAGCAGATTTCATGTCTTTCAGTCAGTATTAGCCAATCACAGACAGCCGCGTCACATCCAGACACTTTATGGATGCAGCACGCTAACGAGCCGTTTGTGAGCGTTAGTTTAACTCACCAGGGGTTCAGGTCGTATCCGTGGTAATGTGCGTGGCTTCCCGCCATCATCGAGCACCTCAAAGGTCATGAAGGCGGAGTTTATGTGTCGGTTAGGCCCCTCCTCATGGTAGGCCTCCGCGCGCACGCCCACCTCCATGCTGCAGTAAGGACACGTGTCAGTATGCAACCAGTGGTTCTGTCTGCTGCACAGCTGCAGTGCTGCGTCTCTGCCAGCGTTCTGGGATACCTGTTTCTGAAGGCGTTGTTCACTATCGCCTTCAGCAGCAATCTGTCTCCAACCTGAGAAGGTCCTCTGAAGGTGAACATGTCGATGGCTCGAAGGGTGGGATGAGCCTGAGACAGACGGCTGCAAGCAGAGAGCACAGAGACAATAGGCCACGACCTCCCACGTGCTCGCCGTGTTCAGGTTACTCACACAGCTGGACAGATCCTTTAATCTGCCACGAGGACTGAACTACACTGATCAGAATGTGGAGGTCAAAGGTCACAATGGTGCATCCTATTTTTAGGTAAAAATATGAAGGAAGGACGTGTTTGTGACTGTACCTGGCAGCGATTGTAGCTACGTTCACCATCCAGGCCATGATCTGCCCTCCAAATGTATTCACCTGGGATTCAAACACAGCAATGATCTGACAGGCAGAAGTCTCAGCGGTACCATCACACACTGATGAACAGTCACATGTAAAACAGCTGGGTGTGTGTAGGATCCATACACACAGGTCAAAGTTAGATGTTTAGACACAAGTTCAGCCATTCGTGTTGTTTCAGAAATCGCTCTGCCCGGGGCTGGGCGCTCAGGTATGTAGCAGCTCAGTCCCGGTGGCTACTTGGCGGGGCCTGGCGCCTGTTGCTCGGTCAGGCCTCTTCCGGGGCGTGGGGGGCCCTCGGGCTCGGTTCAGTCAGGGACAGCTGGCTGCCGGCAGAGCCGGCGGGCACGCCACTGCAGCCCCCTCTGGCTTCTGCTCCGTGGCTGCTGGGTGACCCCTCATCTGGGGCTCTCCTCAGCCCTTCCCATGAGGGTGGCACGGATGCCCCTCCGGTGGTCCTCCTTGGGCTCTCGCACTCTGGGGCCTCTGGATGTCTGGGGCCTGGATCTCCTCCATGCCTGCTTCATGCCCTGGGGGGCGGGGCTATGGCTCTCTGCATCCTCTAGCAGACCATTACATGTGGAAACCATTTGAATACAAGCGTGCTGATCCACACAGGTGTGCACTGTCCATAGACACAAACTACACCTTTCTTGGCTGCTACTTCCAAGCACATTGTGCGCTGTCGGTCCTGCTTGCTGCACAACAACATTCAGTATTTAGTATTTACTGCTGTTTACACTTAGCTAGATTAATGTGATGCTGTTGTGTTTAGTATGTTGCTCTGTTTTTTGCTGGTTTTCTCTTTTTTCTCTCAACAGCTGATCCAGGAGATTTTTTTCTCTTCTTTCTCTTTTTAAGTTTCCTTTCTCACTGTCCCTCTCCCCTTTCTTTTCTTTCCTGTCCCTCAGTCATGTCTGTCCCGTCTGTAACAATTGAAAATAAAATTAAATAAATAATAACAACAAAGGTCGATCAAATGGACCAATACGGCAAAGCTGTGATGATCCACTTGGTAAAGTAAATCCATTGGGTCTCCT
>NC_141361.1:40494355-40551855 GCF_057382095.1 Aulonocara sp. 'chitande type north' Nkhata Bay | reverse complement strand
AGACAGCAACACTGCTAGCAAACAATATCCAGGCAGGCCACACAAACTAGTGAAGGCTGCCGTCACTCATGGGCAATCACTGCTCAGTTAAGCACTACTCACAAAGAGCCACACGCAGCAGGCTGTTCCACACCTAAGCCAGTAACACACTCTGACCCGCACAGAGGAAATCCACCAGAAACCTCTCCCTCCTCCTCCACACTGCTCTTCTCCAGCTTATATCACCCCTGAGGGTAATTGGTTGTAACGAGAGCAGATGAGCAGCAGGTGTGACCTAAAGGAGAAGGCAGGGGCAGAGAGAGACAAGGGGAGGGGCCAGAACGAAGGAGGAGGAGAGGGAGAAGACAACACCACGCCCACACACTCCCACAGCCTCCCAGGATGTAACAATCGGCTATGTACCACAGGCCTTCAAGCTGGCTGTAGTTAAACCTTTACTCAAAAAGCATCTCTACACCCAGCAGTCTTAGCTAATTATAGGCCAATCTCCAACCTTCCTTTATATCAAACATCCTTGAAAGAGTAGTTGTCAAACAGCTAACAGATCATCTGCAGAGGTTTATTTGAAGAGTTTCAGTCAGGTTTCAGAGCTCATCACAGCACAGAAACAGCTTTAGTGAAGGTTACAAATGATCTTCTTATGGCCTCTGACAGTGGACTCATCTCTGTGCTTGTCCTGCTAGACCTCAGTGCAGCGTTCGATACTGTCGACCATAATATCCTATTAGAGCGATTAGAACATGCTGTAGGTATTACAGGTACTGCGCTGCAGTGGTTTGTATCATATCTATCTAATAGACTCCAGTTTGTGCATGTAAATGGAGAGTCCTCTTCACACACTGAGGTTAATTATGGAGTTCCACAGGGTTCAGTGCTAGGACCAATTCTGTTTACATTATACATGCTTCCCTTAGGCAGCATCATTAGAAGACATAGCATACATTTACACTGCTATGCTGATGACACCCAGCTCTATCTGTCCATGAAGCCAGATAACACACACCAATGAGTTAAACTGCAGGAATGTCTTAAAGACATAAAGACCTGGATGGCCGCTAACTTTCTGCTTCTTAATTCAGATCAAACTGAGGTTATTGTACTCGGCCCTGAAAAGCTTAGAAATATGGTATCTAAGCAGATTCTTACTCTGGATGGCATTACCTCGGCCTCCAGTAACGCTGTGAGGAACCTTGGAGTCATTTTTGACCAGGACATGTCCTTCAACGCACATATTAAACAAATATGTAAGACTGCTTTCTTCCATTTGTGCAACATCTCTAAAGTTAGAAATATCCTGTCTCAGAGTGACGCTGAAAAACTAGTTCATGCATTTATTACTTCCAGGCTGGACGACTGTAATTCATTATTATCAGGAAGTCCAAAAAACTCCCTGAAAAGCCTTCAGCAGTCAGTCAGATTGCCGCCCCTCCCTGAGCCTGGTTCTGGTGAACATGTGTTTCTGTTAAAAACGAGTGTTTCCTCCCCACTGTCACCAGTGTGCCTGCTCGTGGTCTGATTGTGTTTCCTCTGTAGGGTCTTTACGTACAATATTAACTGCCTGAGGTGACCGTTGTTGTGATTTGGTGCTAAGAAAAACTGAACTGAATCTGTGAAACCACTGCAGATCACTATAACACTAAACATTTCAGCCCTTTGGGGGGAGTTGTGCTTTTGTTGTGAAAATCTGTTCCTGCTCTTTTCCTCTGCAGGCATTACAACATGGTTTCCTGGATTTTGAAAGGTTCAGTGCAGAAGAATATGAACATTATGAGGTAACAGACTGCATAGACTGTGCTACAGGTCGATATCAATGCAAACAGGACCAGGATACAGGAAGAAATAACTAACGTACGCTTGTTATTCATCCAGTTTATTTGCAGTGCTGTTAGTAACACAGTCAGGGCCAACCAAGAGCTCGTACGATGTCCAGGCCTGCCTTGGTGCACGCTGTACTTCCTCAGTTTCTCAGTTAGATTGATCCATAGCTCACCCGTCCAAGTGATAGACAGTCAGTGAAGTAAAGGTCAACAAAACTGATTTCCAATGAAAGGTAAAAGCCCGTACGTGTTCATTACTGCAGTGGTGGTATAATTAAGGTGTTCTGGATCCATGTTTTAACTGATATGTGGCTAACCTCTATCACAGTCTTTCCTTTCTTTTTGTGCTTTTAGCGAGTTGAAAATGGAGATATGAACTGGATCGTTCCGGGCAAAGTTCTGGCGTTCAGTAGCCCTCATTCTCGTGGTGAGTCAGAATCTCTAAGCTAAAAGCTAAAAGCATGCCTCCAAACCAACACCAGTGCTCACGTTGCTGGGCTGACAGAAGGCCTGTGCAGCCCCTCAGTGCCTGCACGTCCTGAAGCAGCTGAGAAGAGCTAACCTTACCCTGCTGTCTTCTGACGGCGTGCATTGTTTCCTGCTTAGTGCTGTCGTGTTGTTACGGCTGGATTAGACGAGCCTGAACCCTGCAGTGGCTCGGGGTTTCCCATGATGCACTCATGCTTCTCCATCCCTCAGCTCTTTTTACTTTCTGTGTATTTACACCACTTTGCACGTAGTTATTATTCCCCTCTGGCTCTCGTCCATCTCTTGTCCTGTTGTCCTCCCCCCACCCCGACCACATGAGCCAGATTGCGCCCCCTCCCTCAGCCTGGTTCTTGTTAAAAGGGAGTTTTTCTTTCCCGCTGTCAGCAGGTGCTTGGGGCCGTCCGATCGTTGGGTTTTCTCTGTATTTAACGTCTTTACCTTACAACATAAATCAGCTGACACTACGTCATTGAATCTTATTTTACGTTCGCATTAAAAACAGACGCTCGCTGATTGAAACGTATGACGTAACTCAGCTGTTGTTGACTCTGTCTCCAGGTTATCCCCTCCACACACCCGAGGCATACTTCTCATACTTTTGCCAAAATGACATAACGACCGTGGTTCGTCTGAACAGGACGTTGTATGATGGCAGGCGGTTTGAGGATGCAGGATTTGAGCACCACGACCTCTTCTTCCTTGATGGGACCACGCCCTCTGACCTCATCGTCAGACGCTTTCTGCATGTGTGTGAAAGTACAGACGGGGCAGTGGCGGTGCACTGTAAAGGTAGGACTGCAAGTCTTTATGTTTAATTGATGTCATTTATTTCTTTTATCTTAACTTTGTCTCTTTAAACACTCCATCCATTTACAGCTGGATTAGGCCGCACGGGCACTCTGATTGGCTGCTACCTGATGAAGCACTTCCGGTTTACTGCAGCCGAGGCGATTGCTTGGATCAGAGTCTGCAGACCTGGATCTATCATCGGTCCACAGCAAAACTTCTTAGAAGAGTGAGTTTGTGCCTCAGCTGTGACCGCTCAAACCAAACGGCCCACTTTCCGTGACTCCAAAGGTCTCGGTCGGAGACAATCATTAAGCTGTAGTCCGTTCATGAAAGTACAGGAGTAATGCTGTGCACACAGACACGTCTGCAACACTTCATTAGGATAATGTCACAAAACACAAGCAGACGGCAGCTTCACCTCCAAGGTGCACGGAGAAGACAAAGATCTGACGAGGTGAAGACTCCAGTCACAGAGTATCAGGGAACCATAACGTGTTAGTGGCCTTCATCAGGGTCATTGCGTTTGTGAAGGTGTGATTGGTCCACTTGGATCTTTTTCTGTTTCCAGTCTTTTTTATTTAAACACAAACTGTTTGACATTTTGCAATGACCCAAAAGGCGTTGGCCACTGAGTACAGCTGTTCTCTAATACTTCGAGTGTCGCTGGAGTCTTCACACAAAGCACAAGTAGATCAGGAAGGGTTTGAGGGGTCACCTTGGCCTTCAACGTCGGCAGATCTCAGTCTCATCGAGCATCTGTGAGATGTGCTGGACAAACAAGGCCCGTCTGTCCTTAGGCTGTGGCATCTATTGCTGTTAGCACACAGGATGTTTCTCCATGCTGAGGTCATGGTTGGAGCATGCTGGAAATGTTAGAAGAGAAGCAAAAGGTGGAGGTCAGGGTGGGGCATTCCCCAGGGTGCCCATGTGCAGCTGGTGGTGACTGCAGCAGTGGGAAACTGGTGGATGATGAATCGAATCGAATTTAAAAAAAGCCTGAAACTGTGATACTGCTGCAGACTGCAGTCACAGTGTGCAGCTGGTTTCTCTCCTCAGCTCTGGACGCACACTTCCTCCTTACGCCACAGTAGCGCTCTGTTGCTAATGGCTACTAGCTTTGTGTGTCTACTTACACGCTAAACCAGGATGTTGAATGTTGTACCTGCTAAACGTGATATCACAGTCAGTTTGTGGCGTGTGTTTGATGTTTGTGTGCAGGAAGCAGCACAGTTTGTGGGTTCAGGGTGACGTGCATCGGTCTAAACAGAAGCTGGTCCAACAGAGACTGAGTCGGCAGCAGCAGCTGCAGCAGCAGCAGCTGCAGCTGCAGCAGCAGCAGCAGCTGCACCGCTCTGACTCTGTGCAGGGAGGCAAACAGGAGGCAGTGTCCTCGCTGCTTCCCAGCATGGATGACCTGTCAATCAACACCGTGCTCTGCAAGTCATATAGCTTGGATGAGGTCAGCGGTGTGACTTCATAGCACCTTTTCTTAATGGTTACTGCAGAATTCAAACAGGCTACTGAGTTCCGATCACAATGTTGTGTTTTCATGCTGCTAATTGTGTCTGTGCAGAATAACTGCAAAGAAGTCAGTCTGACACAGGGAGACGAACTGAGAGCACTGAAGGGAAAACGCCCACCGAGATCAGCGTCATCCTGCTCAAGGTACCAACATCTGTAATGTAATTAATGATAGATGGTTATTGTGGTCAGTGCAAGAGACACGTAGAGAATTAGCTCAAACGCTGGAAACAAAGTTTCTATTAACAAGGAGAGATAATAGACACCAATATGTTTTTGTGGATGTCAGAAAGTACGTAAGTGACTGTTGTCGAATGCTACAAAGAACGCACGCTTTGTTTGCACGCTGTCTAACAGGCAGACCGGACTGCATGAAATCCTGCTGTGTTCTCATCTGTGCAGCGTGAATGTTGTGTGTAACCTGCTCGAGCTCATGTGTCCTTCTTTGTTCTTCGGTTAAACTGAAACCTAAATGCAACAGGAGAAGTTGTTGTCTTTTGGCGACTTTAGTTATGAGTGAGATTAAGGTTCTGGAGGTTGTCAGAGTATTCCTTCTACTGCCTGACGGTGTCCTCAGCTGGAGCCAGCAGGCCTCCATCTTTACTGTACACCGTGTTGGTGGAGCACCACTTCCCCTCCTGACGCTTTGCCAGAATCGCTCCTCCTACGCCCAAGTTTTTGCTGCAGCCGCGGCCTGAGCTGCGTTTCGATTGGCCTGCCCGCTGCCTCTGCTCTCCATCCTTGGCTGCAGCCAGACACACAATCAGTAGATAATACCTCTGCTCACTACAGTTTTTGTTTGGGTCCCTGAATCCACGGCACAAATATAGCAGATATATAAGAAGCTGCCATAGTTCAAGAAACATCTTATAAAAAGTAAATAGTTACAAATCGGGGATATGAGAGCTGCGGCAAAAAGAAACCAAAGGACGACCACGAACCAAACTCACGACGTGCCTCCGGCTTCTCCTGTAAACTAACATCACCAAACTGCTAACCTGACACAACCAAGAGCTGGGCTTCCACGGAGGTTAAATCAGGTACCACCCACACGTCGAAGCGTGTTTGTATCTCGTCTCTTGTACAGAGTGTGAGTGCAGATGTTGATTCCTGCAGTGAGCGTAGAAATCAGAAGGATTTTTGGAGAAGTTGTTCGTTGTGCTTGTTTCTGTGAAGGATCAAGTTTTATTTGCTCTTGGATCACACACACACACAAATATGAGGTGTTCTTGTTTTCTGTGTCAGGTTAAACCTGTCCAAGACTTCACACCGCTCCATCCTCCCTCCCCCGAAGCCCTCCAAAGTCCACCTCACCCCTTCTTCTACTAAGACGCTGAGACGAAGTTCCTCTACCACCACTGCTCCGCAGATCAGGAGGTTGGTGTCTGTGCTTTTGTCCTTACTAGAAGCACATTATAATAAAACCAATGTAAAATGTGATGTGCTGATGTCTCCACAGTCCCTTCAGCCTCACGTTGTTCAGCACCAGGCCAGCACTGATTCACTGACTTCACACTTGGGACGTTCTGGTCATGAATCAGCCCAGCTGATGATGGACTCGCTGGAGACTGCATCAGCTCTCTTGCACGTTTAACCCTAGAACACTATCGCTATAAATAGTAACACAATCGCTAATGCCGGGTGATTTTTACCCGATATAATATAACCAATAAAAAGTAATCAAATATATCAAAATATGACAACACATGACAAATTAGAGTGGTCTTCTTTTACTTTCAACTGTGCCATGTCTAACAAAATGAAAGAAAAACCCTCCTAAAACAAAAGAATGACTCTGGAAAGCTGGTCTTTGGTCCACCCATTCCTGGGACATTTGAGACTTCCCTGGTGAAGGCACAGGCTCCTCGACACGCAAACAGCTGCAGGAGAGAGAAATCATGTAAATGTATTTGCTCGGGTGTAAATCACCCAGCGATAGCGTTCTCGGGTTAATAGGCTGTAAATGCTTTTTTAGCCCCAATAACTACTTTTCGTTTCGACAGAGCCAACAGTTTGTCACCACTTTAACTGGTCACGTGGCCCATTCTGTGATAACAGGGCCGACACCATAAATCATCACGTCTCTTGGGTATAGCAGGCAGGTAACTGTGAAAAACTGCGGCTGCATATTGCAGATATAACATCTGCTGGATGCTGAATGCCCCGCTGTCACAATCATTTTGCTGGAAGCAAAGGACACGTGCAGGTGCAAACACCAAACAACGCTTACAGGGGAGGTCGTGGCCCGAGGACTGAGTCAGACCATCGCCAAGAGCAGTCTGGGTGCTTCTGATAAACGGCTGCTGCCATTTGTCCATCCGAAGTTCAGAACCACAGGATGTAGACGGCCTGAAGCAACGTCTTGGTTGCGGAAACACAGACCTTTAGAAGTCGTACCAAAATCCACGCCTTAAACTTTGGCAGATCACATGATGGACCTAGCTTATTTGGCACGTTGTTGTAATGTTGTCTCCTCGTTTTCAGTACTTTAGTAACCAGGTTGGGTCAGAGAACCATAGCAAACCACATCTTTTGTAAGAGATTGGTGCACATTGTTCAAGAATTAACAACTGGACGCAAAATTGTCTTGCAAGACCAAGAGTGACACACTGCTTCTGCTACAGATGTTATTTATATTCTCCCAGATTTCATCGATAAAGTATGACAAACTTATATTTGTTGGTCTGTTAATGTTCTAATGATGCAGAGCGAGGGACACAAAGCCACGACGTGCTTATAATGCACTGTGAAAGCCTCTGAGCACACATGCTGGCAATGAAAGAGGAAATCAGTAAAATGAAGACAGAGATTCTGATGTTTCACGTCAGACTGAACACGGCACGCACACTTTATTTCACAGGTCATTCACATTCATGCACTGGATTTGTCAACAGGACTTTATCATACATAAAGCAAACTCACTATGTTCAGCTTTGCACTATTTCTTTCTTGCAGTAAAATTCTTAACATGCAAATGATGTTCAGCTTTGAGCGTGTTGTTGCTGTCATGCTTTCCTGTATCTGACTGTGTGACAGCAGCTCAGATGTGCTGTCTGATTGGTAGTTTACTCCAAAGGAGGGAAACCAGCTAATGCTAGTGTGAAGTGCTAAAATCAACAATAAAGTCCAAGTAATGACGAGATAATGACTCATGCTTCTCTTTGTTATCATCACACTGTCATTGTGTCATAACCTTCACTGAAAGTCACCTGACACTGCTGTGGGACGCTGTGGGATGCTGTGGGACGCTGTGGGACGCCGTGGGACGCTGTGGGATGCTGTGGGACACTGTGGGATGCTGTGGGACGCTGTGGGATGCTGTGGGATGCTGTGGGACGCTGTGGGACGCTGTGGGACGCTGTGGGATGCTGTGGGATGCTGTGGGACGCTGTGGGATGCTGTGGGACACTGTGGGATGCTGTGGGACGCTGTGGGAAGCTGTGGGACGCTGTGGGATACTGTGGGACGCTGTGGGAAGCTGTGGGACGCTGTGGGATACTGTGGGACGCTGTGGGATGCTGTGGGACGCTGTGGGAAGCTGTGGGACGCTGTGGGATGCTGTGGGACGCTGTGGGAAGCTGTGGGACGCTGTGGGATGCTGTGGGACGCTGTGGGATGCTGTGGGACGCTGTGGGAAGCTGTGGGACGCTGTGGGACGCTGTGGGACGCTGTGGGATGCTGTGGGACGCTGTGGGACGCTGTGGGATGCTGTGGGATACTGTGGGATGCTGTGGGACGCTGTGGGACGCTGTGGGACACTGTGGGATGCTGTGGGATGCTGTGGGACACTGTGGGATGCTGTGGGACGCTGTGGGACGCTGTGGGACGCTGTGGGACGCTGTGGGAAGCTGTGGGATGCTGTGGGATACTGTGGGACGCTGTGGGATACTGTGGGACGCTGTGGGATGCTGTGGGACGCTGTGGGACGCTGTGGGATGCTGTGGGACGCTGTGGGATGCTGTGGGACGCTGTGGGACGCTGTGGGATGCTGTGGGACGCTGTGGGATTGGGACGCTGTGGGACGCTGTGGGATGCTGTGGGACGCTGTGGGAAGCTGTGGGACGCTGTGGGATACTGTGGGACGCTGTGGGATGCTGTGGGACGCTGTGGGACGCTGTGGGATGCTGTGGGATACTGTGGGATGCTGTGGGATGCTGTGGGACGCTGTGGGACGCTGTGGGATGCTGTGGGACACTGTGGGATGCTGTGGGACGCTGTGGGATGCTGTGGGACGCTGTGGGACGCTGTGGGACGCTGTGGGAAGCTGTGGGATGCTGTGGGATACTGTGGGACGCTGTGGGATACTGTGGGACGCTGTGGGATGCTGTGGGACGCTGTGGGACGCTGTGGGATGCTGTGGGATGCTGTGGGACGCTGTGGGATGCTGTGGGACGCTGTGGGACGCTGTGGGATGCTGTGGGACGCTGTGGGATTGGGACGCTGTGGGACGCTGTGGGATGCTGTGGGACGCTGTGGGAAGCTGTGGGACGCTGTGGGATACTGTGGGATGCTGTGGGATACTGTGGGACGCTGTGGGAAGCTGTGGGACGCTGTGGGACACTGTGGGACGCTGTGGGACGCTGTGGGATGCTGTGGGACGCTGTGGGACGCTGTGGGATGGGGATGCTGTGGGACGCTGTGGGATGCTGTGGGATGCTGTGGGACGCTGTGGGATGCTGTGGGACGCTGTGGGAAGCTGTGGGACGCTGTGGGATACTGTGGGACGCTGTGGGATGCTGTGGGACGCTGTGGGATGCTGTGGGATACTGTGGGACGCTGTGGGATGCTGTGGGACGCTGTGGGACGCTGTGGGATGCTCTGGGACGCTGTGGGATTGGGACGCTGTGGGATGCTGTGGGACGCTGTGGGAAGCTGTGGGACGCTGTGGGATGCTGTGGGACGCTGTGGGACGCTGTGGGACGCTGTGGGATGCTGTGGGACGCTGTGGGATGCTGTGGGACGCTGTGGGATACTGTGGGACGCTGTGGGATGCTGTGGGACGCTGTGGGATACTGTGGGACGCTGTGGGATGCTGTGGGACGCTGTGGGACGCTGTGGGATGCTGTGGGACGCTGTGGGACGCTGTGGGATGCTGTGGGATACTGTGGGACGCTGTGGGATGCTGTGGGACGCTGTGGGATTGGGACGCTGTGGGATGCTGTGGGACGCTGTGGGAAGCTGTGGGACGCTGTGGGATACTGTGGGACGCTGTGGGACGCTGTGGGATGCTGTGGGACGCTGTGGGATGCTGTGGGACGCTGTGGGACGCTGTGGGAAGCTGTGGGACGCTGTGGGATACTGTGGGACGCTGTGGGACGCTGTGGGATGCTGTGGGACGCTGTGGGATACTGTGGGACGCTGTGGGACGCTGTGGGATGCTGAGACTGTGGATTCCATGTGCTTGGTATCATTTGGGGAATTTAATGACCAAAACATCAGAAATAACTGAGGCGACTCTATAAGGGAATCCCCTCTGTTGACACTGTACTGAGTCAAAAGTATAAGGAACTGAGCTACATGGATTACCTGCACATACACTGACCTACGTATATGAAACAGTACTGTACCATATATGTATAACAGGGCCTCTTAAACTAAAATCCTGGCTGTATCCTTACTGTAGTTAAGTTAAATACGTCCTCTATAGTCTCCAAATCATTGTCTGGTTGGGACACTTATATTTGTTGGTCTGTTAATGTTCTAATGATGCAGAGCAGGGGACACACATATATATATATATATATATATATACACACATATATATATTTATATATATGAGTATATATGAGTATGCATTTGAAGTACACTTCAAATTGGGACAGCCGTCGTCGCGTGGCGGTGACGTAATCGCACTTAAAATGTGTACTTCAAGCGTGCAGACCCTGAATTGGGACACAGCCTCAGTGTTTCAGTCATAAAAACACTTCCTGTCTCCGCGGGGGCCCATCACGTATAGGTGTAACGGAGAAACAGCCAATCAAATCGCAGCTTTTCAGGCATTGGAAAAAAAAAGATTGTTTTTTACACTGAACTGTCTGAGCGCGGGTTCGAGTCCTGGTTGGGACAAAGGTTGTGTTACATTATCAAAAGTTAAACACCATTTTCAATCTACTTATTGTGGATAACATTTATTTTTTAATTTTTAGTTCATTATCATTTTATTTATATTATATAGTGTTATGGCCTGTGGAGCAATTTTTCTGCACCTATACTGTCACAAAGTGCATAACTCAGACTAAACTGTATCATCACAGTCTTGAGATGATACATAGCAGACATATAGTCTACAATTATGGAGACATCCAACTTTTAATACAAAGACTAAAGCTAAAACTATAATACAGATACATTCTGATGACATAGAACATGAAGCTTATACATAATTTCAATAAGGCATGTCTGTGATAAATCATCTGTCTGCTTCCTGGTGGCTGTTAGTTTATGTCTATTCATTTTCCAGCACAAACTCAGTACTGACATCGTTGCTTTATTCCAGTCATGCTCTTGCCAGCCTCCACTCTGCATGCTTTAAATCGGTTGCTCTTCTGCATTTCAGATCTGCAGCCATGCAGCCCGCCTCCTCTCCTTTCTCCTCCTCACCGTGGTCACTCAGAGCCCTGTCCCAGCCTCCATCTTCATCTTCATTACTATCAGCATGTTGACTCTGGGGTGGTGGTTGTGCAACATCCTGTCACTGCTGGGATTCTTTCTGCTATGATGGCTCATAACTGCCAAACAGTTACATTTATTTCTGTATCTCAATAAATCATGTTGAGTTTTTCCACGTGATCTCTCCTTATTGAATTACTTTTGTAGATAAGCTTCAAGCTAGCAAGCAACAATACCTACATCAAATATATTATCACCAGAAGTGAGAAAGTGTCTGCAGCTCCAGCTGTGCTGCATGTATTAAAGATAACGTCAGACATTGTGTGGGGGTCATGTCTGACACAGGCTGTACAGTCACACAGATAAAAGACAGCAGTCATGTTTCTAATAATATAAATGAAAACAGAAAGATTATGAAGATAAAAGCTGTGAGACTGCTCTAGGATGACTTGTTATCATTACATGAAGTGATTTAGAAATAATATGTAAGCTTTCAGGGCAGCGCTCACAACTTATTTAAACTGATTACCTGATGGGGAGCACACACAGATATAGAAACATATAGGTGAACTCTAAGAAGAAAACTGTGTTGATATTTTTGCAGAAAACTATTTATTTACACTTTTATATTTACAATCAGTTTATATTTATAGAAACAAAAGAAACATTCACAACTAGAACAAAACTGTCTTATATACAAAATCAACTGTTTCTCCCTTATTTACTGTTTTCTTCCACCATACAGCCAGCATACAACCATGCTATTAGAGGAACATCACTGGAACGTGGCCAGAACACACAAAAACAAGAACAAGACAATATATAAAAGTTCAAGTTCAGGCTCAGCTTTGCAGAGAAAACAATTGTACTCCAGTTCTGAAACCTTTCATTTGAAAACCTGTTTGCTCCTGAAGATCCTCTGGGTGTGGACCCTGCTGCTGCTGCCACAGTGACTAGTTATGCAGAGACAGAGGCATATGAGACAGAAACAGACTTAGCCATTATCACGTCTGACATGTAGTAATAACGCAGTACTTACAGCTCTGCATGTGTACTTTTACAGGTGAGATGCTCGGCATTGTGTCCTCCAGGTTTTCATCCTCATCCATCCCTGTGATGGAGGCAACAATTAGACAAATATGTACTGAATTTATATTTCATGTCAACAATGTTATTAAAATATTATTAAAACAACTTACCAAGAGGTTGTTTAGTTGGGGCGTTTGTAGTAGCAGGCGCAGACTGCTACTTCTTCCGCAGGCACTGCTGCAGCTCATGCAGCCGTGTTCCTTGACTGCAGCTCTTCCTCATGATAAGGTCTGCATAGCCGTCACCTCTGCCGTCCCAAATCTCCTTCCAGGTGCTCTTGGCTCGTGAGCCAAAGCCAACCAGCTGATCATCCTCAGAGGCTTCTGCAGCAACACTTACTCTGCTGGTCTCGTAGCTCAGAAGAGTTTTTATCTCTGCAAAGCTGAGGGCTTACTGTACAAATGAATGCAAGCTCTCCTTGCCATGCCCTTCTTCCACAGAGGTCCCTGCAGCCTCTTGCTTCTGGAGATCTTTGATCAGGTACATGGTGTCCCCGACATCATTCTCCAGAAGCCACCGGAAAGATTTCCCTTTATATTTTCCAAACTGCAGGATGTACTCTCCCTGCACTTCCTTCATGTCAGAGGCATCCCCTCCTCTCTGATAGATGACAGTCAGAGCATCGTCCTCCCTCACAGGTGCAGACTTGTCCTGAAGCTTGGGGTCATTTTTAATCCTTCGAGCTTCTTTTGACGAGTCCTGGAGAAGGTATCCAAGTGGCCCCTTGTGGAACGCCACAGAGATTTTCCCTGGATATGGCGCAACTTTCTTCTGCATCTTGACATGCAGTGAAAAAAGAAACAATTATATTAAACAAAATTGATTCCAAACACAAACAAAGACATTCCAGGTTATAATCTTGCTGCTGGGTTTAGACAGCAGGATGCAGGAGAACAATAACGAGACACAATTTGAAAGAACATTGACAACATTTGTGATAAAAGTGTTTTTTACTCCAGGTATAACAAACTGTTCTGTCTGTAAATAAAAACCTTTCATGGTTGAATGATTATTGGCATATCTGCAAAATTTGTGGTAACTGCTTAGTAGTCATGGCACATAAGAATTGCTGGTAGATTCCCGCGCGGGAGCCTGGGATTGTTTAGCTAAACGGCCTAAACCGTTTCTCTATGGTAGTGCTAAACTACGGTGGCCCCTAGAGACAAAGCACGTACAAACTCAAAAACACATGCAAACTCAAAAACACAACGGAAGTGCTCCAGGACGCTAGGGGCAGTGTTGAGCTCTATTTGCAAAATAAACGGCAAGTTTGTCTGTATGGGACGGTCTAGTCTCCGTCGCGCTTCCCAGGTTGCCTAGCAACCATGATACTAACCGCTGGAAACGTGTCATACAACTTTGTTTGACAGAAATGAAGGAGAACATATTTTGTTCATTTGTTTGTTTGTTTCTACAAGAGCTTTGTGTGATTTGATAAGTATCTGAGGCTGAGACCACAGGACAGTAAAACATGATTTTTGGGCTTCATTTCTGTACTGAACAGTTATTTAAGATTAGTTAGTAAATAAGAATTAGCTAATGTTGTTCATGAGACTAAAGTCATCTCACTTTGGTAATGTAAATAGAATAGAATAGAATAGAATAGAATAGCCTTTATTGTCATTGTACAGAGTACAACGAAATTGGAGTGCCACTCCCTTGGTGCAAGTTTCAATAATAAATATAAATGTAAAATATAAAAGTACAAAAAAACCAATCGTAAGTACTCAAACAATAGTATGTACAATATATACAGGATAGCAGCATTAATATGATGACAGTATGAATAGCAGCATAATATAATGACAGTGACGGTATGGAATAGGTTCAATTGTTTTTGTGCTTATTTACTACGGTGATAGCTCTGGGAAAGAAGCTATCCCTGAATCTGTTTGTCCTGGTTTTATGTGACCTGTACTGTCGGCCTGACGGTAATAGTTCAAACAGTTGGTTGCTGGGGTGAGAGTGGTCCTTGATGATATTGCCAGCTCTGCTGAGGTACCGAGAGTTTGCAGTGACCTCCAGGCTGGGCAGAGAGCAGCCAGTGATCTTCTGGGCTGTGTTGATGACCCTCTGCAGTACTTTCCTGTCCGCAGCTGAGCACCCTGCATACCATGTTGTTATGCCGTACGTTAGGATGCTCTCTATGGTGGCTCTGTAAAATGTCACCAGCAGCCTCTCCTCCAGGTTGTTCCTCCTGAGCACTCTCAGAAAGTGGAGACGCTGCTGGGCCTTTTTAACCACCGCCGTAGTATTTGCAGTCCAGGAGAGGTCATCAGAGATCTGCACGCCCAGAAACCTCATGGAGTGTACCCTCTCCACACAGCTCCCGTGAATGTAAAGTGGGGCCGGGTCTGCTCTGCCCTTCCTGAAGTCCAAGATAAGTTCTTTAGTTTTCGTGGTGTTCAGTTGGAGGTTGTTAACTGAACACCACTCAGTCAGTCTGTTGACCTCATCTCTGTAGTCTGACTCATCCCCCCTTGAGATGAGTCCAACCACTGTGGTGTCATCCGCGAACTTTATGATGGTGTTTGAGAGATGGGTAGGGGAGCAGTCGGATGTGTAGAGCGTAAACAGGAGGGGACTCAAAACACATCCTTGTGGAGACCCGGTGCTGAGTGTGATGGTGCTGGACCGGTGGGGGCCGAGTCTGACAGACTGTGGTCTATTTGTCAGGAAGTCCTTGATCCAGAGGCAGATGGGGGTGGAGAGTCCCAGGTGAGACAGTTTCTGGACCAGGATCTCCGGGATGATATGATTGAATGCTGAGCTGAAGTCCAGAAAGAGCATTCTCACATAGCTTCCTCGGTGCTCCAGGTGACTCAGCGCAGTGTGGAGCGCTATGGTGATAGCGTCCTCGGTGGATCGATTTGTCCTGTAGGCAAATTGGTGGGGGTCCAGAGTGGGAGGCAGACCGGCCCTGATGTGCTGACAGACCAGTCTCTCAAGCACTTCATCACTACAGGCGTAAGTGCAACAGGCCTGTAGTCATTTGAGCTGGCCACAGCTGTCTTCTTGGCGATGGGGATGATGGTGGAGGTTTTGAGGCAGGGCGGGACGGTGTTTGATGACAAGGGAAGGTTGAAGATTTTAGTGAAGACTCCGGTCAGTTCGTCAGCACATGCTCTGAGAACCTTTCCATGTATTCCATCAGGACCTGCCGCCTTCCTGGGATTCACTGACCTTAGAACACACCTCACTTGATGCTCCCTGAGTGTTAGTGTGCCAGTGCTGGGGGCGGGTGGAGGTGGTGTGGCAGCTGAGGGCTTGGTCGTCTCAAAGCGGGCGAAGAAACGGTTTAGATCCTCAGCCAGCGAGGCATCAGTCCTAGATGTTGCCTGGTTATTGCTTCCGTAGTTGGTAATGTGATTGATCCCCTGCCACATTTTTCTGGGGTCGTTGTCAGCAAATATAATATGGCCAATATTATAGTTATTATATTAATCATTATTAGCTATTACAGCAGTGAACATGAACTCTGTGTCAAATACTGAGCCTCAGTACAGATTCAAGTTGCAGTTATTTATATGTCTTATCACCTTAAATCTTCACTCAAAGACAAGTATCTTTGACAGTGCATATATAGGTGTATCATATATAAGAGACAAATGTTGTTCCTTCAGTATGTTGGCATTACTAAATTTGGCTCAATGCTTACATACATGTGTAAAAAGCAAATGTAGGAGCTGTGATAACTGTGTCTGATAGAATGAAGAGTCGACTGATATATGAAATATTCCTTTATTGGGTGAGAAAATCAGACCATGTCATAACTGCTGTAAGTCACACAGAATAGATATCAGAGCCTTAAACAGGCTGACGTCTGCTAAATGGGTCAAACTGGGCAGAAAGTCTACAAACACATAACATCCTTATAGAATATGATGTAACACTATAGATCAACTTAGCTCAGAATATATAAAGCATATAAACAATTACAGCAATATGATGCAACAAACACAGCAGCTACTGATCCAAAATACTCAAAGCTTCATAGAACTGAAACCAACATTTATTTTAGCTCCATTCTGCTGCTGATACAGACTTTAGGTTTCTGAACATTAAACTTGTTGCTGCCTTTCATAGTGTGTAACTTGAAGGCCCTGAGTACTCTGAGTACTTTCTCCCACACTGGAAACACTGGGATGATCACATTATTTGAACATTACCTAATAAGACTGATTCAGCACAGACAGTTATGTTAAACTTTCCTAGCAGTCCTTCACAAACAGGGAACAGTCTGTCTATTCTCTCCATCTGTCAGCTGCTGCTGGCTCTTCCTCCTCCTCTTCCTCACACACTGCTGAGTTTGTCCTGGTGGATCATCAGGGGTGCAAAGCCTCACAGATGATGTGCAGCAGTGGGTCCCTCAGTCTGTCCTCACTCTGGACACTTGCAGTCGTCACACATGGAAATCAAATGTGTGATAAGCTGCAGGATTCAAACACAAGTGTAACTTATAAACACATGTTCATACTTTTATTCCACAATCAGAGAGAAAGAAACAGAGAGCGAGTGCAGGACAGACAGACAGGTGACAGTCTCAGGTGTACACACTGCTACACAACAGCACCAGAGAAGCAGGATTTAGTGTTTGTGTTATTACGAGTGTAAACAAGAAGAGTTCCAGATGGTGCAGTGGACACATGTGTGACTGCTGTGATTAAAGCATCTTTCTTTCAGCTTAACGAGTGAACCGTCAGCTCGTTCAAACACACGTTAAAGTCCGTTTGGCTCGACACCACCGAACAGAGGCAGCAATATAACATAGCTAACATTAACAGTGCAGTGAATCCTGCTTGTGCCGTGATATTCAGGACTGCAAACCGAGCAGCATCACTGACTTTCAGCTTGTTGTGTTTGTGGATATATGACTGACTTTAATTATCCATAAAATCATCACAATCTCTGTAAGATTAAGGTCGACTATATATATATTTATTAAAGTAAAGGCTTTAAAACCAAGTTAATTCTGAAAGTACAAACATCGCTAATGTCAACTTTCCCGACATGTGGCCAACAGTAATGGTTTCATGTTCTTCATTAAAAAAATATTTGCGCATTAATAAGTGACATAATATTCAGTACTTACTTCTGAAAGTTTACTCTTCCTCCGCTCCGCTTCCACTGTTTTTTTTTTCGGCAAAATTATCCACACCACCACCGCACTATGAAGTCTGGGATATGTTGGGCCATGAAGGCTACACCGACCCATCCTTAAAATTCAGGGAAATTAAGGACGCATTTCAGGGCCGCATTTCGGGCAGCCTTTGAATTCGGAAAGCCTTCTCTTGTGGCTGTGAGGTAATCGGCCTTAAAATGCGGCCTTTAAGGCTGCAAACCCCAAATCCGGTCATTGGTACTTCCTGGCTTGTGTAGTTACTAGGTAACAAAAGCTCAACACTGCCCCTAGCGTCCTGGAGCACTTCCGTTGTGTTTTGGATTTTGCAAGTGTTTTGGATTTTGCAAGTGTTTTGGAATTTGCAAGTGTTTTTTAGTTTGCAAGTGTTTTTTAGTTTGCAAGTGTTTTGGATTTTGCAAGTGTTTTGGAGTTTGTACGTGCTTTGTCTCTAGGGGCCACCGTACTAAACCACTACGGGTGTAATATACTTTTGGCCACTACGGTCTTCCGGCGCTGTTGCGAGTTTGAGATGCGGCGGCACTTTTAAAAAATCTCCTCTTTTACGTTTCGGGAGAGAAAATAAGTAACTCAACGCTCGCAACACATCCCAACGCTCCTCATTCATTGATCAAAGGTAAGAAACGTCGTTTGAAATAAGAGTAAACCAACAGAATACATTTACAGGTGTATATTACAGGTAATAGGTGTGTTGCGATTGCATTTACGAAGCATCCATCGGTCAGTGGTTACACTGAAATCATGCAGTTTGTGCTTTGACCTCCAGAGGGCGACAAATCAGCACAGACAGAGAGCTCCATTCAAACTTTGCTGCCATCAGGAATAATTCTTCAAATATAATCATCAGTGTTTGAGCAGTTCTGATATCAGGGACAATCTAGACATACTGAACATGTCACATGACACACCTTAAACATCATGTGATCCACTCTCAGTCTGCACTTTCATTCATGACTTCAACAGGTTGAAATGAGCTTTGAACAAACATCAGTTCAGTGCTGAAATATTCAAACGCTGCAGGAAGAAGAACAACAAAGTGATGACAGATGTTTGTGCTTCAAACTGGAAAACCAGCAGAAATAAATCACAGCCTGCCAGAGGTTTAGGAGTTTCTGAGGTGCACCTGAACGCAGCATAGTGTTTCAAAGCCCCTGATTGTCTTCAAACGCCGCATTAGGCTGAAAGTTTACTTTCACTTCCTGAACTTCGTGGAGTGGAGCTTGTTGTTGGTGTGTGAAGAAACTGTAAGTTTGCTTTGTTTCCTCCTTTAACAGTTTGTCTTTAGGAACTTTACTGTTTGTTCAGCTCATGTTTGAGTTCTTCACACTAGTGATGGGCAGATGAAGCCCCATGAAGCACTGAAGCTTTTCATCCAATTGGTTCACCCCAACGCGAAGCTTCTTGAAGCTTCATTTGCTCTAGCAGGACACCTACTGGACGTAAAAATAATAGCTGGCATGAATTTGAAGAGTGTGGCCTTTTGCACACAGCCTGTAAATGTCAACAACAAAAGGAGTGTGTAAAACATGTATATTGTAGTGATGCAGTATACTGTGTATATTTATAGTGGCAGTATGGGAAATGATTATTTGGAAATGCTTGAAATGGAAATGATCATTTACTGTGAGGTGAGGTGTGGTTGGGGTGTGGACAGTAGTTGTGCTTTTGTAACGTTGAGGTATGGACAGCTACACACTGAGGCTTTGAGCCTCAGTCCTGCCTGTTCACATTTTATTCTGTAAAAACTAAATTTTCACTGCTTTTATGACCTTTTTAGTGGGGAGAACATAGCTGGGATTTAATGATTTAACAAATCTTTTGAATCCTTTGTCCTCCACAATGCTAAATGGCTGGGAGTCCTCAATCACCATGCTGACCAGGTCTTCATCTATTTGAGATTGTTCTCCTGAGGAAAGACAATAAAGATAAAGCACAAATATAAATATCACACACGTAACTTATAACAGTTGTATAATATTGTTATATCATTTAGTAACATTACAGAATGCTATATTATCATTGCATTTGATGGCTCACCTGGTCTTGCTCTACAATCGGTGTCCCCCTTATTCTCATGCAAAGCTCTGTAGTGCCTAAGCATGGATGAGGTGTTGTTGTTATATCCCAGCTCCCTGGCACATAGCAAACACTTCACCTTGTACAAAAGTACAGACAGCTCAACATAAATTGTATTGCACCATCAGTATCATGGAAATACATCTTCTGTAGAAATTTACATACCTTGTTGGGAGGAATAAAATCAAAATGTTCCCACACAGGGGAGGACATCCTCCTCTTCTTAGCTGGCTCCATTCTCTCCTGACTTTCTCTCCTCACTCTCATAAACCTCCAAACTGTCTCCAAACTCTCACTAACAACTCTCCATCAAACACCCACATTTTTGAATGAAGTCTGAGGGGTTTATATCGCTGTCATAGCTCGCGGCAAAGTTCGAACCACTTCATGAACCAGTCACGTGGTACAGCCGGGCAGCGAGGCTTCGGACGTCATCATTTTCAGCTCCTCCCATAAATGAAGCAAGCCTCGATACGCGCTTCGCGGAAACGCCCCCTCCATTACTCGACACACGCTCCGAAGCCTCGATACAGAACGTCCCATCACTACTTCACACAACAAACTGTGTGTGTTTGTATTAAAGTCAGTGTGTAATGTTTCCTGGCTAACATCAGCTGTGTGCAGCTTAGTTCAGCACAAATCTGCCGCTCCATAGTTCACGGTAACGGACTCACAGCTGGACCAACGAGGCCGAGTGTGTCCGCCACTCTGAGCTACGTTCGTGTTTGTGTGCTTGTAGTTTGTACTTTGTGAGTTCACTCAGAGGACGCAGCGTACGTGATGGCGTCACAGCCCTTTACCTCCTTTACTGTCACTGTGATTAATATTTACACACCACACGAGACACCTGACAGCATGCTAACGCTAAGCTAAAGCTAAGCTAACGCTAAGCTAGCCAAGAACCCAGAGTGATGTTAAAGCTGAGTAAACACTGACCCCAGACCAGCACCGTGATAAAGTGAGCTGCTGCTGCTGAACCTGAACAGGTAACAAAGTGATGAGCAGTCAGGCTGCAGGTTTCTACCTGTTCATGTTTCCACAGTAGAATCACTTTGAAGTGTCTTTGTGCTGTTTCATCTTTGATTTGTGTTCATAAACACTCAGAGAAACATCACGTGACCTCATCAGGATCTGTGTTGGTGTGTGGGGCTGTACCTCAGCTTTAGATTATGGTGATTATGAGACAGTGTTTCAGCTCATTTTACACAGTAACATGAAAGTACTGTTATGAGGAGTAATGACGTAACATACTCCATTACTTTTAATTAAAGTGTTCTGTGTAATATGTGTAATAATGACTTTTTTGAGTAACTTCATCTCTGTCAATAACAACATTCATACGTGGAATAAAACCACATCAGTGGATCATTGCTGGAGCTGCCTGGACTTCAGTCTTCAGCATCTCAACCAACAGCATCGACATGCTGCTCCAGATGTCTGTGCTCCAGATGTCTGTGCTCCAGATGTTTGTGCTCAAGTGATCAGACTCACAGTTTCATCCTTGAAATAAGTGTTTATATTGTTGACCCACCATTGATCATGATCAGTGGTGGGTCAGCGACATGCTTTCTTTCCGTCTCAGGTTTAAATATCTGGGACTCTCCACCGTTTGGTTTTAAAACTGAAGAAGCTTCTCGGATGAAACGTCTTCCAGAAACTTAAAGACGTCTCTTTTCTTTCCAAGCTCCTTAGATCACATGACCTGGATGACTGAACCTACAGACATATTGACCTGGTTTCTAGGTCACATGACAGGTCAGAGGTCAGCGACTGTAACTCGGTTACTCCTGTTAATGTGAACTCACTGAGTGTTTGTGGTTTACCTCTCAGACTGACTGAAGATGATGATGGAGGAAGAGGAGGACAGAGCAGAGTCTGCAGGGTCCAGCTGTCCGTCTGTGAGGAGTGACGGGTCCAAAGGTTATAATCCAGAGTTCAGTGGTGAACCTGGAGCAACGAGGTCAGAGAACTGAACTCACTGAGTAACAGAAATAATTCTGCACTGACATTATAATCAGTGTTGACTCTGGTTGATTGTCTGACTGTGTTTGTGAGCTGAGAGGAAATGAAAATGAGTTTGTAACAAAAATCAGTTTTGTCCAGTTTTCCTGTAAAAAGCTGAACTCTAATCTAAGAGGATGTTACTGACAGGAAACAGCTGCATTATCTGCAGTCTGTGTGATCACAGCTGCTTCAATCATGTTTGTGTCTGCAGAGGTCAGAGGTCACAGTCTGCAGGGTCCAGCTGTCCGTCTGTGAGGAGTGACCGGTCCAAAGGTGGAAATCCAAACTTCAGTGGTGAACCTGGAGCAACGAGGTCAGAGAGCTGTGATGACTCCTTTACATGTTTGTGTTTCCTGGATAAATATGACCTGAAACATCCTCAGATTGTTACAAAGATTCATTAAAAAGAAAACAATGAAAGAGAAAAGATCCAAATGTTCGACTTGGTCATTTGCTGTTTGAGGACAGTGATGCTCATATCTGTGGGGAAAGTGTGACCTGAGTGGGTTCATGTTTGTCTTTAAAGAACAGCTCTGATGCTCTTTGTGTCTGATCTGTTAAACAGTCTGAGAGGTCACACAGAGACCCAGCAGCTAAAGCCTGGATCATACTGGCTGCTGTTACTCCATCAGGACAACACTGAACCACAGTGCTGTTCATGGAAATCAGTGCAGCTTTACACTGTATCACCAAAGTACTGACTCGTCTGCCTTCACACACATGTAAACTTGAGGGACATCATATTCTGAGTCCACAGCATTTAATATGATGTCAGCCAAGAGTTCAACATATAACAGCTTAAACTGTTCTGAAAAGGTTTTTTCACAGGTTAAAAAGTGTTTACGGGATTTTTAACAGTTCTTTCAGAAGCACATACGTGAGGTCAGACACAGGGAAGCAGCAACACTGACTGAACACAGCTTTTAGAGGCTAAATTCACATTTTAATAATGAAAGTGGCTTCATGTGTGTGTCCATGGTTCATCCACAGAGTGGAGCAGCAGAGCTCAGAGGGTCCCAGTGGTCAGTCTGCCCAGCAGCATCAAACACAGCTGGACTCCATGTTTATGGTCTGTACATGTACAACAACTACTTTATTATTAATATTAATACATTTGTTTATAGGTCCCTTTCAGAACACCAAGGACTCTGTGGACTAAATGACCAAAAGAAACAAACTTTGAAATCAGACGGTGCAAATGTGATCACAGGGAAACGTTTTAAACATCGAGGCTTTAAACAGAAACCAAAGTGAAACAGTTTGTAGTCGAGATCAGTGGGAATGAAGCTGAATAACTGTTTCTTCAATAACTCTGAGAAATAAATGACAAATATGATGGAAATTAGCAGCATTAGCACTTACTAATGATGTGAGTCAACACTCTGCTGTATTCAGACGACCACATTAGGTGGTGTAATGGAAACCAGTGGATCCAGTCCAGTCGTGGCGACCTGTGGCGAGTCGATCTGAGCAGCTACTAATGGAAACGGGGCCATAGATGTGTTTGTGCTTAATAACAGTGAATCACAGGATTTTTACATTACAGTTAAAATCTCATGTTGTTTGTTAAAGTGTGCAGTTCAGGGTGTGTTACTAAAACTGTGGTTTGCTCACTTTCCAAAGACCCAGCCCCCATAAAAAGCAGCCAATCAGCTCTAAGAGTTACACACACGTGTAAACCAGAGCAGCAAATCAGGTCCAAATGTGTTGTTCACAGTGAGTGGATCATCAGTGTGCTGCTATGTTAACATCCTGCAGCAGGATGTGTTTGGTCAGCTGGTTCACATTTCCTCAGGACCTTCTTGATGTGATGTTCTTCTGCCTCCCTGGCTGCTGTGTCTGTGGGGATGGCGTTCGCTCTGTGTTGTAGCGTCCTGATGACGCCCAGTTTGTGCTCCAGTGGATGATGAGAGTCAAACCTTAAATACTGATCTGTATGTGTAAACAGAGTGAACCTTTAAGACCAGCTGTCTGTATGATCAACTCTGTCACCTATAACATCGCCAAGTTTCTGGCTTCGATCATCAACCTGTTGGTAGTTCAGCTCTGAACACCAGTGAAATGTTTCTCCCACTGAAATCGCTGCATTCATATGAACAGAATCAGCGTTTTGGGACCGTGGAGTTGTGGAGAAATTCTCAGTTAATCAGATAAAGTCAAACTTATAATTGGTGAGGAGATCGTGGATGATCTGCTTCTTGATTGTAAAGAAGTGGATGTTGTGTGGACTGAAGTTCAGAGTGGTGGGTCATTCATAAATATTCTGTTCCAGCTGCTGGAGGACAACATCATCACGTTTGTGAAGAACGAGCTGAAGAAGATCCAGAAGGCTCTGAATCCAAATAAGCCCCAGTGCTTGGAGTTTCAGAGGGAGGATGATGAGCAGAGGAGCAGCAGAGAGGCATTTGTGAAGATCACAGTGGACTTCCTGGGGAGAATGAAGCAGGAGGAGCTGGCTGACCGTCTGCAGAGACGTAAGAGGATTTCTTACTTAAGGTTTTAAGCTGTTAGATAAATGAGACACTCATGACACCAGTGTGTTCAGTCATTTCTCAGTGGGTCAGAAAATGTCGTCAGCGATTTGTAAAATATGATTGTTGAAGTTGTATTTTTATTATTATTATTCAGAACTTCAAGCTCCAGTTTGTCATCGTAACCTTAAATCCACCCTGAAGAAGAAGTTCCAGTGTGTGTTTGAGGGCATCGCTAAAGCAGGAAACCCAACCCTCCTGAATCAGATCTACACAGAGCTCTACATCACAGAGGGAGGGACTGCAGAGGTCAATGATGAACATGAGGTCAGACAGATTGAAACAGCATCCAGGAAACCAGACAGACCAGAAACAACCATCAGACAAGAAGACATCTTTAAAGCCTCACCTGGAAGAGACGAACCAATCAGAACAGTGCTGACAAAGGGAGTGGCTGGCATTGGGAAAACAGTCTTAACACAGAAATACAGCCTGGACTGGGCTGAAGACAAAGCCAACCAGGACATCCAGTTCATATTTCCATTCACTTTCAGAGAGCTGAATGTGCTGAAAGAGGAAAAGTTCAGCTTGGTGGGACTTGTTCATCACTTCTTTACTGAAACCAAAGAAGCAGGAATCTGCAGCTTTGAAGACTTCCAGGTTGTGTTCATCTTTGATGGTCTGGATGAGTGTCGACTTCCTCTGGACTTCCACGAAACTACAATCCTAACTGACCCTAGAAAGTCCACCTCAGTGGATGAGTTGCTGATAAACCTCATCAGGGGGAAACTGCTTCCCTCTGCTCGCCTCTGGATAACCACACGACCTGCAGCAGCCAATCAGATCCCTCCTGATTGTGTTGACATGGTGACAGAGGTCAGAGGGTTCACTGACCCACAGAAGGAGGAGTACTTCAGGAAGAGATTCAGAGATGAGGAGCAGGCCAGCAGCATCATCTCCCACATCAAGACATCAGGAAGCCTCCACATCATGTGCCACATCCCAGTCTTCTGCTGGATCACTGCTACAGTTCTGGAGGATGTGCTGGAAACCAGACAGGGAGGACAGCTGCCCAAGACCCTGACTGAGATGTACATCCACTTCCTGGTGGTTCAGGCCAAAGTGAAGAAGGTCAAGTATGATGGAGGAGCTGAGACAGATCCACACTGGAGTCCAGAGAGCAGGAAGATGATGGAGTCTCTGGGAAAACTGGCTTTTGATCAGCTGCAGAAAGGAAACCTGATCTTCTATGAATCAGACCTGACAGAGTGTGGCATCGATATCAGAGCAGCCTCAGTGTACTCAGGAGTGTTCACACAGATCTTTAAAGAGGAGAGAGGACTGTACCAGGACAAGGTGTTCTGCTTCATCCATCTGAGTGTTCAGGAGTTTCTGGCTGCTCTTCATGTCCATCTGACCTTCATCAACTCTCGACTCAATCTGATGCAAGAACAACAAACAACCTCCAAGAAATCTAAATTATTTAACAAACCAAAACTTCAATCTCTCCACCAGAGTGCTGTGGACAAGGCCTTAGAGAGTCCAAATGGACACCTGGACTTGTTCCTCCGCTTCCTCCTGGGTCTTTCACTGCAGGCCAATCAGACTCTCCTACGGGGTCTGCTGACACAGACAGGAAGTAGCTCACAGACCAATCAGGAAACAGTCCAGTACATCAAGGAGAAGCTCAGTGAGAATCTGTCTGCAGAGAAAAGCATCAATCTGATCCACTGTCTGAATGAACTGAATGATCGTTCTCTAGTGGAGGAGATCCAACAGTCCCTGAGATCAGGACGTCTCTCCACAGATAAACTGTCTCCTGCTCAGTGGTCAGCTCTGGTCTTCATCTTACTGTCATCAGAAGAAGATCTGGATGTGTTTGACCTGAAGAAATACTCTGCTTCAGAGGAGGCTCTTCTGAGGCTGCTGCCAGTGATCAAAGCCTCCAACAAAGCTCTGTGAGTAAACATGTGATCAGGCTTTATTTATAACATAAACAGTATCATGTGTGATGGACCCTTAAAAACTTAAACATATTTTTTTACATGATCATCAGCACTAAATACAGTATATTATAGTTAATGTTTGATGGCAGCAGTAAATGTCAGAGTGTCTTAAACATATCTGGGTGTCAGCTTTTATCAAAGTCACGTCCAGAATCATCCTGTAAGTAAATTTCTTTATACAGCAGCTTTCACAGGTCAAAAACCACAAAGTGCTTTACAATAGAAACAGGCAATAAAAACACAGAAGATAAAAACATTAAACAGCAAACACTGAACATCATACAGCCTAAAACTAGTTAAAGGCCACTCTGAATACTAGAGTCTGAATAAATGAGTTAGTGGGACCAGTAAAAGCCTTTGACTGGAAGATCTCAGATGTGAGAAGAGCTGTAGGATTGTAGAAAGTCAGAAACATAAACTGGGACTAAAAGTAAGGACTAAAACTTTAAATAACGCCTAAAATGAACTGGTTACCAGTGTGAAGAGATTAAACTGGAGTAATGTCCAGTCTAATGTGCTGGTTAAAAGCCTCGCAGCATGATTCTGTACTGACTGAAGACGTTCAAAGACTGTGATGGAGCCGTAGGTGATCAACTCCCTCATTGCTCCTCTGGTCGTACGTACCCGGCCCCGCCTACTATCCTCGGAAACGTAAAATGATTGGCTAGAAGTGTATCACAGCTCAGGAAAAAAAAGCACCGAAATAAAGCACCGAAATAAAGCACCGAAATGTGCGCTGCTTTTCGGTCTGGTTACTACCGTTTATGTCAGAACCGGTGCCATCATGGCACCGGACACCGGTACCCATCCCTAGCAATAAATATTTATACTGGAAAAGAAAATCGTGAGAGAATCGTGATCTCAATTCTAAGCCAAAAAATCGTGATTCTCATTTTATGCAAAATCGTGCAGCCCTACTGTCACCTGTTCACAGAATGAGTCATCACTTGTTTTTGTTTAGCATTTAATGAACAAGTTCCAGGTCTTTATATTTACACAGGGAACATTTTTAAACTAAAACGTTTTTTAGCCATAAATAGTAATGCACACTGACATTTGTCTTTCTTTCAAAGGTTCAACACAAGAAGTGATTTAAATTAATCACAAACAGTTTGTTATCAAATGACAATTTTTCAGATTATGTCTTTATTTTGTTTTTGTTTTTTAGGCTGAGTGTCCCTGATCTCTCTGAAAGAGGGTATGAAGCTCTGTCCTCAGTTCTCAGCTCCCAGTCTTCTACACTGAGAGAGCTGGACTTAAGTAACAACAACCTGCAGGATCCAGCAGTGGAGTTTCTTTCTGCAGGACTGAGAAGTCCACACTGTAAACTGAATACTCTGAGGTGAGATCAAGTTATGTTGTGCTTTTCATGAATTGACAGAATTAACCAATAAGAAGCCACTAAATGGGGAAAAAAGTCAGTTAAACTTCTGTAATAGTTTTATGTTAGTGTCATCTCTTAGTGTTGACTAGGGCTGCATGATTTTGCATAAAATGAGAATCACGATTTTTTGGCTTAGAATTGAGATCACGATTCTCTCACGATTCTCTTTTCCAGTATAAATATTTATTGCACTTATTAACTGCACATCAACTTCGTAACAGTTGAGACTGAACATAAAAACAATAAATAAACATAAAAACAACAAAATGTTGTCCTGCTTGAAATTCTGTCTCCACCGTTGCTCGACACTGCGTGTACAGAGCAGGTAGTGCAACAATAGAAAAATAGTTGCGGGACGGCACTGTGTAGCGTTTGTCTAGGGTGTTGATCGTTTTCCTAAATCCCTCGTTTTGCACAGTGTTGATGGAGCCATATCTTTGGTCAGGTGATAAGTGATAGCCTCCGTAGTTTCTTTGTGCCTGCGCGAGTTCGACGGGTATAGGGAAGCGCTGTATAAGGTTCCCGTTATTGATGTTTGGGTGGTTGACCGGGACGGATTTTCTCCTGTCACTTTCTCGTCATCCCTGACATGCTCTCCGTTGTTTTTTCCTGCTAATTTTAGCATCACACGGCAGCTTCTGTATCACGTGGTATAAGGCTCCGCCCTTATCATTTGTTGAGCAGGAAGAGTGAGCGCTTGTTTTCATGCAGAGTACGTCCCGGATCAAAATGCGGTACAATCGTCGTCTTTTTTTTTTTTTTTTTAAATCGTTGTCATTTGGAAATGAGATCGCACACAAGTATGAATCGAGATCGCGATTTTCTAACGATTAATTGTGCAGCCCTAGTGTTGACCTAGTGTTGCAATAAACAGGATTTATTGCAAAAAATCTAAAAACTCTTTAGTGCACCCTCATTGCAATTTAATAACAGTGTTTAATGTTTATGTGTCATTTTTCAGACTGAGTCACTGTAAGCTCTCAGAGAGAAGCTATGAAGCGCTGTCCTCAGCTCTCAGCTCCCAGTCCTCTAGTCTGAGACAGCTGGACCTGAGTAACTCTGACCTGCAGGATTCAGGAGTGAAGTTTCTGTCTGCTGGAGTGAAGAGTCCACGCTGTAAAATGGAAACTCTCAGGTCAGGATTTAAAATGTTCCACCGATGATCATGTTAAACCTGATTTCTATTACTGCATAAACAGTCAATTGATTTGAAAAAAGTCTTAATGTAGAAATTAGCGTCTGGGGTTTTTAGTGATATTTGTTCACTTTCTGTCTTTCATTTGCAATGAAATGTCCCATCTGCTCCTCTGAGTCCAAATTCTTTATTTTAGCAGTGCTTCATCCACCAAACCTTCTAGTTCGATTCCTGTATTCTGAAGGTTTTTACAGAGCTGTTTGTTCAGATATCAGAATTTGATTTTCAGAAAATTTTAGTAATAAAAATATGATCAATTGATTATTTCTGACTGAAAAGATGAAATATATATTTGGTCATAGTGATATGACTCATTGCCTCACTTAAACATAAAATGTAAACAAAAATTCAAAACAATAGATTAATATAAAACTGAATTTGACTGTTGAGCTTAAAGTGAGCTTGAATGTTATTCACTTCCCGTTTTATTTTGGTAGTTATCGTCTCTGGTTTTTACTTTTACTTCCTCCCCCGACATTGTCTACATTAGTTTCAGCTGTAGAAGATTTATTGACTGTTTGATTTGTCACTTTTTTTAAAACTATAATTGTTGACTTATAAACTATTGCTAAAATGTATTTTTATTAAAATACCAAATAATTTATTACTTTATCATCTAATTAGATTATAATTCTGTAAATAGGGGAGATAGTGTGGTCTATGTGGGTTGTCTTCAGGTACTCTTCCTCCCACAGTCCAAGAACATGCATGCAAGGTTAACTGGAGATGTGTGATTGTGAGCATAAATTGTCTGTCTCTGTGTTTACCTGGCTACATCACCATGGTTACTGATGCTGAACCAATAACCTGGTCTGGATCAGGTTATGTTCAGAGTTTTTGTTTAAAATCAACTGAAGTGCCTCGTTTTCACTGATTCTTTCATTTACAGGAAGCTTTAAGTGTGATATAGAGTCAGTTAGGGTTGCAAAGGGGTGGAAAATTTCCGGTAAATTTCCAAAAAGTTTCTGGTAAATTTCCATGGTAAGTTAAGCTTGGGAATTTTGGAAATATTCCATATTGGAAACTTTCCATGGAAATAATGGGAATTATGGAAATTAATGGGAATTTAGGAGAACTAACTGGGAATATATTATTTCCAAGCATAAATATAAACAGAAATCATAAGAAAACCTCCATGCAAAATGTTTTCAACAGATATTTCAACAGATTTATTTGTAAGTACAGTAGAATAGAACACGTTTTAATAACTTGTTTCATGGATGAATAAAAACAGAAATGTTGAGTTCAATATTACCATCCCCTAACCCCGCTCATTCAAAAATGCCCCCTGTCCAAAAATCTCCACAAAGTCCCATTCAAAAGGTTAAATGAAAAATGCCACTTATCCTCCAAAACGTCCCATTAAACATGCAAATCTTCCTTCAAGCAATCCTCTTTTCTCATTTTTGCTCAGTCAATAGACTCTTCCTGGACCTCATCATCATCCAACAACATGTCCACTTCCTCAGCATCCAACTCTGAGTCTTCCTCTTCAGTGTCACTTTCCAGCCTTGTTGAGGATGGCTCTGTGTCAGGCTCAAAGAGCCGTAGGTTTGCCCGAATGCCGACCAGCTTTTCCACTCTCACATTTGTGAGCCTGTTGCGATCCTTTGTGTGGGTGTTGCCAAACAGTGACCAGTTGCGCTCGGAGGCGGCTGATGATGGTGGGATTTGGAGGAGGATGGAGGCTACAGGTGCAAGGGCCTCAGATTCACATAGTCCCTTCCACCAGGTGGCTGCAGATATGTGCTGGCATGACTGCCATATTCCATCCCCTTTCCAAAGGCCTTGCTTTGTTCGATACTTTGCCAAACTGCCTAGAAGTTTGCCTTTATCGAGACCCAGGTGGTCAGACATGGCTGTAATGACCGCATAGGCACCGTTGATCTCTTCCCCAGAAAGTATGCCCTTGTCATATTTGGGGTCCAGCATGTATGCTGTTGCATGCACTGGCTGCATGAAGCCAGTGCATGCTCCCTCTGCTGTTCCAATGACTTGACCACAGCCGTTTCCTCTGCTTTCAGTAGTAGGGAAGTGGGCAGAATTGTCTGGATTTCTTCTTTGAGTTCTGCAAAAAGGCACTGGACATCTGACAAGATGGCACCATCCCCCTCTATCTTCGCTATTGCTGCTGCAATAGGTTTGAGGATTTTCCTGCTGCTAGATACTCTTTCCCAGAACACATCATCCAAGATGACCTTCTTGATGTCACTGTCGATGCCTACAGACTGGGATATGGCCATCTCTTGCAGAGACTCCTTTCCCTCCAGAAGGCTGTCAAACATGATAACAACACCACCCCATCGCGTTATGCTGGGAAGCTTCAGTGTAGTACTCTTGTTCTTTTCCTTTTGCTTTGACAGAAATGTAGCAGAAGTTACTTGTTTGCCTTTAACATATTTCAGAACTTGCTTCACTCTCTTATTCAGAGTGTCCATTGTTTTTAGTGCCATTATGTCTTTTAGGAGAAGATTTAGTGTATGGGCTGCACAGCCAATAGTAGTTATATGTGGGTAGGTCTCCTCCACATGTGCCCAGGCAACCTTCATGTTGGCTGCGTTGTCAGTGACCAGTGCAAAAACTTTATCTGGTCCAAGGTCATTGATGATCACTTTTAGCTCATCTGCAATGTATTGGCCTGTGTGTCCGTTTTCCTTTGTGTCTACACTCTTGTAGAACACAGGCTGAGGAGTGGTGATTATGTAGTTAATAATTCCTTGTCCCCTGATATTGGACCATCCATCAGTGATGACTGAAATACAGTCAGCTTGGTCAATGGTCTGTTTCACCTTTGCTTGAACTCGACTGAACTCTTCATCCAGTAGATGAGTAGACAATGCATGTCTGGTTGGGGGAATGTATGCTGGTCGGAGAACATTCAAAAATCTCTTCCAGTACACATTGGATGTCAGCATCAGGGGTGAGCCAGTTGCATAGATTGCACGAGCGAAACACTCATCTGCGTTTTTCTGGCTAGTGTCATCCATAAAATCAAAGAATCCTCCGATGCCAGAGGGACCAGGAGCTGATGAGTGGGTATCTGACTCTGATACAGCTGAAACAGATTCATTTTCCCCTTGAGTGGAACTCCTGGCTGCTGCATGTGTTGGGCCTTGAGGAATTTTTTTGCACTTTGCAATGTGCTGCTGCATTTTTGTGGCATTCTTCACGTACGTCTTATCACAATATTTACACATATATACAGGTTTCCCTTGCACATTAGCTGGTGTAAAATGTCTCCACACATCAGATAGCGCATGTGGCATTTTTCTGTAAAATAAAACAAGAGCTTGTAAAAATGCTAATGCAATGCAAGAGATCGTAATAATACAATTGCAATATGATAATAAACAGATATAAATAGTAAGGCTAGCTAAACAACTGGAATGATCTTCAAAACAAAACAGCCAAATGAGGAAGCTAGCATCTTCTTTATGTTATACTAGCTATGGCTTATTTAGCATCTAACAGATGCTAGCATTTTATTTAGCATCTTATCAGATTGCTATCTATAGGATTAATACATTTTATGTGATATTCACAATTTAAACATTTAATGAATATATTTTCCCATAATATCATCAAAACTTACCTCACTTGTTAAGTCCACAGGCTCAAATGTGTGCCTTCAATACTCTTTGTCCTTCAGGCTCAAAAGTGTGGTCCATGTGTACATGTGATGGAGGCATGCACAGTGCCAGTAGGTGGTCTCAATAGCCATGCAGCAAGCATGTGCTCTGTACATGTGATTAAGGAATGGCATGGATATTCAAGTGTATTTGAATTGCATTTGTTTGTTTTTGTCAATATTATGCTAAAATATACTTTGCTCAACTATATTTAAGTTCCCTAAGAAGAGCCAACCTTCAATTTTGAAAATTCCCAGTTTATTCCCATAAATTCCCGTTAATTCCCGTTTATTCCCATGGAAAGTTTCCATCTTTGAAAATTCCGGGAATTTTGCAACCCTAGAGTCAGTCATATCTGACTAATGTCAGTGAATGAGGCCCAGCTGTAAAGTCACAGCAGTCACACTGTATGTGTCTCATTGTCACTGGAGTTTAGGCTCCATGCATCCAGCTGGTGCTGCAGAAAAAGTAGAAATGTTTCTGTTTGGTTCTAATGCTGAGTCTCTTTTACAAAGATAGCACTGCAGCTAATCCTGCTCATGTAGCCAGTTAGTAAAAACTCAAGTCACTGTCAGACACAGCAGACATTTATTGATAATCTCACTGTATGTGGTCTTTTAGCGCCTCCTAGTTGTGAACATGTGGAGTGGTGTTAGTCTGGGTGACGAGTGTAACTGTTGAGTGAGAAAGACTGTGGTCGTGTCCAAATTCATGGGCTGCTTCCTCCTGAGCACCCGGCCTTCGCGGTCTACGTGGGCCGGGTCCTCAGAAGGTCGGGTAGGCCGGAAGTAAACGGCCGTGAAATTGGACGGTCTAGCCTTCTGATTAGCGTCACCGCTGTCTCGGTGGAGTTTAATAAACTCGGCCGTCTGCTCCTTGCTATCTAAAATATAACAGGACACTGGTGTAAATTGTTGACCATCTCACACGTCTGTTTAATCAGTTTTCTGTTTGACGTTTATTCAGTTGTGTAAAAACCAAGGACGAACCCACCCGGGGGATTCATAGTTTTATTTTATCTAATCTGATAACTTTAATCTCAGCCAAACCGATTTACTCACGAACATATAAAACACTGAAAAAGTCAAACAATGACATTTTTAGGTTGTCTAAGTGACTTATATATTACTTTTAACCTGATTAGCGAAAGTCTGCGGTGATCTGAAAATGATGTGCCGGGAGTTGTGCCGTTCTCGGCCGCATCAGTGACCCTCGAGCTCCCGGCTAGCTGTCGAGCTGGTGGGTAGCAGACGTCTCCGAAAACGTCGAAGCACTTTTGCAAATATGCGATATCTTGATAAACCGAGCAGATATTTGATGTTTACACAACTACTTTCTCGCCTGAAAATATGTTAAAAGTTTTGTGACCCAGAAAGATTAATAAGAGTAAATTTAAATCTTAGTAGCGGTCGCCATTACCAGAAACTGGAGTTTGGCTGGGCCGCAATATGAATTCTGGGATATGGTGGGCCACGAAGGACACACCCGACCCATCCTTCAAATTCGGGGAAAAGGAGGACGCATTTGTCGGCTGCATTCGGAGGAGTCCACGAATTTGGACAGCCTTCGGCGCGTCGCTGTGACGTTATCGGTCTACAAATGCGGCTCAGGAGGAAGCAGCCCATGAATTTGGACACACCGAGCATGCGTGCTGGTAGCACCTTAGCCACAGCTTGAGTGTGGAGGAGAAGCTGAAAAAGAAGGTTTTCTAGTTTGTAAGGAGGAAAAAAACTGAGAGGAATAAGTTAAAGAGAGGCTGGAGAGTAACACAGAGCAGCAATGAATGCTGCTCACACAATTTAGACAGTTTAGCATTAAATGTTCGAGTGAGTTAGCTCCCAGCTAACTAGCAAACCAGCTAACTAGCAAACCAGCTAACTGCACCCACAAGCTGCGACTGCGTCTTTCTAACAAGAGCGTCAGACACTCAGACTGGTTTTCTTTGTGGATGATGATTTATTCTCACTGATCCTTCATGATGAAGGATGTGAACGTCCACAGTTACGCTGATGACACTCAGCTGTACATCTCTGTGTCTCCTGATGACACCAGACCAATGGATGCCCTTTTTAACTGTGTCTTGGATATAAGATCTTGGATGGCAGAAAACTTTTTACAGCTTAACCAGGACAAAACTGAAGTTTTAATTGTCGGTCCCGAGGCTCAGAGAGAGAAACTCTTGTCTAAATTAGAGGCATTTTCACTATGTCCTTCGCTACAAGTGAAAAACCTGGGTGTTATTTTTGACTCTGAGCTTGGTTTTATCCCACATGTTAAACATGTAACTAAAATTGGATTTTATCATCTAAAGAATATAGCCAGAGTCGCCCTATTCTCTCTCGGGCCAACACGGAGATGCTGATGCATGCTTTTATTACCAGTCGCATTGATTACTGTAATGCCCTGCTCTCTGGTCTTCCTAAGAAGAATATTTCACCTTTACAACTCTTGCAAAACTCGGCAGCTCGTGTGCTGACGAAGACCAGAGGGCGGGCCCACATTACACCGGTTTTAGAATCGCTGCACTGGCTCCCTGTGTGTTTCAGGATCGATTTTAAAGTTCTTTTATTGGTTTTTAAATGTCTTAATGGTCTTGGGCCTTCTTATCTCTCAGATCTGCTTTTACCATACGAACCCTCGCGGACCCTGAGGTCCTCTGGTACTGGCCTTTTGATTGTCCCTAAAGTCAGGACACATACTCACGGAGAGGCAGCTTTTCAGTGGTATGGTCCTCGTCTGTGGAACAGCCTGCCGGAGGAGCTCAGGGCCGCAGAGAACGTACATGTTTTTAAGAACAGGCTCAAGACCCACCTTTTTAATTTAGCTTTTACTTAGCGTTTATTTATTTTATGCTTATTTATTCTATCCTGTTATTCTATTTATATTATATGCTGTGTGCCCAGCCTGGAGGCTGCAGTCTGTAACCGGCTCCCTGTGATAGTGTTTCCTCACCTGGCTCATGTGTGCCCAGCCCAATTTTACTCTTTGTGTGTGTGTGTGTGTGTGTGTGTGTGTGTGTGTGTGTGTGTGTGTGTGTGTGTGTGTGTGTGTGCGCGCGGGGGGGGGATATGTATCCATGATCGTTTATGTTAATGAGAGTGTGGGGAGTGAGTTGGAGGGCGGGGGGGCGCTTTTAACCATGTAAAGCACTTTGTGCTATATCTTTGTATGAAAAGTGCTTTATAAATAAAGATTGATTGATAGATTCTCCTCCAGGAGCCTGTTTTCACTGGGAGGATCGTTGTGTCAAAGGGAGTTCTTCCTTCCCACCATCACCAAGTGCTGCACACAGTGGATTGTCTGGTTTTTGGGGCTTTCTCTCTAATATTGGAGGCCTTACACTGTTAAACAGCTTCAGACGACTGTTGTTGTCTGTTGGGAATTGTCACTTTTAAATAAAGTTACATTGAATGGATGTAAATGGATAGATGTTATTGTGACAAACAGAAAATGATCTTTAAAAGATAGATTGTTGTTTTGTGTGTCTGCAGTCTGTCAGGCTGTCTGATCACAGAGAAAGGCTGTACTTCTCTGGCCTCAGCTCTGAGCTCCAACCCCTCCCATCTGAGAGAGCTGGACCTGAGCTACAATCATCCAGGTGACTCAGGAATGAAGCTGTTGTCGTCTGGACTGAAGGATCCAGGCTGGAGACTGGACACTCTCAGGTATGGAGAGAATGTCTGATAGAGGAGGAAGAGCTGGAAACATTTCCTGTGTCCTTCACTCACTTCCTGTTTGTTTCCTGCAGATGAGACATGAACAATCACACATGCAGGAATATTTTCAGGGACAGACACACTAGTCTAGCTGGATAGTACGTGGATATTTATGTAGGGGGTCTCCAAGGAGTCTGTTTGCAGGAACATTAATGATAACTGATAAGTCATGTTGAGAGTTTCCTTAAAAGTAGACCTACAGTTAGGTCCATAAATATTTGGACAGAGACAACATTTTGTAACTTAAGTTTTTAAAAATCTCAGTGACGAACCAATTTCAGTGACCAAAAACGCCGTTTACGTGTGGACGAAAGGTGCAAACGCATAGAAAAATCTGCGTTTTCAAAAATACCCGGGTACGTGTGGACGTAGCCTAAGGATCAAACCTCTATCATTATGCAATCGATTATAGAACTCTAAGCATATATGAGTAAATATTTCTAAGCATAAATGACAATCAACAATATAAACCTTACAGCTGGTTTTAATAACAGAATTTATTTGTTTCTCAAATGAGAAAGAGCTATCGAGAAACACTCCTAAATCTTTAGTTGTTAACTTTTCCAGTGGGCCAAGGTCAACATTATCCGCTAATGATAAATAGGCTGCCGTTATTAACTAACGCTAATTTGATGCGAATTAGCATTATGCACTAATGTTAACACTTACTTTTTAACAATGTGAACGGCTAATGCTAGCATTACAACAATGTTGTAATGCTAGGGTAAGCATTACAACATTGTTGTAATGCTTACCCTAGCATTACAACAATCTGAGCTGCTAATGCTAAGTAGGCTGCCATTAGCACCTACGTCTAATTCAAGGCAGATACGCATTAGAACCTAATGCTCATATCGTTTTCCTTTACTTTATAACAACGTGAGCAGCTACTGCTAAATAGACTGCTGTTATTAGCTATCCACCAAAAATATCCACCAGGGTGGATATTTTCGAAAACTCAGTTTTTGCATTTACGTGTGGACGAGAAAAACGGAGAAAACGCAGAAAACGCAGCGTCAAAGGTGTGCGCCTTTTTTGACGTCACACTGTGCGCCACGTTATTGTTTGGGTGAAATGAATTTCTACAATACTGTTAATTCTACTCTCTGCAGTGTTTAAATGCTTACATATACACACAGTTACTGTCCCTCCACACATACGACTGTTCTGCTTCTATGCCCCAGCTTTGTTTACTTTTTCCCACCGAGGCTTCTAGACTTCTGATTGGCCAACATTTCTACAGGTTAGGAATATAGCGCCACCTGCTGCTTTGGCATGTTCCTGGCAGCGTTTTCCTTCATTTCTGCCTTTATGTGTGGACGGGATTATTTTTTAAAACGAAAACGGAAAATCTCCGTTTTCAAAAATACCCGTGTACGTGTGGACGTAGCCTCAGTAGTCTGTAAAGACTCTGTGTGCCTTCCAGAGTGCTCTGGCATGCACACACACCTTAAGGTCATGAGAGAGGTCGTACCTTCTCTTACTGATTTATGGTTTAGGAGAACACCTGCTCTGTGTCTGGTTAAGTATAAGAGCCCTTTGTTAGGGGGACCGCTGGACTCTTAGCACCAGCTTTGGGGTCACAGGGTCACATCTGGAACACACACAGACACACACGCTATGCACAGACTGGTACTCTTTGTTCATACCTGTGTAAGACGTCACATGTTAATGAACTTGTGCATATTCATGTGACCTCAATAAAGAGCAGTGTTACGAGGGAGCAGACGAGAGCGACTGAGGTCAAGTGAAGGAACGGCGCTGTCACAGTTCTCTCCCTCATCAATTGTCTGGTTCCAGCGGTGGGTCTGTGCTAGACGACCCATCACCAGCTTTTTCCACTGGTTACCAGTACGTGGTAGAATCCACTTCCAGATCTGGTTGTCTTTAAATCTGTGAATGGATTGGCTCCATCTTATCTCTCTTTAACAAAAGAATCCAAGTGGAGCCCTCAGGTCTGCAGATAAGCAGCTTCTGACCAGAACTAGACGTAAAAACAGAGGTGAGCTTTATCGATGGCTGCAGCCAAACTCTGGAACAGTCGCCCTTCACATCAGGTCGTCACCAACACTGGAACTTTTTAAAAGCCGGTTGGAAACACATTTGTACTCTGTAGCTTTCAATCCTGACCAGTCTTTATAGTCATTACTGTGTATGTTTCCTATTTTCTCTCTACTCTGTGCAGCACTTTGGCTCAAGCTGTTTTTAAATGTGCTGATAAATAAATGTAGATTTCTTTGAATAAAACAGTGGAGCCGAGCTTTGAGCTCAGTGTGTAACAGTGTGTGTGTGAGAGCCATGTAATGTCCATGTGTGCATGCTGACTGTGCTGCTCTGACCCCCCTCCTCCTTTCAGGGTGGAGCCTGCTGGAGTCCGATGGTTGAGACCAGGTCTGAGGAAGTGTAAGTGTGTTTTTAATGGGATTCATGAAAACAAAGCAGCACACATTCAACCATCTTCATCATGTCAGGAGTCATCATCAAAGTGTCAATCAATGAACAGATGATGGATCAATAACTGCAGCTGGATTGTGTTTGTTCTCTCCATCAGATTCCTGTCAACTCACAATCGACACAAACACAGTGCACACAAACCTCCAACTGTCTGACAACAACAGGAAGGTGACACATGTGAAGGAGGTTCAGTCATATCCTGATCATCCAGACAGATTTGATGTTTATCAGCTGCTGTGTAGAAATGGTCTGACTGGTCGCTGTTACTGGGAGGTCGAGTGGAGAGGAGGCGTTGATATATCAGTGAGTTACAGAAGCATCAGAAGGAAAGGAGGCAGTGACTGTGTGTTTGGATACAATGATCAGTCCTGGAGTCTGATCTGCTCTGATGATGGTCCTCGTTCTGTCTGTCACAATAACAGAGAAACATCCATCTCCTCCTCCTCCTCCTCCTCCTCCTCCTCTGTCTCTAACAGAGCAGCAGTGTATGTGGACTGTCCTGCTGGCACTCTGTCCTTCTACAGAGTCTCCTCTGACACTCTGATCCACCTCCACACCTTCAACACCACATTCACTCAAACTCTTTATCCTGGGTTTAGAGTCTGGTATCCTGGTGGCTCAGTGTCCCTGTGCTGAGTGGAGTGTAAAGAGTGTCTCCTGTTACAGAAACACTCTGACTGTTGAACAGATAGTTCAGTCTGTACATGTCTGTCTCTTTCACTCACAAACACGTTTTCAGATTCATGGATTCAATCAGTTGATGTTTGAAACTCTTCTAAATGATTCCTTGTAAACTTCTTCAGTCACAAACAAACAGGAAGTGATGTCACATGTGTTCCTGTCCACACAGCAGAATGAGTCTATTGCTGACAGTGATGTACAAACAGAGTGAGCATTTCTGAGGCCCAAAATAAACTGAGTAGTTCACTGAATGAACAATGGACTGTGAGCTCAGTTCCTTCATCATTAGTATGGATTATATATGTATATGTATTATATTAGTATCATATATATCAGGTGCTGCTGCTTTCAGTCATTGTGCAAATGTGCTGTTTGTAAGCTTGTAAAGCTGCAGTCAGCTGAGACTGAAGAAGTCACCTGATCAGTGAGCAAACGTTTCTGAAAACGTCCAGATGAACAGAATCAACCTTTTGGGATCAGCCAGCAATGCAGCATCATTGTTGTTCAGCTTCAGAGGTTTGCAGGAATGAACTGATGACCAGAAACAGCTGCAAAGTCCAAGAAAATACCAGCTGGAGTTCAGCTGCATTTGAAGAAGTCAAAGAAAAGTAAGGATGGCAAAGGGCGACGTTTTCTTCCAAAGAGCTGCAAACATGGTCGACGCCTCATTAGAAGAATCATCTGGACGTTTGTGAGGAACTCTAACCAAGAAAGCAACGTCACACAGATCCAACAGACAGTTTCCATGACTGCAAGTGTTGAGTGGAAAAATGCTACATTGCATTATTGCATCCTCTCACCACAGGAGGCGCTGTTGGCACCACTGATTACTGATCAGCTGTTCTCTGATGATCTGATTGATACTGTGAATAACGGGACTCACTGAACTCTGTGACACAGTGAAGATTACAGAGTTTAACTTCAACATCTGACTGACGTCACACAGACAGAAGGATGAACCAGTGAGGCACAGAACACAGTTACTGGAGATACTGGATCAGCTCCATGTGAACCTCTGATGGAGAAGCTGCTGAGCCAGAGAAACATCAGGACATGACAGCAGCTGCACTTATCTAACAACATGTAGCAGAGCTGATCTATGTTAGAGGATCTATCACAGCAGCTGAAGCCAAAGTCCAACACTGGATACCAGCTGAGCCTGTGCTGAGTGTAGTGTTACAGGAAAAGGGCAGAAACACTGGTAGCTCCCAGTGATGCTGACTGGGGCACAGAGCTGAATGATGCAGCATCAGGACACTGTTTCAGTCTGACTGACAGAGAAACCTGTAGCTGTATCTACATGTGAGGCAGAGGCCACACAAGCAGCTTTCTATGTTTCACAGTGACTGAGATCTTCAGTGGGGGTGGACATGCTCCTGTACAGACCTCTGAGGAGAACCAAGGTGCAGTCAAAGAGTCCAGTCTGTCCTCACAGATGTGAACATGTGCTTTCATCAGGTCTGCTGTCAGCTAGCAGGCTCACATCAGAATCACTGTTCCTGAAAAACACAGTCTGTGTGACATCATCAGTCAGCTGATGGTCCCAGATCTGAATGGTTTCTGTCTCTACTGAGGAAGTCAGAGAATATCACTGAGGTGTGGATCAGGTCTGAGTGAGCTGTGGAGGGACAGCTTTAAACAGTCCACAGGTCTCACGTCCTGCTCAGTCTGGTAGCAGATACCTCGTATTGTTCCAGATGTGCTGACATCAGCAGCAGCACAGCTGTGTGATACCATGAATCTCAGTTATTGATCCAACACACAGTAAATACAAAGATCAGGATTTCTGAGAGTAATCATTATGAGTCTGAACACATGATCACTGAATGTTAGTCTCCACAATAATAAGCTAACACAAGCAAACACAGCTTTCAGCTCTTATTTTGAAACTGGCTTATTTAGAGAGCTGTGATGTGAGCGTGCCTGGCTCTGAGGCACTTGGGTCAGCCTCTGTTGTTTAGAAGTGTTACAGACTGTGAATGACACAGACCTGTCAGTTTCCATGTTTGTCTGTAACACAGCTCAGGGCTCCATGCTGAACGCATCCATCCAGTGTTATTGATCCAGGACTGATACCAGCATTGGGATCAATACAACACACAATCACATGTGTCCACGTGATGCAGTTTGAAGAGCAATCAGATGTCTCTGTATGAGGAGGCGGGGTCACAGGAGGTTCACAGAAACTCTGCAGCAGCATCATCAGCTCACATGGAAACTTTGATGATTCACTTCTGTGGTGTTTTTACACAAACACGTCACAAAATTAGCTCCACCTGTTTTGTGAGCTTTGAGTTTCTTGTCTTCATCCTGGATTCTTGTGTTGCTGTTTTTACACACAGATATTTCCTGGTTGGTTACTCAAAGCTTTCCAACACAGGCCTCTGTGCTGCCATCTGGTGGACAAACATGTGAAGTGCAGCGTGAAGCTACAAATGAAACTGCTTCAGCTACGTGTATATACAACATACTATAACCTATATAACTATATGTATAGTGTATTATGTAGGTGTTAGAGCTGGGGGTAGAACTGCTGATGGCCTGGTTGTTATTTATGTTCCCCATGGTTCACCAGCTCTCACACAACATCAGCACCAATGATCCACGTCCTTATAAACCTCTGAATCAGGTCCTGAAGCAGTGACGTCCTGAGTGAAGACCTCACTGATCACATGACTCTGGTCACCTGACTCAGTGTTTCTGAAGCAGTGTGCTGGGTTTTTAAAAATACGTGGCTGCTGCCTGATGTTGGGCCCACAGAGGAAGACGACTCACTCGCTCTTCTTCACTTCCTCCTTAAACATGTGGAAGGAGAGCAAAGTGCTGCCAGACTCTCATTTCTGACAGGAACAGAAGAAACCACAGCAAACTGTTGCAGTTCTTCATCTTCATCACAATCTGTTTATTTCTGATGGTGTCTTCAGTCTGAGGTTTGAAGTTTCCATGTCTGTGTGATGTGTGGTGTGAAGGCTGCTGGTTAAACTGGGACTCACTGTTTAAAGCACTGAGTGCTCATAGAGAGATGCTCCATGAGTCCCAGTACAGACTACAAACATGGTGGAAACTTAGCTTTGATATCCACACACTCTGCACGTCTGTGAGGAACTGTGATGAAGATGTGCAGAGATCTGTGTCCAAACAGGAGAAAGACTGTAAAGACTCTGTGCTTCTAACAGCCTCTGTTAACATATGTGAGGCTGTTTGTTGTTGTTGCCATGGAGCTTTGCACTGTTTGGGTCAGCAGGTCATGTGATCAGGTTTGTTCTGCTGGACGATGGTTCAGTGTCAGGTTTGTTTGCATTCATCAATAAATATCTAAATCAATCAAAGACTCCATGTTTGTTCTTCATCATGTGACCTCTGCTCATCCATCTCTGTGTGTATCAGGATACATTTAGTTCATAACACACAGAAAAATCAGAGTTATTACCTGTAATAAATGTGAAAGAGTCCTGCAGTGATAACCAGGCAGGACTGAAACACATCCAAGCTGTCACCACGGTAACAGCACCGTCCATCCACAGGTGAGGGGAGGAGCAAAAAGAGGGACTTTCACCATACATACATACATACATACATACATACATACACCACAGTTGACAGGTAACCCTATTGGAGTCGCCAATAGTGACTAGAGATGGCACGATACCACTTTTTATGTCCGATACCGATATCATAAATTTGGATATCTGCCGATACTGATATGAATCCGATATAGTGTTTTTAATCAATAAAACTGTTTTTTAATATCTTGCTGCATTTTGTATAAGTTCATACTCAAGTTTAAATAACCAACAACACTAAAGCTATTCTGTTAGACCTGTATGCAAAAAATATTTCATAGTTCAGCAACACTGATCAATCTAATAAACTTAAACCTGCTCCATCCTCCCTATTCTGGCATTTTAAAGAGTACTTAGCTTAAGCAACCTCACTAACAGGGTGCCAACTCCCAGTAACAAAAAAAAATGTATTGATGCAATGTTGAACATTATTACACAGGAGAAACCAACTACAGTAAAATAATGACACCGTGACGTCTCTGCCTTTGTAAACAGAGGGACAGTAACTGCGTGTAAACCTGCAGACAGTCAGATTAACAGTATTTCGTCTCTATCTGCCATTCTGCCATTCATCTCATGTAAACAATAACGTGGCCACAGCGTGACGTGAAAAAAGGCGCATACCTTTGACGTTGCGTGACAAACTCTGTATTCCTCGTCCACACGTAAACACAAAAAGGGTTTTAAAAAATCCCAGTTTTCTGTGAAAACGCCGTTTACGTGGACGAAACAGCTGCGTGTTCAGAAACACCCGTGTAGGTGCGGACGCAGCGTAAAAGAGTTAGTAGTTTATTTTCTTACTGCCTGTAATTTATTGCAGATTACTTGTATTTGCAAACATTTTTCTTGTAAAACAAAGGGGGCGCAGCAGAAAAAGTTTGGGAACCAGTGCTGTAACTATGAGACAGATGGCTGACACACAAACCTGTGGGAAGTAACATGTTTGTAGAAATGTGAAAATGTTCATGCCATAATCCCTCCCATGTTTCCGTGTGGCACTGTGGAGTAATGCACAATTCTTCCAAACACGGACAAAATATGTAGAGGGAGATTTGTTACAAGGTGTGTTGTAATCCCAGAACAGTGAAGATTACATAACAGAAGAGCTTCACAGCTCGTCAGGCAGCAAGTGGACACTGAAGAGTGTGTGCGCCTTATCAGAAGGAAAACTGTTCTCTGCACCTGAGATAAAGGATCGTATAAAAGAAGAGCGAGCGCTCCCTGAGGTCTCCGACTTCTTAGACATTTGAACCTAGACAGGAGACGTGTGAGAATGGCAGGAGAGGACAAAAGGAGAGATGAACGAACTGCTGGAGGATCAGAAGGAAAGCAAAACAGGTTGGAGACAAATCAGTTGCTCTTTAATAAAATGGATGAAGCAGCATGTACACTTGTGAGACATGCATGTGTGAGGTCAGGTAAACCTCTACAACATGCTGAAATGCTGCTTCTAACACAGAATAGACCGACGAGCATTAATCGTGTATCCCCACAGGATGGAGCCCGAGGCTGACGACCAGCGAGTGGAGCGAGGCCCAAAGAAGCGTGGCGTGCTGCCCAAACGACTGCTGATAATGTCGTCTGTGGCTGTTGTGCTCATCGTGCTGCTGACTGTCATCGTTGTACCTGTTGTGCTGCTCACTAAGACGCCAGGTACATTTTTACAATATGTACGATTTATATGATAAAACAATGATGCAACTTTGTTTATGATCCAGATGATGAAACATACCTGAGTAAATGTATTTATTACTCATCACCAGAGGTACATTTCACAGTACTTTGTACTTATATACTGTATTATATACAACTGCAATAATATCAGAGTCCAGCTGGAGCTGGTTGCAGCACCTGTGGCCTTCAAAGCATTTTCTCTGCATTGGATCTGAGCAGCACGGTGGCACGGTGGTTGCCGCACAGCAAGAAGGTCCTGAGTTCAATTCCACCATCAGGTCTTTCTGTGCAGAGTTTGCATGTTCTCCCCGTGTTTGCGTGGGTTCTCTCCGGGTACTCCGGCTTCCTCCCACCGTCCAAAGACATGCAGCTTGTGGGGATAGGTTAATTGGATAATCCAAATTGCCACTAGGTGTGAATGTGCGAGTGAATGTGAGTGTGAATGGTTGTCTGTCCCTGTGTGTTGGCCCTGCGACAGACTGGCGACCTGTCCAGGGTGTACCCCGCCTCTCGCCCTATGACAGGTGGGATAGGCTCCAGCGCCCCCGCGACCCTGAAAAGGATAAGCGGAAGCAAATGGACGGATGGATGGATGGATCTGAACAACAGTCAAATCTGAGCAGACGTGCCAAAGCTTTGTTTCTTGTTTTCTGTTTGCACCATAGTTCTTCCAAATGTTTCAGTTCAGGATTTTTTAACTGCTGTCATGTACACCATCAGTAAACTGTGACATTACTGCTTTTACCTAACCTAATCATCACCACGTTTCACTGTAAAGACCAGGGCGCTGCTTTAGTTGGATGAGCAGGCGACCACGTGCAGCACGGTTTGAGTCCGACCTGCGGCCCTTTGCTGCGTGTGTCCCCCTCCTTCCTCTTCACCGTGTCTGTCTAATAAGGCCAAACACAGACTGTAGGCTTAGCCGTGGTTCTGAAAGTCGAATGGAAGCTCAAAGTGCACGACTGGCAGTGTTGTGACATACATACCTACTGCATGTAGAGTTCACCTGAGTGTACAGCGACAGTAAGATGTCTTTGCACAGGTGAAACAGCCCACAGTGTTGCAGGGTTTCACAGGGTGCTGCAGCCTCCAGCAGTGTGCCTTCTCCAAACGTAACACTTAAATACTCGCTGTGTCAGCATCACAACTTTATATTGCTGCTGCTAAAATCAGTGATTACAGTGATCAAAGTTCATTTGATATCATACTGCAGCTCATTGCAATGCCATGATGCATGAGTGCTCATCATTTGGCTTCTGGTCTTATGACAGGACCATAGTCATGTGGACAAAAAGTACACGGCTGCTTTGAACTGTGTGACTTTTGAATCAACTGACATGAAATGTGTAACAAAGATAATGTTACACGATGTGTTTTGTGCTGTTAGACCTTGGTCTCTTTGAGTAATATGTGACAGTAGCTTCTTTAAAAAAGACACTAAGAAAAAAGCATTCAGAGTCAGAACCAGACACGGAGAAGCTGCATTCAGCTTTTATGCTCCTTATATCTGGAACAAACTCCCAGAAAGCCTCAGATCAGCTGAAACACTCAGTTTATTTAAATCCAGGTTGAAGACTCACCTGTTCTCAGCTGCATTTGAATAAAGCACCAAATCCACACTTTTAAGCTTAAATTTCAAAACTAACATTTAACTACTGATTTTATCTGTTTTGATTTTATCTGTTTTGATTTTATATACTGTTTTGTTTGTTTGTTTGTTTGTTTGTTTGTTTGCTTGTTTTAATCAATTTTAAATCATGCTTTTTATTTGTTCTTGTTTCTAATGTCTCTGTAAAGCACTTTGAATCACCTTGTTGTTGAATTGTGCTATACAAATAAACTTGCCTTGCCTTCATGAGTATCTGCAACCTTCTTTAAAAGCCAAATCCCATCTGTCTCGCTTCAGCTGACAGAATCTTTAAGCTGAAGAAATGAATGAACTTTAAACAAGCTGCTCTCCCAACAAAGAGCAGCCTCCCCAAACACACCGTCGGCTGTTTTAGCTGAAAGCTCCCAGTTCTGCTGTGACAGGGACTACGTACCTATGACTCCGTCACTGTCTTGCTGTCCAATCGTGTTCCTCAGCTCCGTCTTCTGCCTCGTTCTCTGGTGGAGACATGCTGGAGTACTTGGTGCAGACGGGGAACATCAGTGAAGCGGACGGCCTTTTGGCTACGTGGTTTCACCGAGCCAACAGCAAGGAGGACATGTACAAAGCGCTCATGGGTAAAAACACTCACACAGACAACACTGCATTATTTGATGGTGTCGGTGCCTGAACCTACAGTCAGGTACAGACAAAACAAGCACCGCCTCCTGTCATCTTTCCAGGTGACACCATGATCTTGGAAGCTGACGTCACTCTCATGGGTTATGGGACCCCTGATGAAAAGCCAGTGCCGATCATGGCACACCCTCCCGACATATATAGTGACAACACTCTCGACGAATGGTTAGATGCTGTACTGGCTTCTGGAAAAGGTACAGATCAGAACTGTTTCCACAGAAAGTCCATCTGATCACAGTTTTTAAAGGCGTGTTCGTTTGCAGGCATCAAGTTGGACTTTAAGGCTCTGGAATCAGTGGGTTTGTCACTGGACCTGCTTAAACAAAAGGAAAGCAACAAGGGAATAAACAGACCTGTGTGGCTGAATGCAGACATCCTCAGAGGCCCCAACGTCCCAAGCTTTGTAGCTCCAGTCAATGGAAGCAGGTATGAAATCCAGCTAGACCGGACACAGACCCTTGGACAGAGTTCAGAATTAGGAAGGGAAAATGTCTAACATCTAAAGACTGATCGGGAGGTTGGTGGTTCGATCCCTGGATCCTCCAGTCTGCATGCCAAGTGTCCCTGGGCATGATACTAGCCCCAGGTCGCTCTCCGATCTCAGCACGAATGTAGTTAGGAAGCACTAAAAAGCTTAGAAGAAAGTGACTGGGTGAGTGTGGTGTGGAGACTTGGGAGAGCAGGAAAGTGCTACGTAAGAATCAGTCCATGTTTATGTCTCCCTCTTTTTTCAGGTTTTTGGAACTCATTCAGGACAAGTTTCCAGATGTGACTTTGTCTCCTGGGTGGAAGGTATGGCACGCTCGCAGTAAGAACCCCATTGAACCATTATACCAGGCATGTGACGAGGTTCTGGGAATGTTCCTGTCAGAAACAGGAAGAGACTCAAGGAATCCTGAACTGACATTTATGAGAGAATTCAAAGCTGGAAGAAGAACTTTGAGCTTCAAAAAGATCCTTTGAGCTAAAGTAGACAAAACAGCTTTTATGTTCCTGTGATCCCTAAAATTAAAGACAGTTGAATTAATGTTGACATGCATCACCCATCAAGAGTTTGGACACCTTCTCATTTCATGGTTCTCTTTATTTCTACTACTTTCTACACTGTAGATACTGAAGACATCAAAGCAAGATATATGGAATTATGTAGCAAAGAAAACAATGATAACTCTAAAATACATTTAGAGTCCTGTGAGTAGCCGCCCTTTGTTTTGTTGACAGAGCTGCGGCCTTCTCTCAGCTTCATGATGTCGTCACCTGAGATGGTTTCACCTCACAGGTGAGCCTGTCAGGGTTCATTGGTGGTGTTGGGACCATCAGTCGTGTTGTGCAGAAGTCAGGGCTGTTAGCTGTGTACCAACCTATTTGACAACTGTTGAAATTCATATTATGGCAACAACCAATGAGCTAAGTAAAGAGAAACAACAGCCCATCATTACTGTAAGAGCTGAAGGTCAGTCAGTCGGAAACTTTGAATGTGTCCCCAAGTGCAGTCAGAAAAACCATCAAGACTACGATGAAACTGTCTGACATGAGGACGCCCCAGGAAAGGAAGACCAGGAGTCCCTCTGCTGCTGAGGATACAATCATCCGAGTCACCAGCCTCAGAAATCACAAGTTAACAGCAGCTCAGATTAGAGCCCAGATAGATGTCACACAGAGTAGAGACACATCTGAGTAGAGTAGAGACTGTACAAATCAGGCCTTTATGGTCAAATAGCTGCTGAGAAACCACGACTAAGGAAAAGCAACAAGCAGAGATTTGTTTGGGCCAAGAAACACAAGATGAGTCCAAATTGGAGAACTTTGGTTCCACTTTGTGAACGATGGTCTCTACATGCACGGTTCCCACTGTGAAGCATGGGGTTGATGGTTTGCTGGTGTGGGGGGCTTTACTGGTGACACTGGTGGAGATTTCTTTAAACTGAAGGCACACTGACCCAGCATGGCTACCACAGCATCCTGCAGCAACATGCCATCCCATCATGGAGAGTGATGGAGGCCTGGCCTCCACAGTGGAGATGGTAAACACATGGTTTATATTTTTGACTGAATAACAGCTGTATGTGCTTTATTTCTTTAGGTCCTCTATATTCACCAGCTCACAAACGAAACCTACTCCAGAGCCACGGTGGAAGAAATGTACAACATGATCAAAGACGTACCTCAAAGGGTAAGTGTGAATCCAGGTTTCAGTGGTCCCAGTTCAACACGCTCCCATCCCAACACGCCTGGGACAAATCGTCGGTGTGTTGCGTGCTGGGATGAGAACGCTCTGAGGTGTCGGAGAACGGCAGAGCTGACTGGTCAACGTTTCGTCTCTTAGGTGACGTTCCCAGTCCACGCCATGCTGGTTCGCAGCGGCTGGCAGCACCTGAGCTGGCTCCTCAACCAGTCACCACGGTAACAGATAACTTCCACGTTTACTATGGCAATGACTGGAAATCTGCTAATCAAACCAGTAACTGGGGGCTGCTCGCTGCCCATGAGCGCCACAGACTGACTGTCATGTTTTGTGTCTAGGTTCAGCCTGACTTTGTGGCAGGGCTCTGTTAACCCCAGCGTCAGCGACCTGCTGTTTGTCCGTGACAACACCCACCCGTGGCAAGTCTACTATGACATATATGAACCCACGCTGTCAGAATTTAAGCAGGCTGTAGGTGAGGAGCGTTCATATGGAGCAGACTTACACAGACTATGTTTGGGTAAAATAATAATTGTGTGTGTGTGATTTATTCAAATCAACAGATTTGTTTTCAGTGAGTTCTGACTGTTGTTGAAGACTAAAGAAAAACATTATTAGAAAACTACATGAAAAATCATTGGAAACTGAACCTTCTGCTCATTGTGTGCATTTGTTTAAGCTTCTTCTGAGATGAAGAGTTTGCTTCTGTTTAGTTCTTCCTGGTTCATTGTGTGTGTTCACAGGTAAGCAGGACAGCGTGAGGAGGTTCTATCCTGGAGGAGATCTGATGGAGTTTCTCCACCCAGGTTACAGCTCAGACCTCATGAACCGCCTGGCTGTGCCTTTGCTCCCCGTCACCGGCCGGGCCTCCCTGCTCCGTCAGCTTTCAGGCAGGTTTTACACCTCAGGGTTTATAACCTGATTTTAACGGGCCAGACTGAAACGCCCGGGCAAAGCACGCTCTCAAAGTTGTACTTTACATATGCTAGCGACATCTGGTGGTAACATCATGAATGACAGCGGGGCACTGTCGCCAGAAACACCAAGAAACTGCCTCATTTGTGCCACGAAGCATTCAGAGATCCCTCGTGAGTTTTTTCTCAAGGTATTTTTAAAGTGAACTTGCTGTATGCACTGAAGTCATGTGGCAGCTGAACCTTTCGTTCACATCGGTCATCAGGATGATGTTCTTAGTGACTCTTGGTGGCAGAAAAGCTGATGTCCTGGGATTTTGACCGTTACAGTAACAATTGTGAAAAACGCAAACTATCTGTTGTTTTGGTAGAAATGAAAGCGCCAGAAGTGTTCACAGCTGTGCTGAGCAGAGAATACAGAGCACAGCTGCTTGATCAGAAATCAGTGTTTGAAGCCGCAGTGGACCGAGGCGGCGTGTTGGACAACGGGGAAGTGACTGCTGCAGAGGTGCGGCTAACATTTGGCCCTTTGAGTATCAGTCGTGGTCACAGCCTGTCCGTCCCTTCACAGCTGCGGTCTCCTCATCACCTCATGATAATGCAGCATGTCACAGATCAGCTGTTCATCCTGATGATGTCAAACTGTAAACCTGCACATGCTGCTGTCGCACCACCTTAAAGTCACACTGATACTCTGTTTCACTAACAGGTGGGGGCAGCGGGATGCTGGTCGTTCGTGTGACCTCTGACAGCAGTCGACCTGGAGTCCTTCTGGTAGAAGGTTCTGGAAGGAGCTCAGAGCTCCTCACACTGCAGGTATATCTGTAGATCACCAGCCAACCACCAGCCAGGTTACATTTTTATTAAGGCCAATCATGTGTGTGTTCTCAGGATGTTATTCAGACCCTTGGGCAGGCTGCTGATACCTCCTGGGGAATTTACCTGAGGGTCCAGAGTCAGCAGCTGCTGGAGGCTTCTCTTAACCTGCTGCAGTCAGCCTACGGGGCCGACGAGCTCCACAGGCCTGTGTGGATCAGCATGGAGGGCTTACAGAGCAGCGACAGCACAGCAGTAAGCACATCTGATCCCCCCGAAGCAGTGTCTGCAGACAATACGTTAATAAAGAACAGAGCAGACGCATGTCACGTTTAACACACCTGGCTGGAAATCCATCCAACTAGAATCGAGCAGGTGTAAATGTTGGAGCCTCCTCGAGGGTCCACCCTGGCTGGGAAACTATCACACCCCCACAGAGAGAACAGTTGTATAAGCTGCATGTTTGTCAGACGGTCCCCAAGCAAATGCAATCCTCTGTTCGTCATGAAGGCTTTTTAGCTGCTCAGGCTTGGTCAGCCAAGCTCAAGTTCACTCCAACAATGTCCAGTGCCGATCCAGTTAGACGATGGAAACGTGTCATTTTAGGCTGTTTCATAGTCGTCCTTCTCTTTGCTCCAGGTCTTTGTGTCCACAGTCGAGCGCCTGTTTCCATACGTCACTGTAGTCCTGGCTGAGCACAGATGGCCTCCTCGGATCCCAGCGGCGGTGTCACAGAGGGTGGCTCTACACCTGAATGCAGCCTCGCTGCCCACGGGGCAGGAGCAGCTTTATGCTTTACTGGGAATGATGGACAAATACGACTTTATAATTGAGGTGGACACAAAGAAAGGTGGTGCAGCTGTCACTGTGGTGAAGGAGCTCCGTGCACAGCGTGCAGGCAGAGCAAGCAGAAGCCTGTATATTCTACCTCAGTGATCAGAGCACGTGTGGGCTGAGAGCAGGTTTAAATGTGCTTTTATAGTCACCACAGAGTCTCAGTGTGTATAGAAATGCTGCTGCTTTGGGTTGCTGAAGTTAACATCATTATACTGTATATATATGATTCAATGATTATTATAAAATTCATAATAAATTCTATTAAAGGAACCAAGTCCAAAACCAGAATTAGCCTCTTAGCCTGTGTGAGCCTGTCCGAGGTTTGTGATTCAGCAGCAGCTGAACACGTATGAAACACTCTCCTGCTGCAGCTAACATTTCACATGCAGCCCGCCTCTCTTACTGACTGCAGCACTGCATTATTTGCATCCATAAATGTGTCTTTAAAGTGTCACAGGTGGCATCAGTGCTCTCAGAGGCTCACTTGGTACTTTTAATGCTGATTTTTGAACGTTTACAACAAAGAAAATCATCCATCACTCGATTAAAACAAGGAAAAATACAACACAGCACTTTATTGTAGTTCAGTGGAAAAAGTGAATATTCATGTTTTAAACCAGCACGTCATGTTGAACTGCAGCAAACAGTTATAGTGTTAAAATGAACCTGCATTAAGTACAAGCCCACACCTGTACAGCTGTTACAGTCATGTACCTTTAACCTACAAACATGAACAGCAGCTCAGTCACTGACACAGCGGCTGATTTTACTCACTTAACACGTCGATTGTTACTGCTGACCTTTGTATCAATCCATGAAATGATCATAAAGTCTTCCCGCCACATAAACCAAGCAGGCTGTCCCCACAGTAGCGTCTGGTGCTGAGGAGAGCCTCGGACAGGCTGCTGCCACTGTCACAGTCTGTTCCTGGTCAAGTACTGGCTGCAGGAGCAGAAGGTGTGGTAGAAAGAGGAGGACAGGCCGGCAATATCTGTGGAGATGTAGGGAAGGACCTCCGGAGACGCCTGGTTAAAGTAGCTGATCTGAAAGAAAGACAACATACTAATAACAGCCAGCTGTGATAAGAGCACATGTACGACTGCTGCTTTTCTCACCAGGGACTTGTTGTCTTTGGTCTCCAGTATGGTGAATCCAGCACACAGAACCTCTCCTCTGTTATAGCCTTCAGTGGGAGGGTGAGTGGGCAGGGACACGGAGCGCAGGGCGATGACATACGGGTCTCTGAAGGAAAACAGAAAGGGAACGCATCAGGAAACCCTGCAGGACACAGGTGGATGGATCTGGCTCTACTGACCCGCTGCCACATGGCTTCCTTTTGGAGGCCAACAGGATGAAGTCCTGGAGAATCCCTTTTGCCTGATTGGCTGCAGTGGGAGATCCCATCGCGCCATGACGCACCGATGGAGTCACCACACGATATATGAAGTCATCGTTGTCGACCAGCTGAATCAGCTCGCACTTCCTGTTTGAGGAAACACATACACACTGTTAAAAAGGGGACTGGCAGCACTGTTTAAAGACTAAGCTGCAGTTCACTCCACAGGTATCCACGCAGAGGCAAACAGCTGCTTCTGTGCTTCACCAGCTGAGGGGTGGAGCTCGTGCATAGGGACACTGAAGGGGAAAACTACATAACAAAGGGCTTGGTGATGACATCACCCAGATCTCCACCCATCTCTGCTGCTTATCCTTCTCAGGGTCGCAGGGGGTGGAGCCTATCCTAGCCGTCTTAGAGGCAGGGTACACACTGGACAGGTCGCCAGTCGGTCGCAGGGCTAAACACGAGAGTTTCCAGTTAACCCAACCCACTAACTGCATGTCTTGGACTGTGGAGGAAGCTGGAGGACAGGGGGGAACCCAGGGGGGACGCAGGGGGGACGCAGGGGGGACGCAGGGGGGACGCAGGGGGAACCCAGGGGGACGCGGGGCGAACCCAGGGAGACGCGGGGGGAACCCAGGGGGACGCGGGGCGAACCCAGGGGGACGCGGGGGGAACCCAGGGGGATGCGGGGGGAACCCAGGGGGACGCGGGGGGAACCCAGGGGGACGCGGGGCGAACCCAGGGAGACGCGGGGGGAACCCAGGGGGACGCGGGGGAACCCAGGGGGACGCGGGGGGAACCCAGGGAGACGCAGGGGGAACATGCAAACTCCCCGGCCTGATGCAATGATAGCATATTAGATGGAGTTGTAAATCTAAACTCCACATCACTGCATAAACAGCTCGTGCTCCACCTTACAATCCAACGTATTAAAAACCCTCGCTTGGGGCAGACTCCTGCCGCGACGTTCCACCGGAGAACCACGGCCTCTGAACCATCCATCCAGTCCTTATTAAGGGTCAGACTGTGATGAAGCCAACAGGACTGCATCATCTGCAAAAACAAGGAAGCTGCCCTCCTCACATCAGCTACACTTAGAGATCCTGTTCGTGAATATCACACACAGGATCGGTCACACACCCTCGAGTCCTCCTACTGAGGAGCAGCCACAGCTTTCACTCCATTTCTAAATGGACCGCTGCGATACACCCCACAGACGCCGTCCTGGTACCTGGTTGTCCGAGTCTACAGAGCACTTATAAACCTCTCTCCAGACGTCCTGTGAGGGTGAAGATCTGGTCCGGTGTCCCACAGCCAGGATGGAATGGGGGCCCAGATCTTCTCAACAGTGAGTTAACGCCTCCTTTTCAGCTCTGTGAAAAATAACTTTCCAGGGGAAGCTGAGCACTGCGATACCTCAGTGACCGATCCACAACATCCAGTTATTGTTTTAAAACTGGGATTTCCCACAGTGGTCTGCTCCACCAGCACAGGCCCACGGTGTTGACGGCATCGGAGACAAAGCTCCGCCTCCTCCACAGACGAGGGGAGTTTGGGTTCAAGAGCTGCTCACCACGTTCTTTCCACCACCTGCTGGTCATGAGATCAATGCAAAGCGTAAGGCTGCAAATCTAAGCAGCTAGGATGAGCTTCATCTGCAGGCTGGCTCGGCTGGGGGAGAGCCACCGTTCCCCTTTTATGTAAACGTGAGAATAAAGAGACAGACAGGCCCTCACAGCTAATGTCACTTTAACCTTAACATGTCAGCCTCAGTGCAAAGTGAGCAGCATGAACCTAAACCACACGTCGCTTATTTTTAACCCTGAACCTCAGAAAAGTCCATCATTGGAATCGGAGAACAATACCGAGGCAGCGAGTCGAAACAGGCCGCGCACAGAAACCGCTGAACTTGACTCGTAGCAACGGGCAAACAGACGAGTCCCAGAGTCTTACTTGTAATGCGAGTCCCAGCTCGGCCTGTTGCTCAGCTCGGCGAGTAAATCAAAGGCTCTGTGAGCAGGAACGTCCACCTCACATTCAATCTTGAAACTCAGCATGGACTTCTGCTCCAGGGTGTAAAGCTGAACCTGTGAACACAACATAAAGCGCCGATGGGCAGACTCACACAAACAAACAGCTCATTAGTGAGACGCACATACCTGGTCCTTCTCACAGCTCAGGCGCCAGCTGCTTCTGGCTGCCAGCATCTTCAGAGCTGAGACGTTGTTAAAGCTCAGATACACCTGGAAGCACAAACACAGGAACCACAAACTCATCTCCAGAGCTCAGCGTTAGCAGGCCGCCTCCCGCCATTCAAATACTACTTATTATATATGAATCAGCGCCGTCTAACAGTGTAAGTATTAAGGGTGCAAAATGAAGACAAACTGCTGCAGCACTATTTCTCATCTGCAGTGAAGGTGAAGCACAGCGGTGCGACACGTCGGCCTGTCAGAGGTTCAGTCGACTAAATCAGTCTGCAGGCACGGCGGGAGTCTGACTGTGGCTCAGGTTTGGAGCTAAGTGGGACGACATGAACACGCTGAGGTCTGCTCGGTCAGATCATACAAACTGCAGTGGAACAAATCACTGAACATCCTTTAAGAAAGAAACAGAAATCACGTCCCACAAGTCGTGACGACGCAGCACCGACACACAGCTGAGACGCTGATGTGGGTGAAGAGACTCAGCTGAGAAAACTATTAAAGGTTTACTGTGTCCAGCTCAAGCACAGGCTGTGACAGGATCATCATCAGCTGACGAGCAGCTGTGGAAATCACCTTATTGGTGCAAAAATACTGTTTTATGTCCCGTATGTCCGGTAGATTCAGCTGCAGAAATGAGAACTAATGATGTGTTTGTGACAAGCTGCTAGTAACAAGGTGCCAAGTTGTCTTATTTGTAATACAGTAATACACACATGTATATAAAGAAAGTTTCTCTCCCGTGAGTCCACGAGGACTAACGTGAGCAGTACAGGTGACGGCGTGGAGCTTCTCCTCACCTGGTTGGTGGGATCCCAGGGAACAGACAGAGGCACCTCCCCCTGCGTGCGGGAAATGATGTACTTCCTAAACACAGAGGAATGCTGCATCAGGATGATGGCACTGTGCACAAAGCTGCACAACAAACGCTGATGTAGCTGCAGAGACGGTGCATTAGGGGCTGTTTGGAGACATGTACCTGTCCAGCCTGATCTTTTTCCTGGCCGTTGCCTCCTGAAACCTCCTTTGTCCTTCCTGTAAATGAGACGGACACACAGGCAGAGGGCACCAGTGTGTAACACAGCGGGCAGATTCCCAGCACCAGTTTATGACCAGTACACCGATCTGTGGCACAAACTGAGTGGAGTGTTATTACTCGGTGTTTGTTCATGCTGATAACGACCCACGACTACAGCGAGGCCGCTCCATCAGACGGATTTATGACCGATAACATGATGTGAAGCTCTGATCGCTGCTCAGCCGTCACGGCTTAATGGTTAATCGAGTGTTTCTGCACCTTCTTTATGACACTCGTGTTTTATCCTACAGGACGATCTCCACAAGCTGCTTCACCACAGATGAAGCGTGAATGAAGCTGACACCAACATTATCCTGTCAATCTACTGCTCCACACTTTAACCCCACCAGCACACACTCCCCTGACCGAGCTTTCCTGCAGGTGTATAATGTGGAACAATCATAGTAATGCTGTATTTACATGATTTCAACATTTGAATGGAGTTCATAATAACAGCGTTCACAGTGACGGGGCATGTGGACGTGCTCAGGCCTGTGAGCCACGGACGCTGTGACGCTTCCACCAGAAACAAAGGAAGGAAAACGCACGCAGAGGCCATGTTTCCTGCTGCGCAGTCATCCATCCATCAGCACCACGGGCGGTGCAAAAGGCGGACCCAGCTACACTGATGTCACCCACCGCTGCCTCTGAGCTCACCTTGGGTGAAGATCAGCTGTTATCAGGAGTCTGGCTGTGAAACGTTCATAGCTGACACCTTGTTAGCCAATCAGAGTGCGGTTTCATACCACAAATTCTGAAGCAGATTTCATGTCTTTCAGTCAGTATTAGCCAATCACAGACAGCCGCGTCACATCCAGACACTTTATGGATGCAGCACGCTAACGAGCCGTTTGTGAGCGTTAGTTTAACTCACCAGGGGTTCAGGTCGTATCCGTGGTAATGTGCGTGGCTTCCCGCCATCATCGAGCACCTCAAAGGTCATGAAGGCGGAGTTTATGTGTCGGTTAGGCCCCTCCTCATGGTAGGCCTCCGCGCGCACGCCCACCTCCATGCTGCAGTAAGGACACGTGTCAGTATGCAACCAGTGGTTCTGTCTGCTGCACAGCTGCAGTGCTGCGTCTCTGCCAGCGTTCTGGGATACCTGTTTCTGAAGGCGTTGTTCACTATCGCCTTCAGCAGCAATCTGTCTCCAACCTGAGAAGGTCCTCTGAAGGTGAACATGTCGATGGCTCGAAGGGTGGGATGAGCCTGAGACAGACGGCTGCAAGCAGAGAGCACAGAGACAATAGGCCACGACCTCCCACGTGCTCGCCGTGTTCAGGTTACTCACACAGCTGGACAGATCCTTTAATCTGCCACGAGGGCTGAACTACACTGATCAGAATGTGGAGGTCAAAGGTCACAATGGTGCATCCTATTTTTAGGTAAAAATATGAAGGAAGGACGTGTTTGTGACTGTACCTGGCAGCGATTGTAGCTACGTTCACCATCCAGGCCATGATCTGCCCTCCAAATGTATTCACCTGGGATTCAAACACAGCAATGATCTGACAGGCAGAAGTCTCAGCG